>NW_006399762.1:22675697-22691111 GCF_000299155.1 Elephantulus edwardii
CAGGGTTTAGGGCTGTTGTGCATAGGGTCGCTATGAGTCGGAAACGACTCGACGGCACATAACAACCACCACAACAACAACATACGAACATATATACATATATAGATAATAACATATAATCTTTATACTAACATATAATCTTTATGCTAGCATATAATCTTTAATACCAGTTTATGGCTTTAAAAGGAATCTTTTTCTTCCTAGGCTAATTTGGAAGTTTGATTCCATCTGTCTAGTTCCAGACTAAGATTTTCACAGCCCTAGCATTAGGAAACTCAGTGACTGCAGCAATGAACTCACTTAACTTAGAGATGATGAGGATGGTACAGGATAGGACAGTGTTCAGATCTGTTGCTCATGGGGTCGGTAAGAGGGATACTCGATGGCCCATAACAACAACAGCAAGCGTTAGGAGAAAAGAGTAAGCACAGCATACAATATCCTAACACAGAATATTTGAAAAACTGAAAAAGGCATTTCTTTTCATGAACATATTTGCTTCACATAAATATATCTGAATATATTTATAAGATCAGGAGTCTTCTATAGCAATTGTGGTAACTTCCACAGGTGAGATTCTACCCTATTTTTCCTTACTCTTTTTTGTTGTTGTTGTTTTTTAAGTTTTATTTATTTATATAATATTTTCACTTACATTACATTTTGCTAAGGAGAGGAAGGCCCTCTATGAGGTGGAATGATTCAGTGACTGGGGTAATTGGGATGGGAGTGTCGGAGACAGTGCGATTGGCACAGGACAGAGCGGAGTTTAGGGCTGTTGTACATAGGGTCACTATGAGTTGCAGGCGACTCAACAGCACATAACAACAACAACAACAACAAACATTGTGTGTTATTCCCCCCCTTTTCAAGCATCTTACTAATAATTTCTATCATGAAAACATGTAAGCCAGCTACTTATGCTTCATGCCCTAATATCTCTTTTTTAAGAGGTAATTTCTGATTTGTCCACCCTTATCAAACAAGTACTCTGAAGGAGTAAGCCTGGCTTTTGTGCTAAACAATCCTTTGCTATACTTGAGAAATCTGAACAAATGCATCCACAAACAAAGTCCAGTCTGGAGGAAGCCATTACATTGCCGTAGTTGACCCTAACTCATAACATGGACCAACTTCTCTTCATCTGCTTGGGTTCTAGTCAACTTGTTCCCCAGCCTTTTATGTCCTGACTCAAATGGGCATCAGGTGGAAGCTGAGGAGACCACTTTCCTCTGCAGTCTAGACCTGCTGGTCTTCTTGCTCAGCCCTAGCTCTTACATGGGGCCCAGTCAACAAGCCAAGGGTCCTCACGACACCCTACTCCTAAAACCAGCAAGGCTTCCCTGCTCATCCACACATCTTAGCATGTTAGGTGGGCAGACCTTACTCTTTTTTTGAGATTTTTCTACCCTTTTCTGGATTTTAGCAGATAAATATCCTAATACTTCTTCCTTTCCAAAAAATGCTATAGCCATGCTGTCTAATAGAAATACAATATATAAATCTCAAACCTAAGTCTAAATTAAAGAAAAATAATTTGCATATGTATATATTGCTAGTGGGAACTCTGGTGGCTTACTAGTAAAAGAAGATTATAATTTAATAATTTTTATATCATTTCTGCACCAAGCATAATAAATCCCCCAAGTAAAGAGAGTGCTTGTTATCCCATTAATGGACAATGAATAAAGGACACAAAACCTAACTTTATGTTCTGAAAGTCTCTACCATTGCCAAAACTCACTGCCACAATGAAAATTCCAATTCACAGTGACCCTAGTACATAGAGTAGAACTTCTCCATAGGGTTTCTAAGGCTGTAGATCTTTACAGAAGCAGATGACTTCATTTTTCTTCTTCGGAGCAGCTGGTAGAACTGCTGATCTTTTCTTTCTTAGCCAAACATTTTCTCTACTAATACTGCCAGGAATTCTTACCATTGCCAGAAACCTTCACTATGCATGCCTTGATCACATGCAAGCATCTCTAAACCACTTAACCCAAGACTGAGGACATTACAGTTCTGCTGCTAAAGGTCTAATTGGAAAAATGTCAGTGTAAGTGTTGAATTTCACTTATCCTTCCTCTCTTTACCACCCCATATTGGCTAGCTGCATAATAAAAGAAACAAAAAGAAAAAATAATTGAAGCAATTCATTTCTGTGTTGAAAGACCCTATTTCTTTTTTTTTTTTTTCTTTTCAGTTCAGAATGAAGTTTTTCAGTTCATGGTTTTGGTCATTCAGCAGTTGAAGACAGACCCTATTTCAAACAGTCAGTATATTTGTTAAAAATATTCCCAGCATAAGTCAATTTGAATGAGTTTGTTTAAAATGACCAAAATTATGCCTCAATTGGAGCAATTTGACTAGAAATACATAAAGGATTTTTCTCCTCCCTTTTGCAAATTCATACTCCATTGGAGGAAAGATATTACATATTACTTGCTATGCATCAGAAATCTGGACAATGTCTAAGGATAATGAAGAAGAATTTATGACTTTGAGCTGTGGTGCTAGACAAGAGTATTAAATATATCATGGAGTGTTAGGAGAACAAATAGGTTTGTCCTGGAGAGAGTGAAACCAGGCTGCTCCTTGGAGGTAAGTATTCTGAAGCTCTGTCTGACATATTTTGGGCTTATTGCAAGGAGCGACCAGTTCTTGGAGAGGGATATTATGCTTGGAAGGGTGGAGAGACAGCTCAGAAGAGGAAGACCCTCAATGAGATGGATTGATTCAGTGACTGGAGTAATGGAGTTAGGTGTGTCAGAGATAATAAAATTGGCTCAGGATAAAGCAGGATTCAGGGCTGTTGCACATAAGGCCACTATGAGTCTCAAGCGATTCGACGGCACCTAACAACATTTCCCATTATTACAATTCTGAACTATTTCCTATTGTGTATGAAGAGCACTGAACATCTCATGGATAGCCAAAAAAACTAGGTCAGGTGCTGATTTTGGAAAAGATCTTCAACTACTCATATGCATGTTCAGGCTGAAGCTAAGAAAAATTAAATCAGCAGGAATGAAAATTTGACCTTGAGTCTATCCCACCTGAATTTCAAAACCATATCAGGAATAGATTTGAGGCCTTGAACACTAATAAGAGAAGACCAGAGAAGAAGACCCTCGATCAGGTGAATTGACAGGGTGACTGCTGCAATGGGCTTTTGTGTATCAGAAAGTGTGAGAATGGCACAGGACAGACAAGAGTTCAGATCTTTTGTTCACAGGGTCACATTCTCCAAGGAGCACTGCTGACGCTGAGCTTCTGTAGTGATTCTTTCCACAGATGTAATCAATCTGATTCCTACGCATACGATCAGGTGAAATCATGTTTTTAGGCTTTGTTTTTGTTTCTTATAAAAACTATTTTCAATGAGTAAATCATTGTTTGTAAAAAAATTCTATCTGCAGCTACATTTTTCTCTCCAAGTCTATCTTTTTCAATTACTGATCCTTCTTCTCTATTCTCAACTTTTGCATTCTGGTCACTCATTAATGTATCTTGATATTGCAAGTTGGAGAGATCTCTGACTGCAAAAGTTGGTAGAAATCTTCTATTTCCTCCTCTTTGGCTCTAGTTTTTGGTGCATGTATTTGAATGATAGTGGTATTAACTGGACTTTCTTATATGAGTATGGATATTATCCTGTCGCTCACATTATATTTCAAGATAAATCTAGAAATTACTTTTTTAACTATGAAAGTGACCCCATTTTTTTCTCCTCTATTCATCTCCAGCATAGTAGATCATATGATCATTCGACTAAAAATGTCCCATGCTAGTCCATCTCATTTCACCAATACCTAGTATGTCAATATTTGTGTGGATCACAACACAATCCTAGAACACTTGATCTTGCTTATACAAAACCTGTACTTAGACCAGGAAGCAATCCCCAGAACAGAGCAGGGAAACACTCCCTGGTTCAAAATCAGGAAGGGAATGCATCAGGGATGTGTCCTGTCTCCATACCTTTTCCAACCATATTCAGAACAGATAATTCAGGAGGCTTGGCTTTATGAAGGAAATATGACATCAGGATTGGAGGAAGACTCATCAACAACCTACATTTTGCAGATAATACAACTTTGCTTTCTGAGACTGAGGAAAACCTAAAGCACTTGCTGCAGAAGGTCAAGGACTATAGTCTTTTTTTAAATTTTAATATTTTCTCTGTGTGTACCATTAAATCAGATCTGACTGGTACAGAAGGAGATTACCCCTCCTTCTCCACCAGCGCATCTGGTGGATTTGAACCGCATACCTCTGGGATTGCAGTGCCGCTTCTTGCCACTAGGACGCCAGAGCTCCAAGGACTGTAGTTTTAATGTGGATTGAAGCTCAACATCAAGAAGACAAAGATTCTCACCACTGCGCCAACTGGCAGCACCATGAAGGACGGAGAAGAGATTGAGATTATTAACAGTTACAGCTTGCTCAGCTCCACAATCAACACTCTTGGCTCCAGCAGTCCAGAAATCAAAAGACAAATTGTATTAGGTAAATCTTCTGTCAGAAACCTTTCCAGAGAAGCAATGATGTTACTATAGAGACGAAGGTGAGCCTGATCCAGGCCAAAGTCTTTCCAAGTATTTCCTATGCATCAGAAAGTTGGATAATGATTAAGGATGACAGAAGAGGAATTGATGCCTTTGAGTTGTGGTGCTGGAGAAGAGTCTTGAACATATCATGGACCACCAAGAAAACAAATAGGTCTGTCTTTGAGAAGGTTTCTCCTTGGAGGCGAGGGTTTTAAAGCTCCATCTCACATACATTGGGCATGTGGCATGGAGGAACTGATCCTTAGAGAAGGATATCTAGCTTGGAAGGGTAGAGGGACAGTGCAGGAGAGGGAGACCCTTGAAGAGATGGATTGATACAGTAACTAGGGCAATGTGGGTAGGTGTGTCAGAGTCAATGAGACTTGCTCAGGACAGGGCAGGCTTCAGAGTTTTCATGCATAGGGCCACTATGGGTCACAGATCACTCAATGGCACTTAACAACAAGAAGATAACTAAATATGGTTATATAATTATAAATCCATAACTGTAGTTCAATGATGAGCTCTGGTGGTCTTGTGAGTAAAAATGGTCAACCAAAAGGCAAGCAGTATGAGTCTAGCAGTAGCTCTGAGTGGAAAAGGTGGGCAATCTTTTCTCATATAACTTAAAATCTCTGAAAACTAGCTGAAGAATTAGCTAAAAGCATGTTTTGTCTCTATAGCATATAACAACATAGTTTAACATTAAAATAATTTATAATGTCCTTTTATTTAAACCATTATGACAATTTAAATTTTTTCTTTCAGTTTGATTTATATTTTCATTAAATACATTAAAATTGCATATACATGGATTAATTACACTTGATTGAATAGTTTGTGAAAGAAACAGAAAATGGGACATGGGGCACAAAGCCATAAGCATCTTTCTGAAAGGGCCAGATTGAGTGAGAATAGTATAGCCCCTTACCACCTTAGAGTAGAAAACAGATGAAGAGCCTATAGTTCAGCCCTGCGATGCTTCTAAAGACACACCAGCAGTAAGTGGTTCTTTTATTCACCGTTGACTCACAGACTATGATACCAAAAATGAGGTTTATTAGGGATGTAAGTTAGAGAGTGGAGGAGGCATAGAATATCACCCAATGAAAGTCCAGGTTTTAGTCCAGCACTCCCAAGGCACAATTCCTCAATTAGTCCAGGCTCTGGTTTCAGTACAGTGGTGAGCTTTTTCTACTATCATCTGGCAAGAACAGCAAAACCTTTAACTGTGGCCTTTTTCTCAGGGCCTCTCTGGTTACATATTGCCACAGTTTCTCCTCAGCAATGCCAGAGTCTCTCAGCCATCACAACCAAGGTCTTACCACCACGGTCTCACTCTCACCAGTGTCTTGCTCCAGTCTCCCTCAAGTCTTGCTGTCCAATGTGGCAAGCACTCTCTCTCTTATTCTACTTCCACAACTGTTGATGATTTGCAAGCCTATTTATCTACAGTTAAGATAGTAGGAGACTGTTGTTGTTGTTGTTGTTGTTGTTATTGTTGTTATGTGCCATCGCGTCTCTTGCAACTCATAGCAGCCCTATGTACAATAGCCCTAAGCTCTGCTCTGTCCTGTGCCAATCTCACCCTCCCAAGCATGATGTCCCTCTCCAAGGACCGGTCCCTCCTTACAACATGTCCAAAGTATGTTAGACGGAGCCTCAGAATCCTTGCCCCCAGGGAGCCACCCGGTTTGACCCTTTCCAGGATGAATCTATTTGTTTTCCTAGCAGTCCATGGTACTCTCAATACTCTTCTCCAGCACCACAGCTCAAAGGCATCAATTCTCCTGCTATCCTCCTTAGTCACTGTCCAACTCTCTGATGCATAACAAGTGATTGCAAAGACCATGGCCTGTATCTCCAGAGAGACACCATTGCTCTTCAGTACTTTGGAGGGGGCTAAAAAAAGCTAGAAAAGCCAACTTTTAAGGTAATGCCACATTTTCATTTAACTTAGCCCTGCCAAATAGAAATGAGATTCCATTGGCAGAAGCCATGACTCAGAATTGACTCCACAGTAATTAACAAAATTAGAAATGTATTAGGAGGTACACCACTTCTAGCAAAGTTGTGATGGCTGACACTACCACTAATCCATCCTAACTACTGCCTCTAGAACTTGTGGGCAAATACAGGGTCAAAGATTAATCTTTTTGTGATAAGGAAACTGTAGGCACATTACTAGGTTTTGATAACTTTGTCAATATGGTCTTGGAACACGTCACTGAGTCTGAAATCACACCAGAAGGAAGAATTACTAAATTAGATTAGATTTTGCTCGATGGAAATTATATAACAGTGCTGGTTCCTCGAGGAGAAGAACATAAAGTATGAGTGGACTTTCTTGATTAAGTGCTACTTTCTGTTTTATTTTATTAAGGCAATAAAATGGAACCTTTTTTTTTAACTCTCTGGTGGGTTTTTTTAATTCCTTTTCTGTAATTCATTTACAAAATTTAAACAAGTTATTTTAATTTCTCTCACCTCTCCACCATTAAATTGTACAACCAGATGATTAATTTCTCTCCCCTTGCATATCCACATCCCTCTGAAAGTCATTTTTAAAAAATGGAACCTTTTTTAAAGTTTTTAATCTTGAAATCTTGTAATGCCAAGTGTCTGCTAAAAGGAAATATTTTTAAGATAAATTGTAAATGCCTTTTTTTTGTAAGTTAATTATTACTATCTTAGAGAAAAGTAAATTTCTGTTTGAAGACTAAATTTTTTTGTTAATTTTAACTTTTTTATACTGAAATTATAGTAAGACAAAGATTATATTTATTTTGTCACTTGTTTGTCTCGCATTTTATGCTTGTTTTCTTGTCCATTAAAGTAACCATTTTATCCCCAAAGAAAAATTGTTACAAACAAAATGAAATTTTATTTTGTAGGTTTATTTAAAAACACATGAGGTGATTACTAACAAAATTAAGTTCAAATTTAATGCACTGAACGTTTTTGCTACCAAGCTCAAACTCTATTAACTTTTATTAAATCAAACAAAATGTATAGGTCATATATGCATGAAGTAAAAAGGAAAATATTGATTCATCTTCTTGGACTTTGTCACTATGATTTTTTAAAAACTCACTCATCAACAAAACATGCTGTTTTATAACCACTTTTAAATCCTTCTTTGAATTTAAATGAAAGCATTGTTCCATATAAAATCTTCAACAACATTTTTAAATTATGTTCATAGTATTCTCATTAAATAGCATTCCTAAAATGTATTTGTCTAGGTGCCTATCAACAAATGAATGAATAGAGAAGCTGTGGTAGATTCACACAATGGAATACTATGCTGCATTGAAAAACAGGAACTCATGCAATATTATTAAAAATGGGTAATCCTGGAGGACATTATGCTGAGTGAAGTATCTCAGTCACAAAAGGACAAATACTGCATGATGCCACTGTTGTAAAACAGGACAGACATCAGGGTTTGGAGGAGACTGAGAAAGATGGGTTCAATAATGTATACTGCATTGAAACAGATAAAAGAGAAAACTGTTTAAAAAGGATATGTGATTAGGTATTTTTGTCATGACAGGAGTCCAGAGCCAAGGCTGCAGTGGACCTGGGGGAGGGTTTGTAAAACAGTGAAAGAATTTTACTTTTCCAAGAGGATAATGTACTAGTGGGGAGGGTCGTGAGGGGAGAAAAGTACGCCAATGAACGAACGGAAATCCAAAGTCTCTGTAAATTTTCATTGAAATTAATAATAAATTAAAAAAGTATTTGTCTATTCCTGTTACTTATCACAATAGACTAAATCTAGATACTTTAAGTTTTCTTAGAATAAATTTATAGATGTATAAGATCAAAGGTTATACACTATCATATTATCAACAAATAAATCTGAAGCAAACTACACTCTTACCAACAGGCTTAGATAGTACCCTTTGTACATTTATTATCTATTCAGCTGCCCTCACTTCTTTGTGATTGTAATAGGGAAAACCTGGTATTTTAAAATTTTCTTAATTTCATGCTCATTGCATTTTGTGAATTAAATGGATCTTCCTCCATTGAGATATTAATTTGTAAGGAATCTCAAGAAGATAGTAATTTGTTTTTTAGTATTTTTCTCAGGTTTAATTTTCCTTTTATTGGTTTTTTTTTCAAACATTGAAACAGATTAGGGAGAAAACTGTTTAAAGAGGATATATGATTAAGTATTATTGTCATGACAGGAGTTCAGAATGAAGGCTACATAGTAGAGTGGTCTTGGGGGGAGGGATTGTATAACAATGACATAATTTTTCTTTTACTTTTCAAAGAGAAGAGTGAATTGTGGGAGAGGGGGTGGGCAGGGAGAAATGTGTAACAATTAATGAATGAAAACCCTAAGTCTCTTAAACTTTCATTAAAATTATTTTTTTAAAAAAGAATCCTTAAAACGGAAAAAAGAAGATAGTAATTTGTTTTTTATTTAATTTTATTTTCTCAGGTTTCAGTTTTCTTTTCATAAATAATGTATTTTAATGTAATTCTGTGTTAGTCTTATCCTTTGTGATTTTTGTCTTGGGTACACATAGATTATAATTGCCTGTATTATTCTGATCATATTTTCTGTTATTTAATGGAGTTTATGTTTTTTGGTTGATAAATGTCAGTATAAAATCCAATTAGAACTATAGTATTGCTACATTTAAAAAGTAATTCCATTTTTTTAAAAAAGAAATATAAAAGAAGTCATAGATGCAAGAAAAACAAGCAATTTACATTTTCTAGAAACACATAGGGAGCTCTGGTGGCCTACTGGCAAGAAACTGCACTACAATCTTGAAAGCATGCAGTTCAAATCTACCTGCTGCTTTGTGGAAGGAAGATAGGAAATCCTGCCTCCTCCCCACCACCATCATCCCCCCGCCGTGTGCGTGTGTTTAACTGCCTCTGAAAATTCGCCAGAAGGTCATCTTGCTCTGAATCCTGCTCTATCCGGTTCAGCCTCATCATCTCCACACACTCACCTCCCACTTCCCCAGTCACTGAGTCAGTCCATCTTGTTCAAGATCTTCCTCTCTTCCACTGTCCCTCCACACTCCCAACCATGATGTTTCTTTCCAAGAACTGGTCCTTCCTGGCAAGCTGCCCAGTGTATGTCAGATGATGCTTCAGAATCATTGCCTCCAAGGAGCAACCTGTTTTCACCCTTTTCGGGACAAACCTACTTATTCTCCTAGCAGTCCATGGTATATTTATTACTCTCCTTCAGCACCACAAAGGAATCAATTCTCCTGTTATCTCATTTCCAGTTTTCTGATAGCAAGTAATTGAGAAGATTATGGCCTGGATCAGGCACTCCTTAGTCTCCAGACTGGCATTGTTGCTCTTCAGTACTCTGGAGAGGTCCCTGACAGCAGATTTTCCCAGTGCAATTCATCTTTTTATTTCCTGGCTGCTGGTACCAAGAGTGTTGATTGTGGAACCAAGCAAACTGAAACTGATCGCAATCTCAATCTCTTCACCATCTATCATGATGCTGCCAATCATCAGCCCAGAGAATCTTTGTTTTCTTGACGTTGATCTTCAATTCGTACATAAAAATAGTTGCCATTACAACATATATCATTAATACAACAATTAATGAGCTGTGTTCCATACTAAGTATTAAAATCTGGTACATAAATAAACTTAAGCCCAAACTCGTTGCCTTTGAGTCATAACCAATTTACAGCTGACCATCCAGCAGGATTTGTTTTGGTGGTTAGGTGCCGTTAAGTTGACTACGACTCACAACGACCGTGTGAACAACAGATCTTAGTCTTGTCCTATCATGTGTAGCCACATGAGGGAAGATTGATCATCTTTATCCAAAGGAGTTACTGACAGATGCAAAACCTTAGAAAAGTTCTACCTTTGTTGTTGTTACTTGTTGTCGAGTCACCTGGGATCCATAGAGACCCTATATACAAAAGTTCTGAAGTATTCCCTGTCCTGAGCCAGTCTCACTGACTCCGAGACACAACATCGCCCCAGTTACTGTACCAATTCATCTAATCTGAGGTCTTCCTTTCTTGCTCTGTCCCTCCACTTTTCTGAGCATGGTATTCTTCTGCAAGAATTGGTCCCTTCTGACCACATGTTGTTGTTATTGTTATGTGCCGTCTAGTCGCTTGCGACTCATAGTGACCCTATGTACAACAGCCCTAAACTCCGCTCTGTCCTGTGCCAATCACACTGTCTCTGACACTCCCATCCCAATTATCCCAGTCACTGAATCAATCCACCTCATAGAGGACCTTCCTCTCCTGCGCCGTCCCTCCACCCTCCCAAGCATGATGTCCCTCTCCAAGGACCGGTCTCTCCTCACAACATGTCCAAAGTATGTTAGACGGAGCCTCAGAATCCTTGCCTCCAAGGAGCCACCCTGTTTAACCCTTTCCAGGACAAATCTGTTTGTTTTCCTAACAGTCCATGGTATTCTCAGTGCTCTTCTCCAGCACCACAGCTCAAAGGCATCCCCAAAGTATATGAGATGGAGTTTCAAAATCCTAGCCTCTTTTTCTTCTTAATGTTGAGCTTCAATCCATATTAAGACTATAATTCTTCACTTTTTGCCACAAGTGCTTAAGTTCCTCCTCACTTTCAGCAAGCAAGGTTGTGTCATCTACATAATGTAGGTTGTTGATGAGTCAGTCTTCTTCCAATCCTGATGCCATATTCCTCTATATAAAGCTCCCCCTCTATATGATCTATTTTTCATATAGAGACAGGATGCATCCCTGGTGCACTCCCTTCCTGCTTTTGAACCAGGCAGTGTTTCCCTGCTCTGTTCTGAGGACTGTTAACTGGTCCAAGTACAGATGTTGCAAAAGCACAATCAAGTGTTCTGGGATTCCCATTCTCTTCAAGGTTTAACATAATTTGTTGTGAAGTGTGAATCTACGTTTGAGTTAAGATATTCAATAACTTCATTTTTTAATTTATTATTAATTTCAATGAGAATTTACAGAGAGTTTGGAGTTCCATTTATTCATTGTTGCACTTTTCTGCCCTCACAACCCTCCCCCCTAGTACACTACCCTCTTGGAAAAGTAAAAAAAAAAAAATTCTTTCATTGTTTTACAAACCCTCCCCCAGGTCCACTCCACTATGCAGCCTTTGCTCTGGACACCTGTCATGACAAAAATACCTAATCACATATTCCTTTTAAACAGTTTTCTCCCTCACCTGTTTCAATGTAGTATACATTATTGAACCCAGGCCCAACCTCGATGTCAGTCCTGTTTTACAACAGTGGCACCATGCAGTATTTGTCCTTTTGTAACTGAGATACTTCACTCAATATAATGTCCTCCAGGGTCACCCATTTTGAATAATATTGCATGAATTCCTTGTTTTTCAATGCAGAGTAGTATTCCACCGTGTGAATCTACCACAGCTTCTCTATCCATTCGTGTGTTGATGGGCACTTAGTTTGTTTCCAACTCCTTGCTATTATGAACAAAGCCATTATAAACATGGGTGTGCATTTATCTGCTTGGATATCAGTTATGGTCTCTTTGAGGTATATTCCCAGTGGTGGAATTGTTGGGTCAAATGGTATCTCTATTTGCAACTTTTTGAGAAAGCACAATACCGCCTTCCACAGTGGTTGCACCAATTTACACTTCCACCAACAGTGAATAAGGGTTCTAGTTTCTCCACAACCTCGCCAGCATTTGTTGCTTCCTGTTCTGTTAAATTTTCCTATTCTCACTGGGGTAAGATGATATTTCATAGTTGTTTTAATTTGCATCTCTCTTAGAGCAGGGATTTTGAACATTTCTTCCTGTGCTTGTTCACCATCTGAATTGTCTTCTTTGGTGAAGTGTCTGTTCATATCCTGTGCCCATTTTTCTATCAGATTATTTATCTTGTTGTGGTCCTCAAGTATTTTATAAATTCTGGATATAAGTCCCTTATCTGATATGTCATTACCAAATACTTTTCCCTGTCTGTGGCTTCCCATTTTACCCTGTTGGAGTTTTTGGGTGTGAATAGGGATTTGAATCTTAGAAGATCCCATTCATCTATTTTATCTTGCCATGGTTATAGGTGATATTCAATAACTTCTTACAGACTACGACACCAGAGCTCCCTGGTGTGTAACTGCACATTGTAATTTGGCCTGGACACCTGGCTAGGACATCTATAGTTTGAGTGATCTTTAGATCATCAGGCCACTAGAAAAATTTTATGAAACAAGTATATGATGACATGTGAAATAAGTACACTATTGTTTCATTTATCTAATCTCTACCAGCCCATCCAAAGAATACCCAAACATGTACAATTTTGAGTAAATCCATTATCTTTTGATAGTTTCTGGTTTCAAGCATTTATTACTAGCTTTCATAGTATTTTTCAACTTTGTCTTCATGAAGTCATAGTCATCAAATAGGGGACTAAACTATTTAAGATATTTCTAACTTGATTTGCATATTTCAAGTATTTAGACTGGTGGCAGATAGGTTTCCATTTACACTCTTGGCTCAAGTCTCCACAAATGTTAAGTGTGGGCCTATTTGGAACACTCTACCTCAAATATTGGCTAGTTGTACTACCTTTGAATACCGGTTCTACTTTTATTTCTATACTCACATAATTAATTAGATCTTAGGAAACATGAAGGATATCATTGCTGTTGTTCGATGTATCTAGGCTTAAAGCAGAGCACACCAGAAAGATATTTATTTCTTTTTTAATTGCCAAGACTCTCTGAGTCATAACAAATTAATTGTGCTCATTAGACCACACGAAACATAGACTATGAAGCAGTTGTCTGAACAATCCTGATTTAAAATCAGGAAAGATGTGTGTCAAGGTTGTGTCCTTTCTCTATACCCATTCAATTTGTATGCTAAGCAAGTCATTCCAGAAGCTAGACTATCAAAAAAAATTTGGCATAAGGATTGGAGGAAATTCAACACCCTGCTTTTGGAGCTGATACAATCTTGCTTACAGAAAGTGAAGAAGACTTGAGGCATTTACTAAAGATGATCAAAGGTTACAGCCTTCAATATGGATTACACCTCAAGATCAATAAAACAAAAATTCTCACCACTTAACCAATAGACAACATTCTGATAGATGGAGGAAAACATTTACATTGTCAAGAATTTAATTTTATTTAGATCCTCAATCAACATCATGGTAATAACAGTTAAGAAATCAAGAAACATGTTACATTGCAAAAATCTGCTGTCAGGGATCTCCTTAAACTGCTAAATAGAGAAGATGTCAATTTAAAGGCTAAGGTGCATCTAACCCATGCCATAGTTTCTTCATCTGCTTCCTACGCATCTGAATATTGGACGATGAACAAAGATGACAGAAGAATTGATACCTTTGAATTGTGGTGTTGGAGAAGACTGTCAAATATCCCATGGCCTGTCAAAAGAACAAACAAGTCTGTCTTAGCGAAAATGTAGCTAAGGTGCTCTTTAGACACAAGAATGAAGAAACTATGGTGCTGAAGAAGAATGTTGAATATACCATGGACTCCTAGGAGAACAACCAGGTTTGCCCTGGAGAGGGTGAAACCAGGCTGCTCCTTGGAGGCAAAAATTCTGAAGCTTCATCTGACATACTTTGGGCATGTTGCAAGGAGGAACCAGTCCTTGGAGAGAAACATCATGTTTTAAAGAGTGGAGGGACAGCACAGGAGAGGAAGACCCTTGACAAGATGGATCGATTCAGTGTTTGAAGTAATGGGAATGAGTGTGGCAGAGACAGTGAGGTTGGCAAAGGCTAGAGAAGGATTTAGGGCTCTTGCACCTAGGGTTGCTATGAGTTGCAAACGACTCGACAGCACATAACAACAACAACCAGAAAGAGGCAAATCAAAACACCTACGAGATACTGCCTTACCCAGCAACAATAGCAAAGTCCAACAGCACGACAACAAACAACAAATGCTGATGAGGTTGTGGAGAGATTGGTACTCTTGTTCATTACTGGTGAGAATGTAAAATAGTACAGTCACTATTAAAAACAGTCTAGCACCTTGTGAAAAAGCTGGAAATAGAAATATCATTTGACTCAGAAATTTCACTATTGGGATTAGTTGATTACCGCATTATTCACAATACCAAAGAGATGGAAAGAATTTAAGTGCCCATCAATAAATGAATGGATAGAAAAACTATGGCACATTCACACAATGGAATGTTTACACAGCATAGAAAAACAATGAACTCCTAAAACACAGCATGAAGGACCTTTGAGGACATTATGCTAAGTAAATTATCTCAGTCATAAAAAGGACAATAAAGCATAATTCCACTGTTATAAAATAGGATAAACATAAGGGAAATTGGTGATAGACTGGGGAAAGAGTAAGTAGATAATGAACACTGCACTAGGTCAGATGAGGAAAAGAATTGTCCAAAAGTAATATATTATTAAGAATTCTATGTTTGACAACAATGTGAAACAAGAGCTGTATTGTGGGGAGGGCTGTGGAAGAGAAGGAGGGAAGAGGGGAAGAAAATATGCAACAATTTAAAAAAAATTTAAAATATTTTTAAAAGAACAACTAAGGTGTACCTTACCCAAGTAATACTATTTTTAATTGTATCACATGCATGTGACAGTTGGACAATAAATAAGAAAGACTGAAGAAGAATTGATGCCTTTAAATAACTGTGTCAGAAAAAAGTATTTTATATAATAATGGATTTCCAAAAAACAAACTCATGTTGGAGGAAGTAGAATGAATCTGTTTTCAGAGAAAAAGACTTTTATCATATAGTGAGGTCACGTTGTCAGGAGCTGCTGTTGTTGTTGTTATTATGTGCCATCGAGTAGTTTGTGACTCATAGCGACCCTATGTACAACAGCCCTAAACCCTGCTCTATCCTGTGCCAAT
>NW_006399762.1:22693016-22699708 GCF_000299155.1 Elephantulus edwardii
ATGCAAAGGCGTTTGACTGCGTGGATCATAACAAACTGTGGCTGACTCTGAGAAGAATGGGAATCCCAGAACATTTAATCGTGCTAATGTGAAACCTATACTTGGACCAAGAGGCAGTCGTCAGAACAGAGTAAGATAACACTGCATGGTTCAAAATTGGGAAGGGTGTATGCCGGGTATGTGTCCTATCTCCATACCTTTTCAACCTGTATGCAGAGCAGGAGCTGCTAGTCCTTGGTAAAAGACATCATGCTTGAGAAAGTAAATCATCCATGAAAGAAAGACCTCCAGCTAGATGGAACGGCATAGAGACAGCAATGGGTTTAAGCACAGCAGAGATTATGAGGCTGGTGCAGGACTGGGTAAGGATGGGATGGATCTGTTTCACATGGGCTCACTGTAAGTCAGTGTCAACTTGAAGGCACTGAATAATATCAATGACATCATACTTAGATTTTGCATATTTATGTACTTATTGAGGTGTTCCTAATTATTATAATTGTGAATAACTTAAATCCCAAATAAACATTTGGG
This sequence comes from Elephantulus edwardii, assembly GCF_000299155.1. Classification (NCBI taxonomy): domain Eukaryota; kingdom Metazoa; phylum Chordata; class Mammalia; order Macroscelidea; family Macroscelididae; genus Elephantulus; species Elephantulus edwardii. The sequence goes on from NW_006399762.1 coordinate 22,693,551, forward strand.
GATAATGCCCTCAAATATTTTACTGACTTTGATTCTAGACACCTACATGAGCTTTCCTCATATTAAAGAAAGCAGAGTAGCACATTTTATATACATTTTACTGAGAGTTTTTGCTTTTATGACTGTTGAAGGTAACTAGAAAAACAAGCTCTATAACTTTTCTAGGTTAACATATTCCCAGGGGACTTGATTTTCTCTTTAATCTACTGCCATTACTGAGGAATCTATTGTCATCATTTGGGGAAAATACTGGCTTCATCTATTAGCATTTGTGGTTTTTTTATTCAAGAGGTTTTTATAGCTATGCAAAGATGCTGGCTTCTGCTTAGTCAAATTGTTTTACACCAAAGAATGCCAGTAATGAACCATTGTTTGGTTCCAGATACTTGACATTAAAGCAAAATTGATTACTTTATGTTGATTTTGACTCATAGAAAAACTATAAGACAGAGTAGAAATTTCCTACCAGATTTCTGAGGTTGTAAATCTATAGGGTGGCAGGACTGCCTTGTCTCTCTTTAGCAAAGTGTTTGATGGGTGTTTTAGGCTGCTGATGTTTCAGGTATCAGCTCACTATTCAATCCTCTGTCCCCCAGGGCTCCTCCCTAAGCAGAAGCTTAAGCTCACTGCTGTTGATCACAACTCATAATGAGCCTCATCTAATTTCTGAGGCTGTATACCACAGTATTCAATTTCATTTTTTAAAATCCACATTTCATAATGAATCAATTTTCTTTTTTTACTTGGATCCAATTTGTACGTAGTCATGAAATATATATATATATATATAAAGTTGATCTTGCATAGTAACTAGTCACAAAATTTAAAAAACATGGTGAGTTGGGGAAAATCTGCTGTCAAGAACTTCCCCAAACTGCTAAAGAACAATTATTTCTGATTAAAGACTAAGTTTTGCTTGAGCCAAGGCAAGGTATTTTCTATTGCTTTCTATACTTCTGAAAGTTGGACAATGAATAAGGAAGAGTAAACAAGAGTCTTTGCCTTGAAGTGCAGCATTGGTGAAGAATATTGAATATTCCACCAATTGTCAAAAAACCTCAAACAAATCTGTTTGGGAGGAAGTGCAAACAGCACGCTCCTTAGAAGCAAGGATGTTGTTAGGTGATATCGAATCAAGTACAAACCATAGCTACACTATGCACAACAGATCTGAATCCTGTTGTATCCTGTGCCATTCTCACACTTTTTGACCCATTAGAGCACATTGTGACAGTCAGTGTCAATCCACCTGGTCGAGAGTCTTTTCTTTCCTTTCCTAACCTTTCTGAGTTTCATTTCTCTCTCTAGGAAATAGCCTCTCCTAACAACATGACTGAAGTACATGAGGTGAAGCCTCATTATCTTTGCCTACAAACAGTATTCTGGCTGCATCCTTCCCAAGACATATTTGGTTTTTTGGCAGTCCATAGGATATTCAGTACTCTTCTCCAACACCACAGCTTAAGGGCATCCATTCTCTTTCTGTCATTTTCATTCACTGTCCAATTCTCAGGTGCATAGCAAGTAATCAGAAAGACCATGGCATGAATCAGACACACCTTAGTCCTCAAAATGACATCATTACTCCTCAATAACTTGAAGAGGTCCCTAACTGCAAATTTTCCCGGTGCCATAAGTCTAATTTCCTGACTGCTGGTACCAAGAGTGTTCATTGCTGATCCAAGTAAGATGAAGTTGTTGACAGTTTCAATGTTTTCTCCATCTATCACGATGCTGGTTATTGTTCCAATGTTATGAGTCTTTGTTTTCTTGACATTGAAATGCAATCCAGATTGAAGACTATATTCTTATGATCTTTTGTGATAAGTGCTTTAAGTCCTCCTAACTTTCAAAAACAGCCAGAAGTTCAAGCAGGATTTACAAGAAGCCATGGCATCAGAGATATCATTGCTGATGTCACATGGATCTTGGCTGAAAGTAAGAAGTACCAGAAGAATGTCTATTTGTGCTTTATTAACTAAGCAGAGGTGTCTGACTGCATGGATCATGACAAGTTGTGGCTGACATTGAGAAGAATGGGAATCCCAGAGCACTTGATTGTGTTTGTGTGGAACCTATACCTGGATCAGGAGGCTGCTGTGAAAATGGAGCAGGGGAGCACCACATTATTTGGAATTGGAAAGGGCGTGCGTCAGGGTTATATTATCTCTCAATACCTGTTCAATGTGTATGTTAAGCAAATTATCCCAGAAGCTGGACTCTATGAGGAGGAGTTTGGCATCAGGATTGAATAACCTATCTTATGCAGATGGCATAATCTGGCTTGCTGAAAGTGAAGAGGACTTGAAGCACTTGTTGCAGAAGATTAGGAAATGCAACCTTCAGTATGGATTGCATCTCAATGTCAAGAAAATGAAGATTCTTGCCACTGGACCAATAGGCAGTATTATGATGAATGGAGTGGAGATTGAAACTGTCAACAGCTTCACCTTGCTTGGATCCACAACTAACACCCTTGGTACGAGCAGTCAGGAAATAAGGAGATGCATTGCACTGGGAAAATATGCAGTTAGGGACCTTTCCATATTATCGAGAAGTGGTGATGTCAGTTTGAAGACTAAGGTGCATCTGGTTCGGGCCATGGTCTTTCCAATTACTAGCTATGCAACCAAGACCTGGGCAATGAATAAAGATTACAGGAAAAAAAATGATGCCCTTGATCTGTGATGTTGGAGAAGAGCACTGAACATCCCATGGACAGCCAAGAAAATGAGCAAATATGTCTTGGAGAGGGTGCAGCAGAAGTGATCTTTAGAGGCAAGAATGATGAAGTTTCACCTCACACACTTTGGCCATGTTGTTAGGAGGTGCTAATCCTTGGAGAAGGATATGATGTTGGGAAGGTTGGAAAGTTGGTGAGGAAGAGGAAGTCCTTCAGCCAAGTGTACTGATATGATGACTGCTGCAATAGGCTCTTGTATGTCAGGAAGTGTGAGGATGGTGCAGGACAGAACAGGGTTCAGATCTTTTGTTCATAGAGTCACTATGAGTTGTGCCCAACTCACCAGCAATAACAATAACAACTTTCAGCAAGCACGGTAGTGTCATCTGCATAATGCAGGCCATAGATGAGTGTCCCTCTGACTTGATAACACATTCCTCTTCATAGTGTACAGCTTCCTGACTAATTTGCTCAGCATACAGATTTGAAAAGGTATGGAGAGAGAATACAACCCTGATTCAGTTCTTCTTAATTTTCATTACATCTCTGTAAGAAGTCATTGGAGAAACACCAATTATTATGAATGCATATTGACTATATATTTAAACCAATTCAGACTGGAGAAATCATTAGAAAATTCTATCTCTTCATCTTCAGTTTTAGTGGTTGGTGTGCATATTTGAATAATAGTTCCACTCATAGATTTACCTTGTATATGTTGACCCACCAGCAGATTTTCATAAACAGTTGATTTCACAAGAGGAGATTGCCCATCCTTCTCCTGTGAAGCAGCTGGTAGACTTTAACTGCATGCCTTTGGGATTGTAGGGCAGTTTCCTACCACTAGGCCATATTAAACTTCATGATAGATTTTAAAATATTCTTTTCAAAAATTTTTCTTTTGACACTAAATGTGACACTATGACACCACTCATTTTTAGTTTGTCATTCCCAATATAACTAGATCATATGATAAGATATTATCTGGTTCAAAACAGCAAATGTCAGTTCATCTCAGCTTGTTAATGCTTAGAACATAGATCTTTATGTGTTCCAACCATTTCCTTTATGACAATTTGTAGTTTTCCTAGATTCATATTAAGTACCTTCCACATTCCAGTTATTATTGGACATTTGCAGCTGTGTCTCCTAAATTTGAGTGTTGTCACTTCAGCAGATGATCTTTAATTAAAGGAAAGCTGTACTCTGCCTGTCCTTTAGCTCTCAACGAATTGTTTCATTTTCTTCTGCTCCAACTTGACCTTGCATATGAGTAACTGATGATTTCTTCTAGAGTTGCCTTCTGGTCTTGCTTTGGTTGTTAATATTGAGCTTCTCCCTTGTTACTTTCCACGGGTGGTGTTGATTTCATCCCCAAGTATTCCATTTGGAACAGTCCATGTATAATCTTACTCTTCATATTGGGGGAGGGGGGAAATAATATATTTGCAATAAATAAGTCGTTAATGGAGCTGTGGTGGTGGAGAAGAGTACTGAATCCCATATACTGCCAAAAGAACAAACAAATACGTCTTGGAGAAAGTGCAGCCAGAATGTCCCTTGGAGACAAAGATGATAAAGCTTCATCTCACACACTTTGGGCATGTTGCTAAGAGAGGCTATTCCTTGGAGAGGGGCATCATGCTTGGAAAGGTAGAGGGTCAGTGAAAGAGAAAAAGGCTTTCAACCAGATATACTGACAGAGTGACCCTCATCAGCATTTGTTGTTTTAGGACAAACCTATTTTTATAATAACTGTGACACTATTAATCTTTAATTTGTCATTCCCAGAACAGTAGATTTTGTGATTGCCCTATTCAAAACCATTACCAATGCCAAACCATTTTACCTCACTACTACTTTACATCAAGTATTTTTGTGAAAGCTCAAATTAAGTTGAGGAAAATGAAAATAAGTCCACAAAAACCAAAATACATCCTTGAGGCTATACTATCTAGATTTAAAAGCCACCTCGAAGATAGATTTGAGGCACTGAACACTCATTCTCTGAGATGAGAAGGGTTATGGGATAAATTTAAAACATCAAACCTGAAGAAAGCAAAAAGTCATTACAAAAAGGGAAAAAGAAAAGGCCAAAATTAAAGTCAGAAAAGACTCTAAAAATTGCACTAGAGCATTGAAAAGCCAAAAAAAGGGGGAGAAATACTAAAGAAAATGAACAGATAGTTTCAAAGGGTAGGCCCTCAACCAGGTGGATTGATGTGGTGACTTCAAAAATGCTCTTGAATATGTCAGAGATTTTGCGGGTGACACTGGATAGGAGAGTATTTGTATTGGTTGTTCATAGGGTAGCTACAAGTTGTATTCAACTCTATGGCACCTAACAACAACAACAATCTCGGAGGAAATGCAACCAGAATCATCTTTAATTGCAAGGATGGTGAAATTTCATCTCACATATTTTGGACATGTCAAGAAAAGTCAGTTCTTGTAAAAGACATCATACTGGGGAAATAGAGGTTCAAGGAAAGAAAGACTCTCAGCAAGATGATTTGACCCAGTAACCATAATGATGAAATGGAACAGATCAGAAGATAGTGTAAGATAGGGGAAGATTCTAGTATGTTGTTCATAGGGTCAATATGAATCTTAGTTGGCTCGATGGCACCTAACAGCAAGAACAAAACTTGATAGATCGATTTTTATATATCTTTCACTGCTCCACAAATTGCTTGTCTGTCAGAGACTCCTCTAAATCTAAACATTCAGATTAAGACAGACTAGGAAGAAGGATTGGCCATCCACTTTTGAAATAGCGGGCATCTGAAAACCCTATGTACAACAGAACACACGTAGACTAAGAGAAAGGGCAACCTAGGTTGAATTTCAAGTATGGAAATACAAAGGAAGAGGAACAGTTGTAAGCAGACACTAGTGATTGGAACATGGAATGTGAGAACCATGAATGTAGGAAAATTAGAAATTGTTAAGAAAGAAATGGAACGCATAAATACTGACATTCTAGGTGTTGGAGAGATGAGATGGACTGGCATGGGGCATTTTGAGTCAGATGATCATATGATATATTACTCTGAAGATGAAAAGATGAGGAAAAATGGGGTTGCCTTCATAGTAAAAAAAGTAATTTCTAGATCCATCTTGAAGTACAACATCGTGAGTGGCAGGATTATATCCATACGCTTACAAGGAAGTCCAGTGAATACCATTATCATTCAGATATATGTACCAACAACCAGAGCCAAAGAAGAAGAAACAGATGATTTCTACCAAATCCTACAGTCAGAAATAGATCAAACATGCAATCAAGATGCATTGATAATAATGGGTGACTGGAACACAAAAGTTGGGAACAGAGAAGAAGAATCAGTAGTTGGAAAATATGGACTTGGTGACAGAAATGAAGCTGGAGATAGAAAGATTGAATTTTGTAGGATCAATGACTTATTAATTGCAAATACGTTTTATAAGAAACATAAACGCAGGTTATACACAT
>NW_006399762.1:22701848-22706656 GCF_000299155.1 Elephantulus edwardii
GGAGGCAGTGTGATTAGCACAGGATAGAGCAGGGTTTAGGGCTGTTGTACATAGACTCGCTATGAGTTGTAAACGACTCGACGGCACATAACAACAACATTTCATTCTGGATCACTTCCAATTATTTTAGATTCATGTGTCATACCCTTCATATTCCAATTTTTAATGAATGTTTGCAACTTTTTGTTCCAGTTTTCCCCCCACATCAATTAATCAAAGTCCCAAAAATTTTATATTTTACACATCCTTAAGGTCAACTGGACTTCGATGAGCAACACTTCCTCAGTGAAAATTCTGATTACTTTCCACTCTAAGATACTTATATTCTGGCACTATATAAGACAAAGTGTCACTGGTATAATACTGGGCTTTTACTAGTCAGTTCAAGAAATCTAGTGAGAGAACCTTCTTAGTAATTCTGTGTTAATCTGAAATCTACAACTGTATTTCACAAGCAGGATCACGTTCACCACTTGCAAAATACCAGGGATAAAAGAAATTCGAGAGTTACCACAGTACAACCTACAGCTGAGAGGTGACATTCTAGTCATTGTTAAGTTCTATTGAGTCAACTTTGACTTATAGTGCCGATGAACAATATATCCTAACTATACCCTATTGTGTATCATCTTCATGACTCTGTCACGCTCAAGCCCATTTTGCTAGTCACTCTATCAATCCATTTCATTGTTATGATGTCTTTCTCCAGAGACTGATTTCTCCTGAAAATATGCCCATTGTGAAATTGAGTTTTGCCATCCTTTACAGATGTACTCTGTACAGAAGTACTCTGGTTTCATTTCTTTCAAGACAGCTTTATTTGTTCTTATGGCAGTCCATGATATATATATTCAATACTCTAACACCAAAACTCAAACACATCTGTTCTTTGGTCTTCTGAATTCATTGTTCAACTGTCAGATTAAAAAGAAGTATTTGAAAATATCAAGGCTCGAAAAACTTTTTTTCCACTTTCTTATTATTTTTTAATTTTATTTTAATAATTTTAATGAACATTTACAGATATTTTGGATTTCCATTAATTCATTGTTGTACTTTTCTCCCTTACCCTCCCCCCCCCCAGTTTTCTCCTTTCTTTGAAAAAGTAAAAGAAAATTCTTTCTTTGGTATACAATTCCCCCACACCCCTCCCACCACCCCAGGCACACTCCGCTATGCACCCTTTATTCTGGACTCTTGTGATAACTATAATAATACCCTATCATATATCGCTTTTAAATTAAGGCTTGGATCAGATACATCTTAGCCTTTAAATTGACACCTTTGCTCTTTAGAACTTAGCAGAGGTCTTTGACAGCAGACTCCTCCAATGCAATGCATCTTTTTATTTCTTCACTGCTACTATTCTGGGTGTTGATCATGATAGAGGTATTACTAAAACATACCCATATGCATCAAGTAGAGTTATGTTGATCATCTCTAACTGAAATGGTGCTTCTACTCCCTCTTCTGTCTCATGCTATGTTACACTCATAATTGTCCAACCTGAGGACTCTACCAATGACAACCTGAAGAATTTACCAGGACTATTTGAAGGCATATATGGCAATATGTATTCAATCTGTAAGCTAAGCAAATAATTCATGAGCCTGGACTCTATAAGGAGGAAGTGGCATCAGGATAGCAGGAAGACTCATGAACAATCAATGTTAAGCAGCTGACACCTCTTTGCCTACTGTAAGTGAAGAAGACTTGAAACGTTTGCTGTAGAAGATCAAGAGCTAACTATAGCTTTCAAAATGGATTCCATCTCAAAACCAAGAGAACAAAGGTCATAACAACTGGGCCAATAGGCAACATCATGATAGATAGGAAAAAGATTGAAGCTGTCAATTATTACATTTTGCTTGGATCAACAATCAAAACCATAGTTACCAGCCATAAGGAGATTAGGAGATGCATTGCATTGGGTAAGTCTGCTGTCAGAGATCCTTCCAAAATACTGAAGAGTAGTGATGTCAGTCTGAAGACTAAAGTGTGCCTGATTCAGGCCATGGTCTTTTCAATCACTTATTAGGCATCTGTGAGCTAGACAATGAATAAGAATGACAGAAGAATTGATGCCTCCAAAATGTGATGTTGGAGAAGAATAGTAAATATTCCATGGATTGCTAAAACAATAAAATGTCTGTCATATTGCTTATTGGGAACAAAGATAATGAAGCGTTGTCTCATACTTTGGGCATGCTTCTGGGCATTCCTTGGGAAAGGACATCATGCTTGCAAATTTGGAGAGTCAGATAAGAACCCAGTAAGATGGATAAACACATTGACTGCAGAAAGGGACTCAAGTGTGTCAGAGATGATAAGAACTGAACAGGATAGGATAGAGTTCAGTTCCATTGTTCATAGGGTTTTTATGAGTTGTACTCATCTTGAGGGCACCTATTAACAATACCAAGATAGTCAGCCAAATAATTTGAAATATTTACTTGTGATGTGTTGAGTATCTATTAATGGATGATTTCAGGCTTTTTGTGTTTCCAAGGATTTCATTTTCTTTTTTTTTTTTTTTGCCTAGTAAGTGGTTTTGATTTACTTGAAAGCCCAGAAGATTTCTGACTTCTCCACAGGAATCCTGAGTAAGGGGTGATGAATTCCAAATGGTCACAGTGGTTGGAAGAGGGCAGGCTCAGACCTCCGTGACCGATCGATGGAGCGTGGAAATCAGAATAGGATTTCATTTTCTAAGCAGTATGGTGAAATGAAGTACAGTTTAAAAGCTATAATACTATGAGTATATTAAGGAAACCAGAGATTGATTGGAGTAATGTTATGGATTGAATTGTGTTTATCTGAAATCAACATAATCAGGTCATGATCTTTCTAATTATTCCCCCATTTTGTGATTTGATATAATTGTCCTGTGTTGTAAAGTTTAATGTCTGTCATTATAAGGCAAGACCTGTGGCAATTATGCTAATGAGGCTGTATGTGTAATCTTCAAGATTGGGTGGTTGCTGTTGTTGTTAGGTCCTATTGAATCTAGTACAACTTACAATAAACCTATGAATCACAGGTCTGAAACTTGTATTATCCTGTGCCATCCTCACAATCTTTGACACATTCAAACTGATTGCTATAGTCACTGTGTCAATCCACCTGGTTGAGGGTCGTCCTCTCTTTTGCTGTTCCTCTACCTTTCCAAGGATGTTCCTCTCCAAAAAAATAACATGCCCAAAGTACGTAAGATGAAGCTTCACCATCCTTGCCGCCAAGGAGCACTGTGGGTGCACCTTCTCCAATGCATATCTCTTTGTTCTTTTGGCAGGCCATGAAATATTCAGCACTCTTCTCCAACACCACAGTCCAAAGGTATCAATTCTTCTTTTGTTATCTTTCTTTATTATTCAACTCTCAGATGCATAGCAAATGATTTAAAAGACCATGGCCTGTATCAGTTGCACTTTTGTCCTTAAACTAACATCATTGCTTCTCAGTAATTTGGAAAGGTCACTGACTGTAGACTTATGTAGTGCAATTAGTCTCCTGATCTCCTTACTGCTGGAACCAAGTGTATTAATTATAGTTTCAAGTAAGATGAAGTCACTGGGAGTCTCAGTCAGTTCTCCATCTATCATGATGTTGCCTATTGGTCCAATGCCCAGTATTTTTGTTTTCTTGACATTGAGATTCAATCCAAATGAATCCAATTGAACGCTGCAGTGTTTTACTTTTTCTAGCAAGTGCTTTCAGTGTTTCTCACTTTCAGCATGCAAAGTTGTGTTATTGGAATAACAAAGGTTATTGATGAGTCTTCTAATCCTGAAGCCACATTCTTCTTCACAGAATTTATCTTCTCAAATAACTTGCTCAGTATACAGGTTAAATAGAAATGGAGAAAGGATGTCTCCGGCAAATTCCTTCTGAAACACACACAAAAAAAGGCTTTAAACAAATGAGCAGAGATTGGAAACACCTCAGTACCACCAAGAAAGAAGAGCCAGAACTGAGTGCATGTACTTGACCCAAGATCCCTTCACAGTGAACTTCTACATCCAGGAAAAAATTGATAACAAAACACATAAATCTTGCTAGATTTAAAGAAAACAACATCTTCCTATAGAACTGACAAGAAATGTAAAGCCTCTCCCGAGTGCTAACACCCTGAATTCAAATTTCAGAGTTAATAATCTTTGACATGAACTTCAACCCATGGCAGCCTTCTGTACAAAAGATGGAAACCTTGCCCAAATCTGTACCACCCCCACAATCTCCACTGTCCTTAAACTCATTGTTGAAGTCACTGTGTCACTCCATTTCACTGAGAATTTTCCTCTTCCACTGACTTTCCATCTTTCCAAGTTGAAGTCCTTTCTCAAGGACTTATATCTCCTCCTGACAACATGCTCTATATTTGAGATAAAATCTTACCACCTTTGCTTCTAAGGGTCACTCTAACTTCACTTCTTCGAAGAGAGGTTTGTTTATTCTCTTGGCAGTCTGTGGCATAGTCAATATTCTTTACCCACATTATATCAATTTGTTGGTCTTTCTTATTCATTGTCCCAATTTACACACATATGTTGTCATTGTTTATATGTACCATTGAGATGGAACTGACCTATAACTGAACCTCTAGCAGGTTTTAAGAGGCAAGAAATTGGATTGGAGGAGACGGTCCAACTTTCTATCACAGAACAGCTGGTGAATTCAAACCTCATGACTTTGGGTGGCAGTACAACTCTTTACCACTAAGCTACTAGAGTTCTATACACATATATGAAGTAATTGAAAATATCATGATTTTGGATAGGTGTCTCTTATTATTATTAAATATTATTAAT
>NW_006399762.1:22708194-22711089 GCF_000299155.1 Elephantulus edwardii
ACCCCACCCCCCAATTCACTCTTCTCATGAAAAGTAAAAGAAAAATTAATTTATTGTTATACAGTCCCTACTCCCAAGTCCACTGCACTATGCTGCCTTCGTTCTGGACTCTTGTCATGACAATAATAGCTTATCATATATCCCTTTTAAACCGTTTTCTCCCTCATGTTTTAATGCAGTGTACATAATTTATCCCATTTTTCTCAGTCTCCACCCAACTCCGATGTCTGTTCCATTTTACAACAGTGGCACTATGGGAGCTCTGGTGGCCTAGCAGCAAGAAGCTACACTGGAATCCCAGAGATATGTGGTTCGAATCCATCTACACTGCTGGAGAAGGAGGGGCAATCTCCTCCTGTACCAGTCAGTTCGGATTTGATGGTACACACACAACAGTGGCACTATGCAGTATTTGTCCTTTTGTGACTGAGATATTTCACCCAGCATAATGTCTTCCAGGATCATCCATTTTGTATAATATTTCATGAGTTCCTTGTTTTTCAATGCAGTGTAGTATTCCCTTGTGTGAATATACCACAGTTCATCTATCCATTCGTTTGTTGCTGGAAACTTCGGTTGTTTCCAACTCTTTGCTATTTTGAACAAAGCCACAATAAACATGGGTGTGTATATATCTGCTTGGGTGGCAGTTATGGTTTATTTGGGTTGGTGTACTTTAGTCTTTACAGTGATATTCCTACTCTTTAATAATTAATTTCAAGACATGCTTGGTAGCAGATTTGTCCAGTGCAAAATATTATTTTATTTCTGACACAATGACTGGGGGTTGACTCCAGTGCAATTAAATCATGACTAACTTCAGTCTTTTGTCATTTATTATGACAATTCCTACTGATGAAATTATGAAGGTTTTGTTTCCTTTATTGCATGATATGACATTAGTGAATTAATAAATGCATTGATCCATCATTCAAAATGTTTATGATGATAACAATAATAATAGTGTAGGTAGAATACTCCAGAACAGCTTGACCTTCTACTTAAATGGTGACCAACAAGGATTACTTTTACTTTGCCTAATTATTACATTTTCAAAAAGTCTGTTCTTACTACTTAAACCTATGTGGGCTTACCTAATTCTTTTCTCCCCCCTTTTTTTAAATTTAAATAAAATTTTTATTTTATATTGGCTTACTTACAAAGTTTGTGTACATTGTTTTTCACATACGCAACTTTTTTAAATAGTTTTTTTTTTTTACCCCAGACTTTGACATTAGGGCTATATTTGTTTCATATAGTGGATTTGGGAATATTTCATCTTCTATATTCTGAAATAGTTTGAGTAGGACTTGTGTCAGCTCTTCTTGATTGTTCGGTAGACTTTCCTGGTGCATCTTCCAAATGAACACAATTAAGTGTTCTGAAGTTCAAATTATTCCCAGTATTATCCATGAGTAGGTCCGAACTCAATGAAAGCTAACAACTTAAATTTTTAAACTAATTTTCTATTAATAGGCTGACCTGTAGTCTCATTTGCGAACAGTAAAACAAATATCACCTGATGATTTTGAAAGAACAGATGCACTCCACTTACAAAACATGTTATCAGAGATTATTTATGTTGCAATTGGATGTTCTCTTAAAGAAGAGTTCACTGTATTTTTTTTTCTACTGTACTTCTTGACTTTTCATCCATTAAACTGGAATTTTATGCATCATTCCATGTGTCATTTTAATTCTATGTAATATTAAATCTAAATACTCTCCAATGCTTAGTAACCTGGTTGCCCTGACACTTACCCTTTTAAAACTTGTGGTTTGCACAACTTTATTTTGCATACTGAGTCTGAAGGACTTGAGGTACAACTTCATTGAGAAAAACTTAACAGTCTAAGGTTGTAACACACAAAATAAATATGTGAACATGCTAAGCAGGTCAAAATGAAAGGTTTACGTAAGGAATTGGATATCTGGAGTGTGAATGTGAAATAGTAAAAGGCACACAAACCATCAGAGCATATGTCAGTAGACTAAAAGTTCATGAGACTGCAGAGTTCAACATTACTTGGCAGTTCTTTTGCATTCTCTGCAAGCTCTTACTCTGCTTTTTCACAATGACTATTTTAATTTTTATTGTAATTTTAGTGGAAGTTTACCAAGAAATAGGTTTTCATTGACTCATTTGTAAATATTTGTCTCCTTAATCCTCCCTCAATTCACTATGCAATGCTTATCCTGCATATAATGTCTAATAATCCATTCCTTTCAAATTATCCTTCCATTCACCTATTCCAGTGCAATGCTTACTATCTGGCCATTCTTTCCCTGCTCTTCCCTCCACAGTGACTGTTTTAAATCTACTCTATACCATCCTTCTTCCTTTAGCCATTCTTATTTTCCACTGACAACCTCACCCCACTTCATAGAGAAAAAGAAAATCTTCTAACCTAAGTCACTCAACTGTTGCCATCTACCTCCACTGTTTTAGATCCTACCAATCTCTTCGTTCCATTTTTCATTACAATCTGAGTCACAATCCTTTTCACACTCTATGTATTATCCTTTCACCTACTCTTGATATCCTGTTCCTTTGGCCTAGTTAAATTCTTAGAACTTTTACTTTCCTTTGATACTTTGTTTTCACAATTAGGAAGTTTATTACGAAAGCAACAGGTCACAATTTAGGTCAGAAACATCAGAATGCAATTCTTCAGTCAGGAAAGCTTTTTTTTAGCCTTCTCTAATCATCAGTCTCACTGATCCCTGCCTGGAAGTTCAGGACCAGAATCACAAAACAATTTTAGTTCTGCCAGTAATGACAGAATTAACACCCTGTGTACCAGCAGTTAAGAAATCAAAAGACACATTGTATTAGGAAAATCTGCTGTCAAGGACCTCTCTAAAGCACTAAGGACGTAGGTAATTCAAGCTACG
>NW_006399762.1:22712167-22712962 GCF_000299155.1 Elephantulus edwardii
TCCTCCTTTTTGGCTCTAGTTGTTGGTGCATATATTTGAATAATAGTGTATTCACTGGACTTCCTTGTATGTGTATGGATATAATCCTGTCGCTCGCCACATTGTATTTCAGGATAGATCTAGAAAATGACTTTTTTAATTATGAAACTAACCCCATGTTTTCTCACCTTTACATCCCCAGCATAGTAAATCCTATGATCATCTGATTCAAAACGTCCTATGCCAAGCCATCTCATTTCGCCAAAGTGTAGTATGTCAATATTTATGCGTTCCATTTCTTTCCTAACAATGTCCAATTTTCCCACATTCATGCTTCTCACATTCCATGTTCCAATCACTAGTGTCTCCTTACAGCTGTTGCTCCTTTTCTGTGTTTCCATTTCTAAGATCTCAGTCTCAATTGCCATGTCTGCTAGTCCAACTGATAGTCTAAGTGTGCTCTATTGTACATAGTGCTGATTGTGGGACCGATCATCAACTACTCATATGCAAGTTCAAGTTGAGGTTGAGGAAACTTAAATCAAGTCCACGGAAACCAAAATTTGACCTTAAGTCTGTCCCACTTGAATTTCAAAACGATCTCAGGAACAGGTTTGAGGCATTGAGCACCAATGAGCGTAGACCAAATAAACTCTGGGAGGATATCAAGAAAATCGTCCATGAAGAATGCAAAAGATCATTACAAAGCCTGAAAAACAAGAAAAGACCAAGATGGATGTCAGATGACACTCTGTGTATTGCATTAGAGTGCCGAGAAGCAAGAGCTAAAGGAGGAAACCAAGAAATCAAAGAGCT
>NW_006399762.1:22713373-22714388 GCF_000299155.1 Elephantulus edwardii
CTGAAAATTATTTTAAAACATTTGGAACAATATGTCAACAGAGAACTGCCAGATGTGCAGGCTGGATTTAGAAAAGGTCGTGGTACTAGGGATATCATAGCTAATGTTAGATGGATCTAGGCAAAAAGCAGAGAATACAGAAGAATGTCTATCTGTGCTTCATTGAGTATGCAAAGGCTTTTGACTGTATGGATCACAACAAGCTGTGGCTGACTCTGAGAAGAATAGGAATCCCAGAACATTTGATTGTGCTAATAAGAAACCTATACTTGGACCAAGAGGCAGTCATCAGCACAGAGCAAGGAGACACTTCATGGTTCAAAATCAAGAAGGTGGTCCATCAGGGATGTATTCTGTCTCCATACCTTTTCAATCTGTATGCAGTACAGATCATCCGAGACGCTTGGCTGTATAAGGAGGAATGTGGCACCAGGAATGGTGGAAGAGTCATCAACAACCTGCGTTATGCAGATGACACAACCCTGCTTGTTGAAACTGAGGAGGACCTGAAGCACTTGCTGCCGAAGATCAAGGACTGCTGCCTTCAGTGTGGATTGAAGCTCAACATCAAGAAAACAAAGATTCTCACCACTGGACAAATTGGCAGCATCAGTATGGATGGTGAAAAGATTGAAATAGTTATTTAAAGTTTTAGTTTACTGCTTCCACAGTCAACACTCTTGGTAACAGCAGCCAGGAAATCAGGAGATGAATTGCATTGGGAAAGTCTCAGCTGTCAGGGACCTCTCAAGGGTGCTGAAGAGCATCGACGTTAGGCTGGAGACTAAGGTGCACCTGATCCAGGCTACAGTCTTTGCAATTATGTGCTATGCATCAGACAGTTGGACGGTGAATAGGGATGATAACGAAAATTGATGCCTTTGAGCTGTGGTGCTGGAGAAGTGTTAAATATACCATGGACTGCCAGCAGAACAAACAGGTTTGTCCTGGAGAGGGTGAAGATGGAGTGCTCCTTGGAGTCAAGGATTCTAAAGCTTCGTCTGACATACTTTGG
>NW_006399762.1:22715423-22718236 GCF_000299155.1 Elephantulus edwardii
TTCATGTTCTTATGATTGTGAATAATGCTGCTATGAACACTGGTGTACAAATCTCTATTTGCGGGTCACTTCTAATTTCCTTGGAGTATATTCCTAGCAGTGGAATAGATAGACCATTTGTAATTTCTGTATTCGGATTTTTGAGGAAACCGCAAATTGCCCTCCATTGTATGAGAGTTCCTGTGCTTACACATCCTCTACAGCCTTTATTGCTTTCTGTCCAGTTAAACTTTGCCATTGTTGCTGGAGATGGAATCTCACTATGGTTTTGAGTTGCATCTCTCTTATTGCCAGTGATTTTGAGCATTTCTTCCTGTGTCTGTTGATCATCTGAATAGCTTCCTCTGTGAAAATTCTCTCCATGTCTCTTGCCCAATCTGTAAATGTCTTTTTCTTCTGGAAGTGCTGTTGTTGGTAGATGCCATGAAGTCACCTGCAAATCATAGCAACTCTATGTATATTATGTGCAATAGCTCTGAACCCTGCCCTATCCTGAGCCAATCTCGTCATCTCTGATAGACCTAATTCCCTTTCTCTAGTCACTGAATCAGTTCCTCTCATCCTAGGTCTTCCTCTCCTCCTTTATCCCTCCACTCTTCCAAGTATGATATCCTCCTCCAAGGCTTGGTCCGTCCTGGCCACATGCTCAAAGTATGTGATAAAAAGCTTCAAAATCTTTGCTTCCAAAAAGCAGCCTGGTTTCACTTTCTTCATGACAGATCTATTTGTTTTCCTGCAGTCCATGGTACATTCAACACTCTTCTCCAGCACAACTCAAAAGTATTGCTTCTTCTATCATCCTTAATCATTGTCCGGCTCTCTAATGAAAAGCAAGTAATTGCAAAGACCATGGCCTGGATTGGGCACATCTTAGTCTACAGACTGACATCATTGCTCTTCAGTACCCTAGAGAGCTCCCTGACAGCACATTTCCCCAATGCAATTAATCTTTTGATTTCCTGACTACTAGCACCATGGCTGTTGACTGTGGAACTAAACAAATTGAAGTTGTTAACAATCTCAGTCTCTTTTTTTTTTCTGTTATGAAGCTGTCAGCTGGTCTCATGGTGAGAATCTTTGTTTCCTTTATGCTGAGCTTCAGTGCATATTAAGACTACCATCTTGGGCCTTCTGCAAGCAAACATCTCAGGTCCTCCTCAGTTTTAGCTAGCAGGGTGTGTCATCTGAATAACACAGGTTGTTTACGAGTCTTCCTCCAATCCTGATGACACATTCCTTGTCTTAAAGAACAGCATCTTGCATGATTTGTTCTACATATAAATTGAAAAGACATAAAGATAAGGTACATCCCTGATGAACACCTTTCCTGATCCTGAATCATGCAATATTTCCCTGCTTTGTTCTGACCACTACTTCCTGGTACATAAGTTTCTCATAAGCACAATTAAGTGTTCTGGGATTCTCATATTCTGTAAACTTTTGTTATGAGACCCATATGTGAGATGGTATTGCCAATTGTTTACCTAGTAAGTAGGTTATCTTTTCACCCTGTTGGAAAAATTTCTTGATGCACACAGGGATTTAAGCTTTAGGTTTTATTCATCAATTTTATCCTCTCTTGGTTGTATTTTGGCAGCCTCTTTATGCCACAAGCTAGCTTGATTCCACTTTGTCTCTTATTATTTATGGTTATGGGCTTTATCCCTAGGTCTCTGATCTACCTTGAGCTGATTTTTTTTGTATGGTGTGAGATGTGGATCCTGTTTCAGCTTTCTGCAGATAGTAGTCCAGTTTTACCAGCACAGTTTGTTAAAGAGGTTGTTATTTCCTCATTTGATACGTCAGTTGATCATAGTTAGATTGTTTAATTTCTGGGTTCTCAATTTTATTTTATTGGTCTATGTGCCTGTCATTGTGCTATTTTAGTTATTATAGCTGTTTAGTAGGTTTTGAGATTAAGGAGTGCTATGCTTCTCACTTCATTTTTATTTTTCAGAAGTGCTTTGCTTAGGCCTCTCCAAATAAACTTGCTAATTGCCTTTTCTATCTCTTCAAAAATTTCATTTGGTATCTGTATTGAGATTGCATTTGACACATAGATTGCTTTTGGTAGAATTGTCATTTTCACTATATTGAGTCTTTCTGTCCAGGAAATCAAAAGACATATTACATTGGGAAAATCTGCTGTCAGAGACCTCTCTAGAGTACTGAGAGCAACAATGTATGTCTAGAGACTAAGGTGTGCCTGATCCTGGATAATGAATAAGATGACAGAAGAAGAATCGACACCATTGAGTGGTGGTAGTGGAGAAGAATATTGAACATACCATGGACTGCCAAGAGAACAAAAATATCTGTCCTGGAAAGGGTGGAACCAGGCTATTCCTTGAAGGCAAAAATTTTGAGATTCCAGCCCACACATCTGAGACATTTTGCCAGGAAGAACTAGTCTTTGGAGAAGGATATGATGCTTAGAAAAATGGAGGGACAGCACAGGTGGGGAAGACCCTGGATAAGATGGATTGACCCAGCAACTGGGTTATTATAGATAGGTGTGTCAGAGACAATGAGATTGACTCAAGATAGGGCAGGGTTCAGGGCTATTGTATATAGAGTCACTATGAATCGCAGGAAAGTTGACAGCACATAACAACAACATCCATGAACAGGGAACTTTTTTTCTATTAGGTCCTTTATTGTTTCTCACAGTGTTCTGTAGTTTTATTTGTAAAGGTCTTTTTGGTTTGTAGTTAGGTTTATTCCTAAGTATCTCGATTTGTGTTTGGCTATTGGAAATGGCCTTTTGTTCATAGGGTCACTAAGAGTTGTGCTCAACTCAAAGGCAGTCAACA
>NW_006399762.1:22719911-22721932 GCF_000299155.1 Elephantulus edwardii
TCCTTCCTTCCTTCCTTCCTTCCTTTCTTCCTTCCTTCCTTCCTTTTTTTGCTTCCTTAGTCCTTTTTGGGAACATTTGAAAGTGATCTCTCATTCAAAACATTTTCACTCTCTCACCCCATTCAGCCACTGAGATAAGTTTTATAACTGATTCACTCAATTAGTGAGCAAAGGTTAGTTGAGTGTCAATTACTCTTGAAACTTCATTCTCAGTAATGGTAATGCAACAAAGATAGCAGAAAAAAAAAACCATCCTGTCTGCATAGAGCGTTTACTCTAGTGATGAGCTAGAACCATTTCTTCATTTAGAATTTCTTATATTGCCCTAAGTGATTTATCTTCTATATCTACTTTCATAGGAAACTATTCTTGCAGAGGTAATGAATGACTTCTTTGTTATAAATTACATAGAAGTCATACTCCTTGTTTCCAGGGAACACTCTGGCTGCACTTCTAAGACTTACACCTTTAGTCAATGTTCTCCACTTACAACACAATTCATAGACATCAGTTCTTCAGTCTCTCTTACTTAATGTCAACTTTCACATGCATGTGAAGCAATAAAAAATACTGTGGCTTGAAGTAAGAGTATCTTAGTTTTAAAATTACAACCTTGCCCTTTACTACTATAAGAAGTCCTCAGCAACAAGCTTGCACATTAAATTATGTTATTTCTTGACCACTGCTTCTGAGAACATTGATTGTGGCTCTAAGTAAATGTAAATATTTGACAACCTCAATATTTTCCAATATCTATCATGGGTCAGGAAATTAAAAGATGTATTGTGTTGAAAAGTCTGCTCTCGGAGATCTCTTTAAAGTACTGAAGGGCAATGATATGATGTCAGTCTGGAGACTAAAGTGCATCTGATAAAGGCAATGGTCTTTGCAATCACTTGATATGCAACAGAGAGCTGGACAATGAGTAGGGATGACAGAAAGAGAATTTATGTCTTTGAGCTGTGGTGTTTGAGAAGAGTATTGAATATACTATGGACTGCTAAGAGAATGAACAGGTTTGTCTTGGAAAGGGTTAAACCAGCTTGCTCCTTGGAGGCAAGGATTCTGAAGCTTCATTTGATATATTTTGGACATGTTGCAAGGAGGGACCAGTCCTTGGAGAAGGACGTTGTGCTTTGGAGGGTGGAGGAAAACCCTCTATGAAGTGGATTGATTCAGTGACTTGGGTAATGAAGGTAGGTGTGTCAGAAACAATAAGATTGGCACAGGAGAGAGCAGGTTTTAGGGCTGTTGTACATAGGCTTGCTATGAGCCACAGGCGACTGGACGGCAGATAACAACATGATTAGACTCCTCAGATTGGTCTGTGGTACAGAGGAAAGAACTCAAGGCCCACAAGCAGCACTGGGAGGAGGAAGGAGGTAGCCTCTTGGGGACAGAGCAGAAGGATGCTCATGCTGATGTGCAGGACTGGGTGTAGTAATCATATTAGTAATACCAATTGTGCCAAGAAATCTGGAGGACAACTACCTGGACAACTGACTGGAAGAGATACATATTATTCTAATTTTTTTAAAAAAAGGTAGCCTGACAGAGTGTGGAAATTATCTAATGATATCACTAATGTCACACTCAAGCAAAATTCTGCTGAAGATTGTCTAAAAACAACTGGAACAGTGCATTGACAGAGAAATACCAGTAATACAAGACAGGTTTAGAAGAGGTCATGGCAGTAGAGACATTATTGCTACTGTCAGATATATCTTGGCAGAAAGAAAAGAGTACCATGTTGCTGTTAATGTTACATGTCATTGAGTTGCCTGCGAACCATACAGATCCTGTGCACAGCAGCTCTGAACCTTGCCCTATCTTGAGACAGGCTTACTAATCCCAACACACCAACACCCATTGCCCCAGATATTGTATAAATCCATCTCCTATGGGGCCTTCCTCTCCTGTACTGTCCCTCCACTATACCAAGTAGGATGACTTCCTCCAAGGACCAGTCTCTCCTGGCCACGTGCCCAAAGTATGTGAGAAGGAATTTCAAAATCCTAGCC
>NW_006399762.1:22722837-22744442 GCF_000299155.1 Elephantulus edwardii
TTACTCCTTGGAGGCTAGGATTTTGAAGATCTGTCTCACATACTTTAGGCACATAGCCAGGAGAGATCATTCCTTTTCAGCACAGGAGAAGAAGACCCCAGATAAGATTGATTTGATACAATAACTGGAGCAATGAGGCTAAGTGTGTTGGAGTCAGTGAGATGGGTTCAGGACAGGGTAGGTTTTAGAGCTTTATACATAGGGTGGCTATGAGTCACAGGAGACTGATGATGCATAACAACATACACTAATCCATTTATATAGTAAGATAGTATGGGAAATATTAAATGATTTCCTTTTTTATCGTACTTTGTTTTTCTGGTTTTTGAAATTTTTTAAGATCAACAAATAATTGTAGGAGTATTAGTAGTGGGTTCCAGTGTTCTTTAATCTCATCAGAGTCTTAATTGGGCATAAACTGAATTACTATAATATGTGATTTGTATTATCTTTTATTTAATTTGAGATAAAAAGGAAAGAATTTGAGCTGAGAGTGTTTGTTTTTTCCTTTTTTTTTTTTTAATTGTAAAAACCATGTATGGGGATCCAAGCAGGTAAGAGTTGGGAGGAGAAGAGTGAGGATAGGTAGGGATGAAATCACAGGCTTGCACAATTTGGTGAGTGGAGGGAATGGGTGAAATATCCCCAGGAGACCAGAAAAGACAGGGTACTGGTGGGCATAGTCCAATGGTGATTAATTTTTTTTAACAAAGAAATTGTCTTTTTCATTCGTGAGTTCCTCATTTAGGGATGGGGCACAGACTTCATGCTGAACAGGGGCATTAAGATGAAGGGAAAGAGAAGCCCACGTTACTGGTTGTGTTGAGTTGAAGCTGCATGCTTTCTTGTTCAGCTAGAAGATATTTTCCTGTTTTTTTCTGCCCTCTGGACTGCAAAGTGTTTGCCTGGGTGAGTCCCAGTTGGGGTAGCTGGCTGAACTTTGAGGCTCCACCCACCTTTGCTTCCTTAGCTGGCAGTTATATTTTCCTTTTGTCTCTGGGTCTAGGCTCAGGGTTCAGGTCTGGAGCAAGCCTCAGTGTTCAGGTTTCCTATAGCAAATCTAGAGAGAACAAACTTGTGGGTTACAAAGAGAAGGGCTTTAGAGGTGTTACTTATAGATGTACTGGAGGAGGAGATGGAGGAAAGCGGCTTAGATAAAATTCCTCACACACACTAGGCAACTCTCCCCAGTGATCTGATGGCTCTTTTCAGGGTCGGGCAGCTCTACCTAGAGGCCAGGCAGCACTCCCCAGGGGCCAGACGGCTCTTCCCAGGGGACAGGTGGCTCTCCCCAGGGGCTGGGTAGCAATCTTTGTGGGCCAGGCGTCATTCCCCCTCATCAAAGCTCTTCTGAGGCTTGGACCTTGTGCCGTACTGGAGACCAAGGCCAGGGACAGCACTTCTGGCTCTAGTGCCCCCGTCATTGCCCCCTTCCTCTCCACCAAGTGGTCTAATTGTAACTCGAAGTAAGCTTTATTACTTTCCCTTCCACAAATGGAGAAGGGGCTTCCAGAGTGGTGAACAGACCCACTCAAGGTGGAAAAAGTAATAAAGGAGATTGTACAAGCACTCTAACCAAGGTTGTCTGAAGGCAGGCTGTGAGGTGGTGAGCTCAACACAACACTCCGATTGGCCATCTTTCATCTTCCTCTGCCAACTTAATTAAATTCTTCGTAGCAGTAGTCAAGAAATTAAAAGATGTGGTGTACTGAGGAAATATGCTGTCAAGGACCTATCCAAGGAAAGAGCTTCTTCACTGACAGCAAGATGTTCTGCTGGATCTAGTCCTTCAACTCCTGTGTCTCCATGACACAGCCATTGTCCCACTGTCGCCTTTTCCCTCACCAGGGACCTATGGGAGTGGTTATTACCAAGAAATAATTCCTAGGAATGGAATGTGTCTTTTGGTCCTCCGTCTCAATATAACTAAATTCCTTGATACTGTGGAAGAACAAGACACATGGAGATCTCCAAGGAATGCCAGGCCTACAGATGTTGAAGGAAACTAGCACTTTCTTCCACAACCAACAAAGAGAAAGACAACAGGCTTTTTCTTATAATTCTGAATTTGGACTTACACATCCTAAAATATGAGTTTATTAAAGCTACCCCCTGAGGTACCTCTGTTACAGCAGGTCTAGACAATTAAGAAATATGTTAATTTGTGTCTGTATTATTTAGAAAGCAGAAAAAAATTTTTAACAGACACATATTTCCCATTCTGGTTTTGAAATGAGCACAAATAATAATTTCTTTTAGTCAATTCAGTCAGGGTTTCTATCCCTTGTACATAGAGTCACTAACAACAACAACAAGCAATAGGTTGGCCAAATCACTGTCTTCCAAATTTCTTGGCATATAGTAAAATCTTGCTGTTGGAATTTTTTAAAAGATGGTTGCAATTGTACATCAACAAGGAACTGCCAGAAATTTAAGCTGAGTTCAGAAGAAGTCATGGCATGAAGGATATTATTTATAATGTCAGATGGATTTTGGCTAAAAGCAAAAGATGAAAGAAGATATTTACTTGTGTTTTATAGATTATGCAAATGCAAATGTATTTGACTGTGTGAATTATAACAATTTATTAGTAACATTGAGAAGAATGGGAATCCCTGATTACTTAACTGGACTCATGTGAAACCTATACATAAACCAAGGTGTGTTTCTTAAAGTCAGGAAAGTTGTTCATCAGGGTTGTATCTTTTCTCCATACCTATTGGATATATATGCTGAAAAAAATCATTCAAGAAGCTGGACTATGTTAAAATAATGTGGCATCAAGTTTGGTGTAAGATTTGCCAAGAACCTGCTTTATGCAACTGACACAACCTTGATTGCAGAACTGAAGAAGAAGCACTTACTGCAGAAGATCAAAGTATAAAAGCTTCAATATGGTTTATATTTCAATACCAAGAAAACAAATGTTCTCACCACTGGACCAATAGGCAACTTCCTGATAAATGGAGAAAATAACCAAGTCGTCAATTATTTCATTTTACATGGATCCACAATCAACAGTCATAGTAACAGCAGTCAAGAAATCAAAAGACGTGTTGCATTGGAAACATTTTCTGAAGACACCAAGCTGGTATAGGTAGAAGGTCAGAGAAAAAGAGGAATATTGTTAACAACTGGATTGACACACTGATGGTAACAATAAGCTTAAGCATATTGAAGACTGTGAAGATGATACAAGGTAGGAAAAGTTTCCAATCTGTTGTTCATGGAGTGGCTATGAGCCATAGATGTACTGATGGCATTTAACAATTGGAGTCAGAGTTGACTCAGTTATAACATTAACCGGTTGGGTGACCAGGTCAGTGCCTTCCAAATTTCTTGGTATAGATAAGTGAACTCACCATGGCTGCACCTGCTGGAGAAACATTTCACTCAGTGTTCCATAAATTCTTAGAAACTTGTTTTTTGCCAAGGCCTTCAATGCATCTTGGATTTAGTTTTTCATTATTACTGACTCTTTTATTATTGTTACTATTAATTCTTGATCTTTTACTATTACCTGTAATGTTTGAACATCAAACATAATTCTTTTTGGAACAGAGGCTCTGTTTCCATCTTCTTTTGATGCTTCTAGTAGAATTTAATATTTTGCCCAAATAATTCCTTAATATTGCAACATGAAGGCTAAATTTTTCCTTTAGTTCTTCCAGCTTGAGAAATACTGAGCACTGTCTTTTAATTTTCTAACCAAGATATTTATGTCTTTTCTTACAATAATTTTTTGTTGTCATCTCAGGCTGATCTCTAAAACTTATTCAGCTCTCTTCATCATTTCTTCTTTCATTTTTGCTTCTTTGATTTCTAGAACAAGTTTCTGACTTCCTTCTGACACCCATTTTGGTTATTTTTTTTCCCCTTTCTTTTTTAGTGACCTTTGCTTTTTTCAAGTCTGATGTTCTTGATGTCATCCCAACAACTCACCTGGTCACCAATAATTAGTGTTCAATGCTTTAACCATTCTCAAGATAGTTTTTAAACTCAGGAGTATTCTCACAGTCATGTTTTTGCTCTTAGACACTTATTTTCATTTTCTCCAGCTTGAATTTGAATTTACCTGTGAGTAAAGAGTGGTCTGTTCTATAGTTGGCCCATGGCATTGTTCTGACTGATGACATTAAGCGTCTCTACTCTTAATTCCCACAGTAGTAGTTTATTTGATTACTGTGTGTTCCATCAAGCAAAGTTCATGTGCATAGTCATCATTTATCTTTTAAAAAGCATTACAGTGACTAAACTGTTGGTCACAACAAACTCTACCATGTAATCTACAGCCACATTTATATATCAAAAGCCATGTTTTCCAACTACTTTTTGTTTCTAACTTTTGTGTTCCAATCACCAGTTATTATTAATGTGTCTTCATTGCATGTTTGATCAATTTCTGACTGTTTAAGTCAGAACTCTGATAGTACAGTCTGTACTGAGTTGTCCTGCTGACCAAAAGACTGCATATCTATTGTCTCCTTCAATCCGTTCAAATTTATAGCCTTATAAATCCAACAGAGGGGCTCTATGAGTTAGAATTGACTCTATAGGGGTGCTTTGAAAGGTAGGTTGTCGTCGTTGTTGTTGTGTGCCATCAAGTCAGAACCAACTCATAGCTAACCCCCCACTGAGAGTGTCATTCCATTGAGGCTGTAAATCACACAGGAGAAGATCACCCTTCCTTCTCCCACTGAACAACTGGGGGACTAGCAGCAAGAAGCTGCACTGCAATCCCAAAAGCACGTGGTTTGAATCCACCAGCTGCTCTGCAGAAGAAGAATACGCAATCTCCTCCCATATAATTAAATGACTCTGAAAACCCACTGAAGGGTCAGCTATGCATTCAATATTTTTTTTTTTTAATTATTAAATTTTATTAGTTTTAATGAACATTTACAGGGATTTTGGGTTTTCCTTCCTTCATTGCTGCACCATTCTCTCTACCCTCCTCCCCAGTTTGTTCTTCTTCCCCGCCATCCGAATGCCTGTTTTAATTGTCCAATTGCCACAGTGCTTGTCAAAGCCAGTTCTGATTAATCTCCTTTGTCAGTGTGTCCTTTGCCATTCCCTATCACTCCGATTGTGCGATTGGCGCAGGATAGAGCAGTATTCAGGGCTGTTGTACATTGATTTCTGAGGCCTTATTTTTTGCCAATGCCTTCAACGCAGCTTGAACTTCTTTCTTCATTATCATTGATTCTTGATCATACGGTACGTCCTGAAATATTTCAGTGTCAGCTAATTATTTTTGGTACAGTGATTCTGATGTCCTTCCTCTATCTTCTTTTGATATTTTTTTATTATTTAAAATTTTCTGCTATAACATAAAATATCCTTTAAGTGTCTAAGTAAGTAAAGTCAAAGAAAACATGTGATTTCATGTGGGGACAGTTAAAATACAGTCCTTTTTGTAAAAATGTAGCTCATTTCTGTCAAGTTGCTTTCAGCTCATGGTGACATCATAATTGTAGAGCAGAACAGCTCCATAAGTTTTTCAAGGCTATGATTTTGAAAGGATTTGCCAACTTCCCAAATTTCCATTCATTTGTTGTTGCTTTTGACAGGTGCCATCAAGTTGAATATGACCCTATGAACAAAAGATCTAAATCCTGTCCTCTCCCATGCCATCCTCATACTTCCTGACACATTAGAGCCAATTTTGTCAGTAACTGTTTCACTCCACCTGGTCTAGAATCTTCCTTTCCTTCCTCGACCCTCTGACTTTCAGAGGATCATGTCCCTCTCTAAGGAACAGCCCTTCCTAGCAACATGCCCAAAGTATGTAAGGCGAACCTTTAGCATCTTTGCCTCCAAAGACCACTCTCTACTCTTTCCAAGATATATTTTTTTGTTCTTTTGGCAATCCATGGGATGTTTGCACAACAGCCTCCTGGTCTAGGTATAGGTTTCCTAGGAGCACATTTAAGTGCTCTGGCATTCCCTCTCTTCTCCATTTCAACCATGATTCACACAGTCAAATGCCTTTGCATAGTCAATAAAGCATAAATAGACATTGTACTGATATTCTTTGCTTTCAGCCAGGATCTGTCTGACATCAGCAATTCCCAGGTGCCCAGACTCTTCTAAATCCCACTTGAACTTCTAGCAATCCCCTATCTATGTACTATTATAGCTGTTTTTGGATGATCTTCTGCGGATTTTGCATCATACTAATGATATTCTGTGATAGTTTCCAAATTTTGTTGGATCACCTTTCTTTGGAATGGGGACAAATATGGACCTTTTCCAATCTGTTGACCAGACAAATTTCCGAACATAGACATATGAGTGCATCTAAGGCTGCATCTGTTATTGAAACAAGTCACCTGATATCCCATCAATTCCTTTGGCCTTATTTTTTGCCAATGCCTTCAATGCAGCTTCCACTTCCTCCTTCTTTATCACTCACTCTTGCTCATATGGTATTACTTGAAACTGTTCCATGTATGTCAGTTCTTTTTGGTACAGTGACTCTGTGTGTTCCTTCCATCTTCTCTTCGTGCTTCCTGCGTCATTCAATATCTTGCCCATAGCATCTTTTAATAGTGTGACTCAAGGTTTAAATTTGTTTTTCAGTTCTCTCTGCTTGAGAAACGCAGAGTGAGTTCTCGTTTTATTATCTAATTCCAGCTCTCTAAACATTCCATTATAATACTTTGCTTTGTCTTCTCAAGCTGCCCTTTGAAATCTGTTCAGTTCCTTTACTTAAGCATCTTTCCCCTTTGTTTTGGTTCCTCAACGCTCTAGAGCAATTTTCAGAGTCTCTTCTGACATCCATTTCAGTTTTTTCTTTCTCATCTATCTTTGTGATGACCTTTTGCTCTTTTCATTGATGATATCCTTTATATCATCCCACAATTCATTTGATCTTCAATCATTGGTGTTCAATGCTTAAAACCTGTTCTTAAGATTTTGAAATTCAGATAGAATAGATTCAACATAATGATTTGGTTCTCATGGTCTTATTTTAATTTTCTTTGGCCTCAATTTGAACTTGCACATGTAGGCTGACCCACAGTGCACCTTTGACCTAGTTTTGACTGCTGATATTGAGCTTCTCCTATGATTCCTACCACAAATGTAGTCAATCTGATTCTTATGCAGCCCATCAGGTAAAGTCCATATGTAAAGTCACAGTTTCTGGGTTTTTAAAAAAAAAATTAATCATTGAAAATACAAAATTCAAACTTTCTATTTCCAGCTTCGTTTCTATCACCAAACCCATATTTTTCTAAATTCTATTCCTTCTTAACTATTTCAAACTTTTTCATTCTTATCACTAGTCATCATCAATGCATTTTTCCCAACTGTAATCTTTTTTTAAATACTAGTTTATTTTTACAAAATTATAATAAATTGATTTTAAGAACAGATTCTTCAGATTTCCCTGACAAACACACACACACACACCAAATTGTACAACTCCATGGTGAGAAACAACTCTTATACATTGTTGGTGGGATTGTAAAAAGGTATAATCATTCTGGAAGGCAGTTTGGCACTTCCTCAAAAAGCTGAACATAGAAATTCCATACAGCCCAATTATTCTACTACTTGGAATATGTTGTTGTTAAGTGCCATTGAGTCATAGGTGACTCATATCTACCCAATGAATGAAAGTCCTCAACACTTATGTGACTTTCATCCTTTCTCCAAGTTCATAGGGTTTCCGGAGGCAAGCAATTACGGAAGTGGATGCCAATCCTGATTCCAAGCTTGTTTTAATTCAGGGAGTTCCATCAAACACTGTTCACCATGGGTGGACATTATCACATTTGACACATCAGTGCCACAGTATTTAACATCACAGCAACCACAGGTTACCTCTGTATGGCAAGTGGACACACCAGGACTATATGACCTAGAAGAATGCTTGACCAATATACTCTGAGAAAATGAGAACTGAGGCATGAACTGAGATTGCACACCAATGTTTATAGCAGCATTATTCACCATCACAAGAATATGGAAACAGCCCAAATGTCTAACCACAAATGAATGGACTGAGAAATTATGGCACATTCACACAGTGGAATAGTAAGCAGCACACAGGAGCAATGATTCTATAAATTATTACCTAACTTGAGAGGGACTGGAGAACATTATACTGAGTGAACTAACTTAGTCCCACAAGTACAAATATTGTATAAAACCATTATTGTATAATGAGTATAAGAATCCAAAGGAGGTGGGGGAGGATGGAAGCAGATGGATGAGGATGTGCAGGGGGATGGGGAATTAATCATTAATGTGTTTTGATTGAATGTTCAGTCAATATCAGACTGCAAGACTTGGTAAAAATTTACTGCCATTCAGTGTCACATGTTTTTGCTTATACCATCCAGGGACCGTTACCTAAAAATAGTAATCTATCAAGGAGGTCTAGTGGCATATTGTAAAATATGTGGGATTACTAATAAAAAACCCCACTATCTAGCTGCACTGTTGAAAAAAGATAGGCACTTTCCTCCAATAAAGATTTATATCTTTAGAAACTTATGAGGAGCAACTGACTCAATGACAGCAGGTTTAGTCTTTGGCATAGTAATTTATTACTATACATGCAAGAAAAATTGACTCATAGCTAACCCTCATGTGGTTTCTCAGAGGCTGCTAAGAAGGAGATAGCTGTTGAAGGAAATTATCCATTTTGTTCCTTTAAGCAGCTGACAGATTTGAATGGCTTGCTTTTAAATCGTCAGCAAATCTGCATACCTACTAGGTCACCAGATCTTCCCAGGGGGGAAAAAACAAACCAACCCCCTGCTGAGTAGTTGTTCTGCTTACTCTCCTAGCTTTTAGTGGTTGCCCTTGATATTCCTGGGTTTGAAGAGGCCTCTATTTTTATATGGTTCTTCATATGACCTTCTCCCCTGTGTTTATGAATCTCAAATGTCCCTCTCCTCTCTAGTGTAAGAACATCGATCATTAGATTGACAAACTCTTAACACACCTGGCTTCTGACTTGCAAATGCAGCAGTTCAAGTCCATCTAGATTTACTTCTAAAAAACAGCTTCTGAAGACCATGTGGAGGCTAGTTCTACACTTTGGATCACCAGGATTTGGAACTGAGTGTTGGCCTGGTTTGGTTTGCTAAATCCAATATGATCTTGTCTGTAGATTTTCTAAGTAAATCACATCTGCAATGACCTCATTTCTAAGTTCAGTAGCATCCACAGGTCAAGGAAAAGATTAGGACTCTGATATATCTTTGTGAAACACTACCATTGCATTATAGTCACACTGCATGTTTTCAAATAATCTCACCCTAACAACCTTTTCAAACTCAACTGCTGAATAACATTTGCCACATTTACATTTCCCTGCATAACCTTTCTCTAGACTAATTTTATTAATAGATTTAGGTTCTAATGTGAAAATGGTGTTTGAATGGGAAAAGGCTAAGGGATCAATGGTCTGAACAAGAGATTCAACATTTAGATCTTTCCTATAAGAACTCATTTTCTACTGAATGAAGTTTCTGAAACATTCTTGAAAGAAATACAATTAGTTATTATTTCCCAAGTAGAACACTTCTTGACTTCAATAGACAAATCCCATAGACATTATATGATTCTCAGTATAAAATTTCTTTGAGAAATATTTATGTAGGCAAAGATAAACATTGACAAGTATGCATACATACCCTCAATATTTAATACATTTTAAACAAAACAGTAAATACATAAGGCCCATGCAAATTCTCAAGAATCACATAAGAGTTCCAAGGGTCAAAAAAAGTACAATGAAATTTGTATTTTACCAGTGCTACAAAGAATTGGTTAACTTTGCAGAATTTCAGGAAGTATCACACGAACAAGAACCAATGGGAACAAAGGAACAAAGTCAAGGTGCACTGAAGGCACTGCCAAAGAATAAAGCACCATGAATAGATGGGATACTGACTGACATGTTGAAACTAATATATGCAACTCTGGTTGTGCTCACCAGTGTATGCCAAAAAGTTTAGAGGGCAGTTGTCTGGCCCAACTGACTGGGAGAAATTAGTATTTTTTTGTATTCAATAAGGGTGATCCAACAGAATGTGGAAATCATCAAATAATGCCATAATTATCACATGCAAGCAAACTATTGCTGAAGATAATTTAAAAATGGCTAGACATAGTGGGTTTGTGTGGTTGTTTTTTTTTTTCTCGTTGTGTACTGTCAAATCAGATCTGACTGGCACAGAAGGAGATTACCCTTCCTTCTCCAGTGAAGCATCTGGTGGATTCGAACTGTGCACGTGCCTTTGGGAGAGGAGGTGAGGGAAATGGAAAGAATTTGTTCTTGATAACGATGTATTCGAATTTGGTAAATAAACTAGTAGAAAATTTAAAAAAAAAACCAATTATCAATAAACATGGATGTGCATACAAAAATATAAAATAAAGTGGCTAGAACAGTACATAGATAGGGAACTGCCTGAATTTCAAGCTGGGTTTAGAAGAGGCCATGGAACCAGGAGTATCATTGCTGGTGTCAAATGGATCTTGATAGAAAGCAGAAAATTCCAGAAGAATGTTTGTGTTTTATTGACTATGCAAAGGCATTTGACTGTGTAGATCACAACTATGACTAATGTTAAGACAAGTGGAAATCCCAGAATACTTCATTGTGCTCATACAAAATCTATGTTGTTGTTGTTGATTTCTGTCGAATCAAGGTCAACTCATAGAAACTTTAAAAACAAAAGACTCAATGCTTTTCCATAACTATTATCCTTTCTCCAAGTTCATAGAGTTTCCAGAGGCATATGGTTGCCACTCCTGCTTCCAAACCAGTCTTACAACTGGGAGCTCCACTAAACACTGTCCACACTGGGAAACCATTATGGTATGTGATAGCCAAACCCAGATTACTTCATACAGCACATTGACAAAGAGTGATGTACAA
The DNA here is from genome assembly GCF_000299155.1 of Elephantulus edwardii. Lineage (NCBI taxonomy): Eukaryota > Metazoa > Chordata > Mammalia > Macroscelidea > Macroscelididae > Elephantulus > Elephantulus edwardii. The sequence goes on from NW_006399762.1 coordinate 22,733,741, forward strand.
AGTGGAAGAATGTTCCTCCAAATAGTACAACACTAGTCTCATTACATGGTTCAAAATCAGGAAAGGTGTACATTAGGGATGCACCCTATCTCCACACCTTTTCAATCTATATGTGGAACAGATCATTCAGGAGGCTGGACTTTATGAGGAGGAATATAGTATCAGGATGGAAGGAAGATTCATCAACAACCTGTGTTATGCAGATGACACAACCATATTTGCTGAAACTGAGGAGGATCTGAGACATTTGCTACATAAGGTCAAGCACTATGATCTTCAATATAGATTGAAGTTCAAGAAGACAAATATTCTTACCATTGGTTCAACTGGCAGCATCATGACAGATGGAGAAGAGATTGAGTTTGTTAACAATTTCCGCTTGCGTGGTTCCACAATCACCACTCTTGGCACCAGCAGCCAGGAAATCAAAAGATGGAAAATCACTGGGAAAATCTGCTCTTAGGGACCTCTCTAGATCCTGAAGAGGAACGGTGTCAGTCTGGAGACTAAGATGCATTTGATCCAAGCCACGATCTTTGCAATTATTTGCTATACATCAGAGAGGTGAAAAATGACCAAGGATGACAGAAGAATATGTGAGGCCTTTGAGTTGTGGTGTGGAGAAGAATATTGACTGCCAAGACAGCCAAAAGAACAAACAGGTCTATCCTGGAGAGAGTGAAACCAAGTTGTTCCTTGGAGGCAAGGATTTTGAAGCTCTGTCTCACATACTTTGTGCATGTTGCCAGAAGGGACCAGTCCTTGGAGAGGACACCATCCTTGAAAGGGTGGAGGGATGGTGCAGGAAAGGAAGACCTTGGATGAGATGGTTTGACTCAGTAACTGGGGAAATGGAGGTAGTCGTGTCAGAGACAATGAGATTGGCTCAGGATAGGGCAGGGTTGAGAGCTATTGTACATAGGTTTGCTATGAATCACTTGAGGCACTTGAAGGGTCTCAAAGGCACATAAACACAACAATAGCTAGTGATCTTGAGAATTTCTTCATGTGGCTATGTTTGTTGTTTTGTGTTGTTGGATTCCCCCCGAATCCCCACTGCCATCTGAATATATCTTCTTTGGTGACGAATCTTTTCGCTTCTTCTGCTTAGTTTATAATTGGGTTGCTTGGGGGTTTTTTCCCTCAAGGTTTTGGCTGTTGTGTGTCATTGAGTTGGAATCAACTCATAGCTGATCCCACTGTGGGTATTGAAAGACTGTGAATTGCATGGGGTGAGACCACCAATCTTTCTCCCACGGAACAGCTAGTGTACTCAAACCATCTGCCTTTGAGTTTGTAGCACAATTTCTTACCACTAGGCTATGAGAGCTCCCCACAGAGATGTGCTGGAGTACTTTATAAATTTTAGAAATTTGACCTTTATCGGATACATCACTGCTTATATTTTTCCTCAGTCTGTAGGCTTTCTTTTCACCTTATTGGAGGGTTTTTTTATGTCCACAATATTCAGAGGGCCTCATTAATCTATTTTTTTGGTCATTTTTTTATTGGTTCACTTACAAAGTTCATATACATTGTGTTTCTTCATTCACATTGTGTTTCATAGAATAATTTTAATGAGTTATGTTTTGGAAAATTTATCACCATTGGACCTTGTCCATCATTGCCTTGTCTTTTCACCTGGATCCTTCCCATTCCCCCACCCCCACCCCACTTCCTCCACCCACCAAACTGTGCAACCCTGTGGTTTTGCCCCTACCTATCTTCACTCCTTCTCTCCTACCCCTTCGTCCCTTGAGTTTACATACATGTTAGATTTGTTGCTAAGAATTTCATCTAGTTGTGGACTATTGTAATTGGTATTGTTTTTCTTATTTCCTTTTCAGTGTTCTCTTTGTTAATACAGAGAAAGCCAAACAATTTTGTATGTTCCTCTTGTATCTTGCCATTTTGATGAATTGGTCAACTAGGTCCAAGTTTCCTTGCTGAGTCATTGGGAATTTCTATGTATAGTATCATATCATCTGCATAGGGAGATAGCTTTACCTTCTCTTTACCAATTTGGATGTCTCTTATTTTCTTCTCTTGTCTTATCACTCTAGCTAGGACTTACAATACAATATTGAATACCCGTGGTAATAGTGGGTATTCTTCCGTGCTGCTGTTCTCTATAATCTCTTTCCAGTGAGAATGATGTTGGTTATTGGTTTTGTATATATGCTTTTAATCATATTGTGGAAAATCCCCTTTATTCCTATTTTTTTAGTGTTTTAATCAGGAAGGATATTGGATTTTATCAAAAGCCTTTTCTGTATCAGTTGAGATCATCATATAGTTCTTATATTTTGTTTTATTGATGTGGTCATTGTTGTTGTTAGGTGTCATCAATATCTAGATAAAAAATTGCTATCTAAATGGAAAAAGGGAATACTGTATGGTTTAAAATCAGAAAAGATGTATGTCAGGGTTGTATCCTTTCTCCATACCTATTCAATTTGTATGTTTCTCAAATAAGCCATGAAACCACACTCTATGGAGAAGAATGTGGCTTCAGGATCAACGGAAAACTCTTCAACAGCGTATATTATACAGATGGCACAACCTTGCATGTTGAAAGTACAGAGGACCTGAAGCATATGGTGCAGAAGATCAAAGACTACATACAGCCTTCAACATTAATTACCTGCCAACATCAAGAAAACATAGGTCCTTACCACTGGGTCAATAGACAACATCGTGATAGATATATAAAAAAAATTGAAACTGTTAATGATATCATCTTATCAACATCTTTATTACCAGCAGTCAGAAGATCTAGGTAACATACTGTTTTGGGCAAGGTAATTGTCAGGGACCTCTCTGAACTACTGAAGAGCAGTGATGTAAATTTGACAACCAAGATGCACCTGTCAGGCCATGGTCTTTTTAGTTATTTGCTATGTGTCAAGAAAACAAAGATTCTTACCACTGGGCCAGTTGTATGCATCATGATAGAGAAGAATCATGAAGAGATTGAGATTGTTAACAACTTCAGCTTGATTGGCTTGACAATCAACAAACACTCTTGGCTCCAGCAGTCAGGAAATCAAAAGACAAATTGCATTGGGAAAGTCTGCTGTCAGGGAATTTTCTAAAATATTGCAAGCATCAGTTCAGAGATCAAGGTCAGCCTGATCCAGGCCATGGTCTTCACAATTACTTGTGATGCATCAGAAATTTGGACAATGACTAAGGATGACAGAAGACGAATCGATACCTTTGAGTTGTGGGGTTGGAGAAGAGTATTGAACATACCATGGACTGCCAACAGAACAAACAAGTCTCTCCTGGAGAAGCTGAAATCAAGTTTCTCCTTGGAGGCAAGGATTTTGAAGCTCCATCTCACATACTTAATATTCCATAGATTATCAAAAGAATGAACAGGTATGTCTTGAAAAAGGTGTGCTCCTTGGAGGCACGGATGGCAAATCTTCCTCTCTCATACTTTGGACATGTCGCTAGCAGAGCGTATTCATTGGAATGAGATAGTATGCTTGGAAAGGTGAAGCATCAGTGAAAGAGAGAAAGACTCCCAAGGAGATAGAGTGTCATGATTACTTCAGTAATGAGTTCAAGTGTGTCAGTGATGGTCAGGATGGCACAGGATAGGACAGGATTCAGATCTGTTGTTCACAGGATTACTATGAGTTGTACTCAACTTTATGGCACTTAACAACAACATAGGGTTTTCAGAGACCTGTTATTTAAGAAGTGGATGGCCAATCCTTCTTCCTAGTCTATCTTAATCTGAGAGTTTTACTGAAACTTGTCCACCATGGATAACCTTTGTGGCACTTGACAAACTAGTGGCTTAGCTTTTAGTAGCACAGCAACCAACACGTTATTTCAATACAGAAAACTGACAGGCAAGTTCTATATCAATTAGAACAATGTTCTCCCCAAACACATCAACTGAAAATTTTGTTTGTAACCCTCGTAATAGGGAAGGGTTCAGAGCTGTTGTACACAGTGTCACTAAACATTGCAGGTACTCAATGGCACATAACAACATACTATGACAGGTTTGGAAGCAGGAATGGTAACCACTTCCTAAATAACATGCCTCTGAAAACTCTATGAACTTTGATAGATGTTGATGTTTGTAGGGGGGCTTCAGGCGTTTTATTCATGGGGTCAATATGAGTCATGCGTGACTTGAAAGCAATCATCAGCAACAACCACCACCAATCAGTCTTCACACCAGGCCCTAAGGCCTGTGGCCCTTGGGTCCAACCAACTTTATATCACAAAGGTCCACCTACCAGGTCTTAATTGGTTTTAACAAGAGGCTTCTGGCCCACAAGTGATTGTTAATTCAATAAAAGTCCAAAAAGCTCACTCTTGATTGTTAATTAAATAAAAAACGACCAAATAGCCCATACCTGACTGTTAATTAAACAAAAATTACTCACACTCTTGGTACACCAGCAGCAAGGAAATCAGAAGACGAATTGCATCGGGAAAGTTGGCTGCCAGTTACTGAAGAGCAACAATGTCATCTAGAGACTAAGGTGCACCTGATCCAGACCATGGTCTTCACAATTATGTGCTATGCATCAGAAAGCTGGACAAATACTAGGGATGATAGAAAGAGAACTGATGCCTTTGAGCTGTGGTGCTAGAGAAGAGTATTGAATATACCATGGACTGCTAGAGAGGGTGAAACCAGGCTGCTCCTTGGAGGCAAAGATTCTGAAGCTCCATCTGACATACTTTGGGTGTATTTCAAGGAGGGACCAGTCCTTGGAGAGGGACATCATGCTTGGGAGGGTGAAGGGACAGTGCAAGAGAGAAACAGACTTGATGAGATGGACTGACTCAGTGACTGAGGTAATAGGGTTAGGTGTGTCAGAGAAAAAGTTGACTCAACATAGAACAGGATTCAGAGATTTTGTCCATAGGGTCACTATTAGTTGCATGTGACTTGAAGACACATAACAACAACAACTTTCCAGAATCCAACTGCTTCAAACAAGAGGCTCTCTGGCAGACAGTAACCAACATTTTAGTCACAAAAGTAGAAAAAGAGAAGGTTGGCTAAGGAAAAGGAAGACCCTCGATCACATGAATTGACACAGAGACTGTCGCAAAGTGCTCTAATGTGTCAGAAAGTGTGAGATTGGTACGGGATATATGACAGGGTTCAGATCTGTTTTTGTAGGGGCACTTTGGGACATACTCAACTCAATAGCACCTAACAACAACAATAACAAGGAAGCTTTGGTGAAATAGTGTATAATGTGTCCTAAACTTCAGAGATTTGAATCCTCCAGCTGCTTCTCAGGAGAAGGACTGGCAATCTCCTCCTATAACGATTATGAGAGACCAAAGAGACTCCACTTTGTAACCTGTTTGCCATTTTAAAGTGTATAGGCCGCTAGCTAGTTCCAGCAAAAACCACAGACTGAAAAGCAGAGGAGTAGAACCCCCGCACGAACAGGAGCCCATCACAAGACAGTTGAAGAGTCCCCAATGTTCCTGTAGTTCCTTTTTCCTCACCCTGTTTTCACGCTCTTTTCCTTTGAATCAGCTCATCCTGTAACACTCTGTTTTCAAGGGCTTTCCCCTTTAAATACGCTCAATGCCCCGGACTCTGGGCACCATCTTGCCCGCTGTATTGGCGCGGTGTGCGCGGCCGGGATTAGAATCTGAATAAATTCCCTCTTGCTCTTGCATCGGTGTCAGCTCCTTGGTGACCTGGGGGGAACTGGATTTGGGGCATGACAATTACAGTCTCAGAAACTCAAAGGTGAATTGTTGTACTTTGATTCCACAGCATTTAGTTTGGTCTTTGGTTTAAGAGAAGCCGTAATTATCGATATTAAAAGAGAGTTTAGCATCTACATCAATTTTGGTGACTTATTTCAATCCTCAAATGACAGTTTATTAATTGCATATAAGTGTTTTATTGTGTTTAGACACATTTTAGGAAGTTGGCTGAAGATTTGTGGTTAATAAGCTGCACAACATGATTTTTACAATTTAATGTAAAATATGTTTTCAGTTTGTGTGCCATAAAATCCGATTTTCAGGAACAGATTCATTAGATTAAGTAGGAAACATTTATATGTGGATGCAATACAAAATCAGGAACAGAGCTAAAATAGTACAATTGAAACTCAGAGAATGGGGTCTTACCCACCAGACCCCTCACATAGGGTTATCAGGAGACTATGGAGCCATGAGGACTTGTTCCCTGAGATCCTTTCTAGACCACACCCTGAGTTCCTGGGACTTTGAAATTTCCTTCAGGCAGAATGAAAGCAGACAGCGAAAGGAAATTTTACCAATGGTCTCAAATTCCTCTCAATGAATTTTCCTAAAAAAAAACAAAAACAAAAAATCTTGGTTAGAACTGTATCAAGTCACATGTCTAGCCACACACACAAAAAAAAATGCTGGCTTTTATAGCTGAGAACATTGGCTGGGGGTAGGGGGGAGAGAGACTATATTCAGGCTTAAGAAGGAAAAATAATCTATTTAGACAAATAGATGGTATGGAGAAAAGGAGTAAAGGAGAATAAAATTATCACTCAAGAAAACATTTCCCTGTTTGTCTGGGCTTGTTTTTGTTTTTGTTTTTTTCTTTTGTTAGCCCATATACTTAACAGGTTTAATATATAATGGGCAATTTGGGTTTTGTGAGATGTTACCAAGTTGACTGCAACTCATGGTTGCCTGAAGTACAACAGAGCCAAACATTTCTTGGTCCTAAGCTATTCTCACAATTGTTGGTATGTTTGAGTGCATTGTTGCAGCTTTTAATGGTCTATTAGCAAGGGAGAAGATCAGACAGCTTGTTACCCCTCTGTAGAGAAATTGATGATTCCAGATAGAATTTAACTGATATGTAGTTCTGTTTTTCAACCCTTGATAATATTTCCTATATTTTTACTCTGGACATATTTGAAATAATTTGAGATGGGCTTAAAATTCATCCTTCTGTTATATACAACAGCTTATACATATCCCATTGTCTTCCAAAATTATGCCTGACAGCCTTTGGTTTAAAATATAAAGATCATGAAAAGAGAGTGAGAGCAAGAATGAGTTAGAGGGAGAAGCAGTTAATAGATGTGAAAATTCAGCAAATTTCTAGAGGCTGAAAAGATGACATAAAAAAAGATGAGTACTGAAGTGAAAATAAGCAAGAGAGAATCCTTGAAATGAACATATCTAAAGTGACCTGGAATAAAAGAAAAGTTAACACAAAAGCAGGAAGTATAAAGAATAATTTTGTGCAAAAGCTGTGCCAGTCAGTGTTTCGTTTTGTTCATATTCTGATCTCTGCTTGTAGTAGATTAAATGGAGGCCCTCAAAAGTATGTCTGACTGGGTTAGTTTTTCATGCCTGAAGCTTGAACTGTCTTTCGGTCTGAAAACCTTGTCTCAAGAAATCACTACTCCAGAGGAGGCCAGGGCAGCTTTAGTTGGGGAGAGATATGGCCTGTGAGTTAGCAGTCTTGTCTGTCAGATAACTGCTGAAGTTAGGCTAGGTGGATCCAAGGCACCCAGGACTAAAAGCCGCGCAAGCTTTGGGAGGGGAGAAGAAATGGGATCACCTGTGATTTTGGTATCCCTGGGAGCAGTTCAGAACGGTGGCAGCGGGTCATCCTCCAGATGGCGGGGTGTCCAGGTGGCAGGGCCAGGTCCTTGAGGTGGCAGAGCTGAGTTTCCAGGTTGCAGGGCTACGGGGACAGGTCCTTCAGGTGGTGGGGCCTAGGTGTGCAGGTGGTTAGCAGGAGCATCCAGACAGGAGGGCCAGGTCCTCCAAGTGGCAGGTTCAGGGATCCAGGTGGTGGAGCTGGGACAACCAGGCGGAAAGGCCAAGGCCTCCAGGCAGTGGAGCCTGGGGCCTCCAGGCAGCTGGCAGGTAGACCTCAGTCTAGTGTTCCAAGGTAGGAGAACAATCCAGCCCACACTAAGAACTTTTGAATACAGGTACCTACTTAATCAACTATAATCAAGGATGCTTTAGGTAGAATAGTAAATTATCCAGGAAGTATTGAAAGAAGATGGAAATAATATACTGAGTCATTGTATCCAAAGGAATTGGCAAACACAGAAGAATTTAATGAAACAACATATGACCAAGAGCCTATGGTGATGAAGGAAGAAGTTCAAGCTGCTTTAAAGGAAATAGCAAAAAATAAAGCCCCAGGAATAGATGGCATACCAATTGATGTATTTCAGCTAACAGGTGCTGCCCTGGATGTGCTCACCAAGTTGTGCCAAGAAATCTGGAGAACAACCACTTGGCCAACTGACTGGAAGAGATCTATATTTGTTCCCATTCCAAATAAAGGTGACCCAACAGAGTGTGGAAACTATAGAACAATATCATTGATTTCACAAGCATGCAAGATTCTGCTGAAGATTATCCAAAAACGACTGGAACAGCAAGCACATCAGCAGAGAACTTCCAGAAGTCCGGACGGGGTTTAGAAGGGGCCGTGGTACTAGGGATATTGAAGCTAATATTAGCTGAATCTTGTCTGAAAGCAGGGAGTACCACAGGAATGTCTATCTGTGCATCATTGATTATGCAAAGGCGTTTGATTGTGTGGACCATAACAAACTGTCGCTGACTCTGAGAAGAATGGGAATCCCAGAACATTTGACCGTTCTAATGCGAAACCTATACTTGGACCAAGATATAGTCGTCAGAACAGAGCAAGGAAATACTGCATGGTTCAAAATTGGGAAGAGTGTACACCAGGGATGTGTCCTATCTCCATACCTTTTCAATCTATATGGGGAACAGATTATCTGGGAGGCTCGACTCTATGAGGAAAAGTGTGGCATCAGGATTGGTGGAAGATCTATCAATAATGTGCGTTATGCAAATGACTCAACCCTGCTTGCTGAAACTGAGGAGGACCTGAAGCGCTTGCTGCAGAGGGTCAAGGACTGCAGCCTTCAAAATGGATTGAGGCTCAATGTCAAGAAGACAAAGATTCTCACCACTGAACCAGTTGGGAGCATCAGGATGGATGGTGAAGAGACTGAGATTGTTCACAGCTTTAGTCAGCTTGGCTCCACAATCAACACTCTTGGCACCAGCAGCCAAAAAATGAAAAGACGTATTGCTTTGGGAAAGTCTGCTGTTAGGGACTACTCTAAAGTACTGAAGAGCAACGTTGTCTCTCTGGAGACTAAGGTGCGTCTGATACAGGCCATGGTCTTTGCAATCACTTGTTATGCATCAGAGAATTGGACAATGAAGAAGGAGGATAGAAGGAGAATTGATGCCTTTGAGCTTTGGTGTTGGGCAAGAGTTTTGAGGGTACCATAGACTGCTAAGCAAACAAACAGATTAATTCTGGAGAGGGTTAAACCGGGCTGCTCCTTGGAGGCAAGGATTCGAGGCTTCATCTGACATACTTTGGTCATGTAAGGAGAGACAAGTCCTTGGAGAAGGACATCATGCTTGGGAGGGTGGAGGGCAGGTGCAGGAGGGGAAGGCCCTCTAGGAGATAGATTGATTCAGTGACTGGGATAATCGGCATGAGTGTGTCGGAGACAATGAGATTGGCAAAGGACAGAACAGAGTTTAGGGCTGTTGTACATAGGGTCACTATGCATCGCAAGCAACTCAATGGTACACAACAACAACAACAGATACATGACTGCTGATGATGGTGCAGTGGAGACATACATATATGTATTTACATATGTATATATTTATTTATATATAAATATGTGAGATCCATGTGTATAGCCTGCGTTTATGTTTCTTATAAAAGGTATTTGCAATGAATAAATCATTGAATGTGCACAACTCTATCATTCTATCTCCAGCCTCATTTCCCTCACTGAGCCCATGTTTTCCAGCTACTGTTCCTTCTTCCCTGTTCCCAACTTTACTGTTACAGTAGCCCGTTATTATATCAATGCATCTTGATTACATGTTTGATCTATTTCTGACTGCAAAAGTTAGTAGAAATCTTCCATTTCCTCCTCTTTGGCTCTATTTGTTGGTGCATATATTTGAATGATTGTGGTATTCATTTGACTTCCTTGTATGTGTATGGATATTATCCTGTCGCTCGCCACATTGTATTTCAGGATAGATCTAGAAATGATTTTGTTCATTATGAAATCAACCCCATTTTTTCTCACCTTTTCATCCCCGGCATAGTAAATGATATGATCATCTGATTCAAAATGTCCCATGCCAAGCCATCTCATTTCGCCAATGCATAATGTCAATATTTATGTGTTCCATTTCTTTCTTAACAATGTCCAATTTTCCTACATTCATGCTTCTCGCATTCCATTTTCCAATCACTAGTGTCTCCTTGCAGCTGTTCCTCTTTCTCCATGTTTCCATTTCTAAAATCTCAGGTTCCATTTCCATGTCTGTTAGTCCAAATGATATTCTAAGTGTGCTCTATAGTACATAGGGTTTTCAAAGGACTGTAATTTTGGGAGTAGATGGCCAATCCTCCTTCCTATTCCAAAGAAAGATGACTCAACAGAGTGTGGAAACTATAGAACAATATCATTGATATCACATGCAAGCAAGATTCTGCTGAAAATTATTCAAAAACATTTGGAACAATATGTCAACAGAGAACTGCCAGATGTGTAGGCTGGATTTAGAAGAGGTTGTGACTAATGTTAGATGGATCTTGGCAGAAAGCAGAGAATACCAGAAGAATGTCTATCTGTGCTTCATTGACTATGAAGAGGCTTTTGAC
>NW_006399762.1:22744992-22746391 GCF_000299155.1 Elephantulus edwardii
GACCTCTCAGGAATACTGAAGAGCAATGACGTCAGGCTGGAGACTAAGTTGCACCTGATACAGGCTATAGTCTTCACAATTACATGCTATGCATCAGAGAGTTGGATGGTGAATACGGATGATAGAAAGAAAATTGACACCTTTGAGTTGTGGCTGGAGAAGAGTGTTGAATATACCATGGACTGCTAGGAGAACAAACAGGTTTGTCCTAGAGAGGGTGAATTCGGAGTGCTCCTTGGAGTCAAGGATTCTGAAGCTTCTTCTGACCTGCTTTGGACATGTTGCAAGGATGGATTGGTTCTTGGAGAGGGACATCATGTTTGGGAGAGTGGAAGGACGGCACAGGAGAGGAAAACCCTCGATGAGATGGATCAATTCTGTGAGGGGAGTGGTGGGAATGAAAATGTTTGAAATGGCGAGGCTGGCACAGGATAGAATGGCTTTTAGGGCTCTTGCACATAGGGTCACTATGAGTTGCAAGCAACTCGATGGCACATGACAACAACAGACATATAAATATATAAATAAATATAAGTGTGTATATGAGTCATTTATGACTCATAGCGACCTTATGTACAACAGCCCTAAACCCTGCTCTATCCTGTGCCAATCGCATTGCCTCTGACACACCCATCCCAATTACACCAGTCACTGAATCAATCCATCTCAACAAGTTCAGAATTCTGTATAAAGGTATCAATTATAAAACTATGGTTTTCTCCAGCCTGTGGGACTGGTTGCTTGACTTTGGAGTTCTTAGTGTCCTTTCTGTGATCTGTCTATTAATCAGAAGAGGAGATGCATCTCCTAGATTAGTTGTTATCTCTTTGAAGCTGTTTTCCCCAATCATATGTAAATTGTAACTTAATCTGTCTGTTTCCCTGGAAAGGGAGTATCTGGGTGTGAATGATTTTCTTTCAGATATAGAAATTCTTTAATTTCACTAACAAAAGTTTATTGTTAAGTAAGTTGATGTCTCACCATCCTATAAAAGCCCATGACCACTCCCAGGTGGGGAGACAGTCTTGGAGTTGACTCCCTGTCTCCCAGATCTGTGTAATAAAGTGCATTTATGGATATTGCAATCCATTTGTCTTATTGGCGATAGACTACGGAAAGAACACCTTGTGTTCTGTAACATTACAAAAGATGGTTCTGCATAGAGTTGGATATCCCGACCCTCGGGATCTTTTCAACGGGGACCCTGAGAAGGAAAGAACGACAAAAAAATGGACAGAAGACAAGAGGCACAGAGATAAGTTCAGATTCCAATCAAGTCTCGATTTTATCGAAAGCACTCACAGCTTATAGACAGAAGCACAATGGGGGGAAGTGGAAAGGAAAAGTATGCAATCAGGGAGAATATCATCATGTCATTTCTGTTGTTGTTGTTGTTGTT
>NW_006399762.1:22749336-22751436 GCF_000299155.1 Elephantulus edwardii
GACTCGAAGGCACATAACAACAACAACAACAAACAGAAACTTAGCAGGGTGTTTCCCGAAACCTATTCTCCTAGGGTGGGGTAAACTGAAACCTATCCCCCCAGGGCAACATGTCCAAAAATGTTCTTGGAGAATTACAAAATGGTTTCAGAGAATTACAAAATGGCTTCAGCTAAGTTAGTATTATAGCTCCCGACAGGTCCCCCTTCTTTAGTTTATAAAGGCCGCAGGTGACTCATGTCTGTCTTAGGCTACATGCCTTAGCATACTTCTTTCACACATGTTCCTTACCCATTGTTGGAAGGTAGGACAGTCCTGACCCTGTTCCCATCTTAGGTTGGTAACCTGTTGAGGTTCCTTACCTGTCATTGGAAAGCAGGGCAGCTTTGGCCCTGCTCCTGTCTTAGGTTGGTAACCAGGCAAGTGAAAAGAAGGAGGCATGTTAATTCCGTATTTGACAATGAGCCCCCCAAAAGAGTGACTGGTCCTTGACTGCATCACCTTAACTTTTTTGGCCATAGTTGATACATTCTTTTGCTTTAAATTTTTGTCACAATATGCACTAACCCAATTAAAAACTTAGCCATGTGGACTTCTTGTATTGAAGCCACAGCAGAAGTAAAGACAGCAGCAATCACAGGGCTAAGAGAAACAATTTCTACAATAACAAGTCCTACAGCTCTCTTGGTTCTTAATGATAACTTATATAACTCTTTTAAAATTTGCAAGCCATTATTATACCAAATATAATTTAATTTTACCAATGTCAAAACAAGAGGAAGATTCTTTAGAATAACAACTGAATCTTCTTTAGTAACAGAGCTAATATAGTTAGAAATATTACGGGAAAAACTTACATTAAATTTTGGATAATCATCAGTGATTACATTATTACCAATCAATAAGACATATGGTTCAGGTACACATGACAGGACTTTGGCATTTGTGACATTATCTCCCTTACATTTATCTTTTGGGATACAGGAAATATTTATCGAATCCATACTAGCAACTAATTTCCACAATTTAGTTTGAAAGTTCTTCATATCAATAGTCCACATTTCTCCCACAAATCTTTTCATAGAAAGTCTGGGACCATATGTATGAAGAGGTGACCAGTCCCCAAGTGAGGTAGCATTCCAACTGTTGGTCCTTTAAAAATTATATTATCAGTTAGATAAGAGAATGGCCATAGCACTGTTATGATGACATTTTCTCCAAGGTGGTTGCCAGGTGCCAGCATGACCTTTCTCAAAACATGAGAGAAAGTTTGCATCGGCTGGAAAGATGGCATTTATTCTACCTGCTCCATATCCGGAAGCTCGTCAGTCGGAAGCTAAATAATTCAATTGTACAGTCCATGATGGGTTTCCACTGCAGATAAATAAATTTTGATAGTAGAAAGAGTACATTCTATAATACCTTGTTTTCAAGGATTATAAGGAAACTCAGTTTTATGACAAATAGTAAAATATTTACAAAAATTTTGAAAACCTTTGCTGGTATAGCTAGGAGCTTTATTAATCTAGATTATTTTAGGAGTTTCAAATATAGAAAAAGCTAATAAACAATGTTTTATAACATATTTATTTGCTTTTTCTGATAAACAAGATATTACCACAAAACCAGAACTGATATTAATAATAACATGAACAATTTGCAGTTTTCCAAATTTAGGAATGTGAGCTACATTAATTTGTCAAATATAATTTGGCAATAATCCTTTTGGATTTACTCTAAAATGTGGAACAGATAATAAACATTTTTTACATGATTTTACAATTATTTAGCAGTATCTTCTAAAATATGAAACATTTTATGTAAATATTTACTATTATCATAACAACTATGATGAAATTGTTTTGCTTTTGTTAAATTAAAATTTATTAAACATTAATTAGCCAATTTATTTTATTTCACTAAAGGTCCTGGGAAAAGAATGAGACTCAATATGACTGACAAAAATATGACCATCTCTTTGTCTAATTAACAATTGTATATGAAGAAATAATTACAAAACCATAGAATTTTTGCTCTGATAATATTCACTGTATCAATAATTGGAAGTGCATTAACTATGTAAATTATATATATATGTAA
>NW_006399762.1:22751711-22754439 GCF_000299155.1 Elephantulus edwardii
GATGAGCAATTTGACCAGGATAATTGGCTAATGCAATTATCCATTTTGTACCATATTGATATAGCCAATTTAACTTGTAAAGTATAATAAGGGATAATAATTTTATAAGGTCTTATATTAAACATTGCAATGACTCCTACCTAGACTCACCAATTGAAACACACCCTGTGGAAAAATCCATAAAACCTTTTTTGGAGAGTTTGACAAATGTATAGAGCTGCACTTTTTATAAACTTTTGACATAAGGTGGCGCTGTTAATTATTCCTTGGGGGAGTACACGGAAACAGCATCTAGTAAATTAACAAATGGAGCTAGGACTGTCCAATTATAAGTCATAAGACCTATATAAGTTATAGGTCTTGCAGTTCTAAACATGGCTTAATTTAATTAACGTTTTGATATAGAACAGACAGCGTGTAAAACAGAGAGCCAACAGCTCCCATGATGAAGGCCCCAAGCCATGCCTCCCTGAGGACCTAATGGCTTCAGCTAAGTTAGTCTTATAGCTCCCAACAGTTGGAGAGAAGCATAGAACAAAACTCAAAAGTAAAAAATGGTCAAGCTTAATAATCTCATAAAAGGCTATCCTGTAGACTCCATTTGTGCCTGAAATAGAAAGAACCTCTATGGCACAACATTTAGCCAAATAATAGAAAACTTGCCTAAAAGACATATTGGTGCCATAGTGTGGTAGCTCTGATCCAGCTGCTATTCTACTGGAGAAAGATGAACAGTCTTTTCTCATAAAAATCAACAACCTGAGAAATCTTATCGAGAGTCCCTATAAGTTGAACCCAACTTGATAGCAATAAATTTTCCTAATCTAAACAGCAACATACAGAAGGTAATCAGTTCTTAGAAAAGTCAACAACAACAATAAAAAACAAATCCAAAGAGTACTGTGATGTTAAAAGCCTATCATTCAAAAAGTATTTCCTAGCTATTAAATAATTGCTTGTTTTGTGCTTAAGTATTTCTTATATTAAGAAGGTAAGATTATGGTGGGATACAAGTCCCATCCTACTTGTTGTTAGGTGCCATGGAGTCAAGTACATCTCAGAGAGATCCTAAGAACAATATCTGAACTCTATCCTGTGCCAACCTCACAAGATCTGACATAGCCTTTGCTATAGACACTGTATCGTATCACTCCATCTCATTGAAGGTCTTCATTTCTTTCACCAACCCTCCACCATTCCAAGCATGAAGTCCTTCTCCAAGGAATAGCCTCTCCTAACAACATGCCCAAACTATATGAAATGAAGCTTCATCATCTTTGCCTCCAAGGAGCACCCTGACTGCACATTCTCCAAGATCTCTTGTTTATTCTTTTGGTACTCCATGCGATATTCAGTATCATGGGATACTCCTCTCCAACACCACAATTCAAAGACATCAATTCTTCTGTCATCTTTATTCTTTGTAATGCTCTCAGATACATAGCAAGTGATTGAAAAGACCATACCTGAATCAGATACACTTTAGTCCTCAAACTGACATCATTTCTGCTCAATAATTTGCTACAAAGGTCCAGACTCCTGTAATAGGAGCTTTGTGGTAGAAAGGGATAAACAAGAGAACGAAAAATCTTTGGTCTCTGCATAGGATAAGCAGCACCCTTGGACTAATTACAGCTATTATATTGCAGTCAGTTACCCAAGGCAAAAGTTACTCATGAGATATGAAGTTAGTGGGCCAACTCCTTGAGAAGCTGGTTAATTGGAGGCATACAGAGAGGAAAGAAAACAGTGAAACTTGATTTCTTCTCTCAGTAGAGACAATAAATGCAAGGGAAAAGAATGTAGATACCAAGAAGACTGATACTAAAACTGAACAAAAGTCCTACCAGGACAGAGTTATGCCCCTTACCCTCCCTGTCTACTTGGAAAGAACAAAACCTTGTGGGAGCAATCAGAAACAACCTTCTGACCTGTTGCAACCAAAATGATAGTCTGGGAGACAGGTAAGCAGGATCAAGAAACTATTGTATCCAGGAGATACAGTATTTAGGAAATACATAAGTTAATAGATCAGCAGCTACTTAAGAAACCAGAACTAAAATGCATTGTAAAAGTGACAAATTTAAGAGCAGCATCCCTGGTTTTGAATGCTGCAGAATGGAGGAGTATATTTGAGTTAATGTAAGACCCATAACTACCTATAAATAAAAAGTCAGGAATGATATTTTGAGATACAGTTACACAATAGATTAACCCAGAGGGATCAATTAGCTTGATAAAGTGGATAAGATATGTGATTAGATTTGTTTACTCTTGAAGGGAAACTTCTGTTTCCCTGTCTAAGAAACTAAAGGAACACTCCAGAGGAGTTGATATTCCACATATACAGACTATGTAAGGCATCAAGGACATTCATCCAATGAGTATGCATACTCCTAACAGAATCCATGACAGAGATACTCATCATGTGAAATCCTCCAACATAATGGCATTGTGAAGCTTTGTTACTGGAGAAGAAGGCAACAATTAAAGAAGCTATGCCTGTTCTTTTGAAATGACATCCCCCTATGGGTTTTGGGGATGCAAGGAACATGTTCGTTTCTTCAGAGTACTGATTTGACTGTTGTTATGTGCCATTGAGTTGCCTGTGACCTACAGTGACCCTAAATGCAGCAGCTCTGGACCCTGCCCTATCCTGAGTTGTTGTTGTGGTTGTTATGTGCCGTCGAGTCGCCTGCGACTCATAGCGACCCTATGTACAACAGAC
>NW_006399762.1:22755420-22763535 GCF_000299155.1 Elephantulus edwardii
TGAAACACAGATAGACATTCCTCTGGTATTTAGTCTCACTAATTCTGACACAACAATTCCTTTTGTCCCAGTTACTGTATCAATCCATCTCATTCGACGTCTTCCTCTCCTGTGCTGTCCCTCCACCCTTCGGAATATGATGTCCTTCTTCAAGGACCTGTGTCTCTGATTTGATTGGGTTGGGCAAATCAGAAATTGACTATATAAAGTGGGGGAGATTAAAGCATGAGGCATGAAGTTACTGGCTTGAACACTTTCATGAATACAGTTTTTATTATGATTGTAAGAAGAAAGTTAATTCTTTTCCGGAATGCTCTGTGATGTCAAAGGTTTATAGTTCAAAATGTCTTTCCTAGCAACTGATTAGCTGCTCATTTTGTGCTGAAATACTTATTGTATTAAGAAGATAGCATTAGGGTGATATGCAAGCCCTACCCTACTAAAGGCTCATAGAATATCCTGAGAGCTCAAAACTAGCTCTCTTTTTTGGGACGCTTAGGGACTTCTTCAAATTATTGAGAAGTAATGACATCAGTCTGGAGATTAAGATGCCTCTGATTCAGGCTATATTTTTTCTGATTACTTACTATGCATCTGAGAGCTAGGTAATGAATAAGGATGACAGGAAAAGAATTGATGCCTTTGAGCTGTGATATTGGAGAAGAGCACTGAACATCCCATGCACAGCCAAGAGAACAGACAGATATATCTTGGAGATGGTGCAGCTGAACTGCTCTCTGCTTCACCTCACTTACTTTGGGCGTGCTGCTAGGAAGGACTGTTCTTTGGAGAAGGATATGATGTTGGGAAGGGTTGAGGGTCATCAAAGAGGAAGACGTCCAACCAGGTGGATTGACAAGGTGTCTGCTGCAATGAGCTCTTGCATGTCAGGAGAAGTGTGAGCATGGCAGCGGATAGAAAAGGATTCAGATATTTTGTTCATAGGCTCACTATGAATCGTGCTTGACTCAATGGTACCTAACAACAACAAGCTTTCCAACTGTACCACAAGTGATAGTCTACAATGATCACCAGTCTCTGCCGCATTACCTACAGTCATGTGTCCTTTCCCAGGCATCTGAGTTTCTGTGAGATCTTTTAGTGAGCCACCAAGCCCAAGAGACATAGAGGAGTAGGAAAACTGAATGAAAGAGGAGCTGTTAATGTTGAAATTTGTTAATGTCATGGAATTACACAGTAGAGCAAATATTTGGGATACTATTGACTCCCCATTTCTTGTAACTGGTCTACTACTAATCTTAGCAGAAAGAATTATAAATGCAGGCAGGATTTTTTCTACAGATAAAGTGGGAAAGACAACAAGGAAAAGGATAGGAGGGAAAATGGAAACAAGAGTCATAGGGAGGAGGTGGGAAGGGTGCTGTTACAATGTGTGGGTGAAGTTCAGTGTCATAAAACAAAATGTGTGCGAATGATAGAAAGGAGAGCCAATTTCCTCTGTAAATAGTCCTTCAAATAAAAATAAAAAATTTTCCAAAAGATCCCTCCGTCCTTCCTAAACTTCATATTTCTAGAAGCAATAGATTCTAAAGAGAGAAGAAAGGGACAGCCGAAGATAGAATGATAATGACCTTGAAACAAGTTTGCCTCTGTGTCTTCCTGCAATTAACCTTAGGGAAAAAGAAATTTAAGAAAAGAAAGACAAAGAAATGATGAGGGAAGTATCAAGAGGGAACAATCCTTAGATCCTCACACCCTTATATACACAAAGCTATAGTTCTGTGAAAGAAAGTGTATTCGAAAGTCATTAACCTGCACTGGTGCTTTAAATCTCTTTATTCTACAAAGTGAACATCCTACTCCTTGGGAACATGGCCCCGTAAATCTGACTAGTCCACAGAGGCTGTTCTAGCGTTGAACAAAGCCCCCTGCAGGCACAGTTTCACAACTGCACCTTAATAAGCCCGATCTACTGCTTTACTATCAGAGATAAGCTTGCAAGGTTTTCTTTTATAAGTGATTTTACATAATTCAGATTAAGGAAATAATGTCTTTGAGGGCACAGGGGTAACATAAATTAAAAGAGGAAAAAGTTGTATCTGATAATTTTTTTCTGTATAACACATTATCCCCCATTCTCTCTCATCTTAGCATATCAAAACACAACCTAAGGAGAGGACAAAATTGTCCTTTGTTCCTCGACTTGGAAAAAAGATACATCAGCAGTAAAATAGGATTCAGAAGAATCCATTCTAAGATTTGTGACTTTAAAATGTAAAGTC
This sequence comes from Elephantulus edwardii, assembly GCF_000299155.1. NCBI lineage: Eukaryota > Metazoa > Chordata > Mammalia > Macroscelidea > Macroscelididae > Elephantulus > Elephantulus edwardii. The sequence continues at coordinate 22,757,664 of NW_006399762.1, forward strand.
ATTTGAAAGACAAAAAGAAGGCATGACACACACACATGTTAAATAAAAGCAAAGTGTCCCACCCTCAGCCTTCTCCTTACCAGTCCCCACCCCTTAAACTCAAAAGGAGGCCCAGCAAATTAGTGCTTGAAGATTGCCTTTCACTGTAATGAAGTGAAAGAAGTCAGTCTCTTAAAGGGGAAACTTTTCATCTCTTTGAACTAAGTTCTGGAAACAGGCAAGATCTCTGAAGAGTTTATGGTCTCTGGGATCAGGGGGAAAGGCCCTGTTGATAGGGTGGTATTAATAAGTTCAGAATTCTCTATATATGTATCAATTATAAAACTATAGTTCTTTGTTTTCAGCCAACCAAACTAGTTACTTTGCCTCCAAATTCTGTTTCCTGTCTTCAGTCATGTAAAGTAGTTTGATCTATTTATCAGAAGAGGAAATGCATCTATCCTAGATCCTGGTGAGGCTGATTCTCCAGTCATATGTAAATTGTATCTTAACCTGCCTGTTTACCAGTACTTAAATAGGACTTAAATATGAACTATTCTTTTCAAATGTGAGTGAATATCACCCTCCTATAAAAGCCCATGACCTCTCCTAGAGGAGGAGGCAATCTTGGAGGTGGCTCGCTGTCTCCCACATCTGTGTAATATAAAGTGCTTATGGATATTACAATCCATTCGTCCTATTTTTGACTGACTATGAAAAGAACCCCTTGCATTCAGTAACATTTTGGCAACTCTGATGGGACCTTCAGACTCACCTGGTAAGTAAAAACAACTTTTTGGTTTTGCTTACTGGAGGATTCTGAATCTCACAGATAGGAAGACCCTGTGAGCAGGTATCTCAAACGTCCTAAGGCGCCACTGAGACCTTTTGTTCCAAGAAACCTTTGAGACATCAACTCTTGGCATCCTCCATTGCCTTCGTGAATTCATGCACTTTATCTGATAACTGCATGCTTAGTAAAAATTTCTGCCTGTTTTGACCAGCCCTAGGGAATGCCTGTGTGGGCCTGTAGCCAGCCAGCTGGGAGTGGGTTGGAGTGAGTCTCCCATAGAGACCTGGGTGAGTGGGTTAGCATGAGCTGCCCACTCCAGTCTGGGTGAATGGGTTAGCGTGAGCTGCCCACTCCAATCTAGGTGAGTGGGTTGAAGTGAGTCGCCCACTCCAAATCTGTATCTGTTACACAGTTATGTCTGTGTTAGTTTCTGTACTTTAGACAGGAACCTGCAGGAATGGAAGCAGAAGCTCTTCATTCTTTGTTTTGTAGGATCGGAAGCAGAAGCTCTCCACTCTTCATTCTTTTTAGCACCTTGATTGATGCCTGCTTGTATCAGATCTGATTGAAGTTGCATTGCATTTAATGAGTGAAACTTGTGCTGTATCTGATGAGTGAAAGTTATATTTGATGAATACAATTTGTGCTGTGTCTGATGAGTGGAAGTTGTATTTAATGAGTTAAATTTGTTCTGTATCTGATAAGTGGAAGTTATATTTGATGAGTAAAATTTGTTCTGTATCTGTCTGATGAGTGGAAGTTATAATTCATGAGTGAAATTTGTGCTGTATCTGATCGAAAGCTGTATTGTTATTGTATCTGACAATTGTGTACCTGTATCACATCTAAGGATTGCACATGTATTAACACTGTTCTTTTGTTTATTTCATTTTAGATCATTGCTCAAAAGTAAGAACAAAAGTTTCCATTCTGATAAAAAGTCTGTTAAAAAAAAAAAAAGAATTCTGAATGATTGGCCTGTTTGCTAATATTATCCTTAGCCAAAAGAATATTTTTTAAATTTCAGTAAAAATTTAGCATTTTTACATTATTCAGGTTGTGATAAAAAGAAAAAGTAGCCTTTGTACAGATCGTTATTATCCAGCAAGTAATATTGTTTCACCAGAGGTCAAAGAAATTGAGTAAGATCTGTATACATTTGCATGTAATATTCTATACTATAAAAATGGGAATGTAGAAGGCCCTTGTTCAATGAGGGCAAAATGAAAGAAGGTATAAATTTTCAGATAGTGACCAAATCAAGCCAGTGGTCTTTTATTTGTTTGTTTTGTTTTTTGTTTGTTTTTTTTTTTGATACGCCAGTGGTACTTAATAGTAAAAACCTAAAATTAAGTGTCACTCCAGGAGAACTGAGGAAAAGTGGCTTAGATAATTTTTTTTCACCTCATATCCTTTCAGTCAGGGCTACTTAGGACAAGGCCAAACAATATCCCCTCAGGTAATTATCCAGAGACTCTATAATCTATATGGGCAACCTAAGATATGAAGAACATTTTTTCCCTCTGTCTCAGATATGTCAAAGTGAGAAAAAGAAACATTTCAGACTCTTCCTATTAAGGTAATTATTAAAATAACAGACTTAATAGTCACTATTTTTGTTGCTAAGTGAGCAGATTCAACTTTTGAACCCAGCTTCTGGCTAGTGAAGAGAAGAGACAAATGGTAGCAGCTTGCCTTCATGGAGATTCAATTGCTTCACTAAGCTTAATTAGTAGCCAAATGGCAAAAGCCTGTGGCAGGGGGAACACAAAAAGTACAGTCTCTAAGACCATAAAGAAGAAAGGAAGCTCCAAGCCTGAAAATGACTGGAGTTGTTCTTCAGCAAACAAATGGAAATCCTTTCCAGTTTTTGAAAGGCTGCATCAAGCTTTCTGTAAGTACACGGATCTTGCCCGAAAAACTCTGTTAGAGTCTGAATGATTAACCTAACTTCTGTTTCCCAGGGCCTCCCTGATATTAGGAGGAAAATACAAAAGATGGACTGAGCCATTGGCACAAATGCAACTCAGCATGGTTGACATCACACCCAAGGTATTCAACAACCGAGAATGCCAGACACCTCCAGATAATGCTGTACCCTAAGCATACTCCAGAGGACCCACCAGACTCCCTCAGCCCTTTGGACTCATCGATGGGCATTCCCACCCCAGTGGTCCAGTGAGAGAGACTGATAAAATATGAGGCCATTGATGGGGAGTCCTGAGCTCCCACCAAGCAGCCTCTTGGGGTAGCAGGTAAACTACGATGGGGAGAGAGGCCAGACTAGTCCTACTGCCCAGCAGGAGCAGCTGCTCCCAGGACAGGGTGCCTGGACTGGGTGCAGGTTCAGGGCCCTGGGAAGACACGGGCCAGGGATAGTCTTCCATCTCCTTCCAAGAGCATATGGGGCTGGAGGCTGGAGCCAGAAGAGAACTGGTCACCAGGGTATGTGGGGACGGTGAGAAAGCAGGACTGAGTCAGGCTTATAAACTGTGAGCGCTGGATCTTCACAGGGCCAGGCCTTCTACACTATTGAGTGCTGGGGCTACAGGAGGCCAGCTCATATACGCTGTTACATGTCAGGACCACAGGAGGGAAGCCTTTGAAATTGTGGTTCTAAGTAGATGCAGGAGCTCAGGCTTTGCAAACTGTGAAGTGTTGGACCCACAGGAAGCCATACTCTTAAACTGTAAATGCCAGACACCTCTAGATAATGCTGTCTTTGGAAATACCACTGAAGGTAAGATGATCGGACCCCAAGAAAAACCCCCAAGAGGAGAAAGGAGGCCAGATAGAGACAAGGGGGAATATTTATTACAAAAAAAGCAAGGACACTAGAAGAAGGCCTATCCAAAATCCTGGGGAGGGCCTTCTTTAGAAGAATTGCCTTCCGGTGGGAAGGATGACAACTTGCTGATTTACCTGAAGAGGACCAAAAAGGCCAGAGTGGGAGGAAGTTCAGTATGGTTTGTCAGTGACTTCTGTCACCCTGTTGCCTTCTTCATGCACACACCTAAGACCCCAGGCAACAGTGACTAACTGAGTTTTCTAACTTAACAAGGTCTCAGAAAGACCTGAAAGTTAGTTCTTCTTGAAACTCTGCTGCAATACTTCAATGAAAAACAGGAAGTCTTTTGTAAACCATGCTTGGCAAGATCAGAAGAAATAATCTGAAGAAATAAAGATCAAGTTTGAGTTTCTGAAAGCCTTCAGATTGACAATAGGAATGAAGTCAACAACCGAGCCGGGTTAGGAAACCCATCTCTAGTATAATCAAGGGTTACTTTAGCCTTGCTTTGAATTAAAGTAACACCAAAAGTAGGCTTAAATTAAGCCCATAAAATTGTGTGTGAGAAACTTTATCTAAGCCACTTTCCTCCATCTTTTCTAGTATACCAGTAAGTAACATGTCTGAAATCCTATTTCTCTGTAACTCACAAGTTTGTTCTCTAGGTTTGCTTCCTTTAGGTAACCTGAACACTGAGGTTTGTTCCATACCCTGAACCTTGTTCCAGAGATAAGACTGCTGGCTAAGGATACAAAGCTCAACCAGCCACTTCCACTGGACTCAACCTCTCAAGTAGAAAAATAATCACTCCCCCTTAATTTTGTTTTATGTTTACAGTTGATAAAGAACGTTCTAAAATCAGTAAAGCAGAACTTGAGCCTTTAATCATAATAGAAAAGTTCAATAGCTGAAAATCTAGTTAATTTACAATGGTGCATAGTTACTTGCATCATAAATATTTTATGCTGTTCCTGCCTATTTGTTTAAATTATGTAAGGTAGGGGTAGCAAATAGCAGCCTGTAACACTCCTTTGTTTCCTGATGTTTGTCTTCTAATTTATGTCTGCATTCCCTGTTTACTAGAGATCTTGCAATCCAGAAGTCAGAGAAGGCCATGAAAATGTTTTCTAACTGAACAAGAAGGCATGCTGCTTAAACTCAAGAACACCAATGAAGAGTTAAAGTGGGCTCCCCATCCCTTCCATCTCAATGCCCCAGTTCAGCATGAAGTAGCCAGAGTCTACTCCCCTATTCCCAAATGGGCTTAACCCACAAATAACTCCAAGAATCAACCCAGACATTTGTCTTATAGATATAAGACTTATATAAAAAGAGGGGGAATGATTGTTGTTGTTGTTGTTATGTGCCGTCGAGTCACTTGCAACTCATAGTGACCCTATGTACAACAGCCCTAAACTCCGCTCTGTCCTGTGCCAATCGCATCATGTCCAATACACCCATTCCAATTGCCCCAGTCACTGAAGCAATCCACCTCATAGAGGGCCTTCCCCTCCTGTGCTGTCCCTCCACCCTACCAAGCATGATGTCCCTCTCCACAGACCGGTCCCTCCTTACAACATATGATAGGATGGTATTAATAAATATTAATACGTTCAGGATTCTCTATATATGTATCAATTATAAAACTATAGTTGTTTTTCTTCAGCCTACAAAACTAGTTATTTTGCCTCCAAATTCTCTGTTTCCTGTCTTCAGTCATGTAAAGTACTTTGATCTGTCTGTTTACCGGAAGAGGAAATGCATCTGTACTAGATCCTGGAGAGGCTGATTCTCCAGTCATATGTAAATTGTATCTTAACCTGTATGTTTACCAGTACTTAAATATGAACTATTCTTTTCAAATATGAGTGAGTATCACCCTCCTATAAAAGCCCATGACCTCTCCTAAAGGAGGAGGCAGTATTGGAGGTGGCTCACTATCTCCCAGATCTGTGTAATAAAGTGCTTATGGATATCGCAATTTGTTTGTCTTATTGGTGATTGACTACGGAAAGAACCCCTTGCATTCGGTGACACTGTGGCTCAGACCAACCCCAGAGAAATCGTTCAACCTAAGGAGAACAAGCGTGGTCTTGGGGGGAAGTGAGGCTTGAGGGCCACAGCCACCACAGATAAGCAACGGACAGGCATTTTTCACAGGTACCCGGGATTTCCGGCAGGCCCTCGGGCAGAAGGGGAAACATAATCTACACAGAGGTTCTACAGGACACGTCACCTTCCCTTGGAGACAGCACAACTAAACTTAAGAGACACTGGTCAAAAGAAAAATGTCAGCAGTCAACGTTTTTGGA
>NW_006399762.1:22792118-22809735 GCF_000299155.1 Elephantulus edwardii
GACTCCACGGCACATAACAACAACAACAACATTATTGTGTTCTATCAAGATGTTATTTAGCTTCATGTTAGGTTTTATAAGCTTTACGTTCTTACCATTAATGTCTACTTTTATGGTCTTTTGTTCTGAAACGATACTTTCATTGTTTTGATGTTTTTTAATTTGTTGAGTAAAGTAAATTGACTTTTGGTTGAGAGCAGTACCCTGAATACATTCACAAGGTCAAGTGGCTGATTGTATAACTTAGATCTCTTGTATCATAGCTTAGTTTATTTTTTATTTTTTTTTTTTCTAGAGAGGCCTCTTTTATTTGGACAATGTAAATGTCAGCTTGGGGTTGAAGTTCGAAGTTAGCAGTGGTTTAAGACTAGGCCACTTCTTCCCAGTGGCCTGACTGCCTTGGGGATGTGCTTCTACTAGTTTGAAAGCTGATTATTTTCCTCTTGTCTTATGCTTACAGAGACGCTCCAGATAGAGCTTGGTAAGTGACCTCTCTCAGAACTATTTCTTCTTGTCTAACTTTAGCCTCTGGTTATATATGTATATTTTTTTCTCTGTATCCAACCAGGTAGGATGTCTAGGTTGGCACCCTGCTGACTGTGAGTAACAGGAGGAGGAGGAGGAGAAGAGGGTAGGTGCAAAAGATGTGTGTAGGGTAGGAATATTTTTGCTCCTGATATTCTAACCCATGTTTTTCCGTGGTTGATGAGCTTAGTTTCTTTTTAATCAACCTACCCTTTGGTGAGAATGATATGTTAATCTTCTCCCACTATTGTTGGACTGTCTATTTCTTGATTCAAGTAGGTTAACTGTTGTGGGTCTTGTTTTTGGTTTTATTCTTATTGGCTTGCTTACAAATTTAGTGTACATTATGTTTCTTACTAGTTCTCATTCATATTGTGTTTCATACAATCATTATCATGCATTATGTTTTATAAAATTAATCCCCACTGGACTTTGCCCTTCATTACTCTGTCTTTTCACCCAGATCCTTCCCATTTTCCAAGTCTATCATCCGGAAGGTAGATGTTGTTTAAGGTTATGTCTTCTCAAATTTATTGTGCTTTTAATCATTGTATAGTCCCCTTCTTTATCTTTTATGGTGGTTTTCAGTTTGAATTCTATTTTATCAGAGATTAGTATTACCACTTCTGCTTTTTTGTGTCATTTGCTTATTATCTTTTTTCCAGTATTTGATTTTTAATCTTTTTCTTAGTTTTTCAGCTGTCTGTATCTCTTGTAGACAACAGATTGATGCGCTTAGCTTTTTTAATCCATTCTGCTACTTTTTCTCTTGATTGATTCACTTAATCCATTCACATTAAGTGTAATTATAACAGATCAAGTTTTATTGCTATTTTGCTGTGTTTCTTTTTCTGTTGTTTCTGGTTACTATGCTCCATCCACTTTCCTTTGTGTTTCTGTGGGAAGGATTTCCCTTAGAATTTCTTGCAGAATTGGTCTTGTTTTTACAAATTCTTCAAATTCCTGTTTTTCTGCAAATGGCCTAATTTCTCTTTCCTATTTGATGGACAGCCTTTCTGGGTACAGAATCCTCCACTATCAATTGGTTTTTTTCATATTTCTGAATACACCATTCCATTATCTTCTTACTTACCTAGTTTCCAGTGAGAAATCAGAATTTAATCTAATTGGTTCTCCTTTGTAGGTAAGTTTTTGTTCTTCTTGTGCTGCTTTTAGTATTCTATTCTTTTCTTTGATTTTGGGAAATTTGACTATGATATATCTTGATTTTTTTTTCTTTTGGGGTTTAATTTGTTTGGGGTTCACAGAGTTTCTTAAATGTGGATTTCCTCATGCTTCCTGAGGCTTGGGGTGTTTTCTTCTAGCACCTCTTCGACAGTTTTCTCAGTGCTTTTCTTGCCACTCTTGTGTTCTGGAATACCAATCATAAGTATGTTGTTCCTTTTGAAGTCATCCTATAGGATTCTATTGGTTTCTTAATTTTCCTTCTGTGTCCTCAGATTTTTCTTCTAGTATGTTCCCATTAAGGTTCTTGTCTTACAGCTCACTGACTGCCTGTTTCATTTCTTCTGTTCTGCTTTTTTTTTTCGCTCCAGCATATTGGAAACATCCACCATCTTGTTCTTGATATTCTGGATTGGTGGCTCATGGTAACAGACACTTTTGTAATGCTGCTCTGTCCTGCTACCACTGCTCCACTTTGTCTTGAGGCTGCAGCCACCATTGTCCCATTCACTCCCTCGTACAGCTCCTGCCTGCCACAACTCTGGTCTCTTGAGCAGTCTTTGTTCATTGTCACTCAAGGAGCCACTGTCGTTTGCTGATCTCCTCTCTCAAGGTTCTGGTACATGCCTCCTTGTTGCCACTGGGCCATTTGGCAGCGTCATGATAGAGGGAGAAGATACTGAGATTGTTAACAATTTCAGCTTGTTCAGTTCCACAATCAGCACTCTTGGCACCAGCAGTCAGGAAATCAAAAGACAGATTGCCTTAGGTAAATATGCTGTCAGAGACCTCTCTCAAATTTTAAAGAGCAAGGATGTCAGTCTAGAGTTTAAAGTGTGCATGATCCAGGCCACAGTCTTTGGAATTACTTGCTATGCATCATAAAGCTGAGGAATTACAAAGGATGACAAAAGAAGAATTGATGCCTTTGTGTTGTGGTCCTGGAGAAGAACATGGACTGCCAAAAGAACTAACAGGTCTGTCCTGGAGAGGGTGAAACAAACTGCTCCATGGAGGTAAAGATTTTGAGACTCTATCTCATATATTTTGGCCATGTAGCCAGGAGGAGCCAGTCTTTGGAGAAGGATATCATGCTTGGAAGGCTCCAGGGACAGCCCAGGAATGGAAGACTTTGGATGAGATGGATTAACATAATAACTGGGTTAATGAGAGTAGGTGCATCAGAGACAATGAGATTGACTCAGATAGAGCAGGGTTCAGAGCTTTCGTGCATAGGCAAGCTATGAGTTGTAAGTGGCTCGACAGCACATAACAACAAAAAAATTCTGGATTATGTTTTTATGCATTTGTATTATTTCCAGAACTGTGTTGAGTTTGCTTTCTCTGTCTTGTGATGATTTTTTAAGTTCTTGTATGTCCTTATCCAAAGTTCCAATTGTTTCTTCCATCTTTTGTAGTTTCTTCTGTACTTGTTTATATTCCTCTGTGTGAATATATTTTTTCCGGCTTCCTGTTTCTGGAGCATTCACTTTATTTAGGGCTTCTATTCTTTTTCCCATCATTTGCACTTTCTTCTGTAACTGTTCATATAACTTTATATTAATACCTTTCTTCTGATTTTGTGTCTCTGGGATATTTGTTTTATTTATGGCTTCCATTATTCCATTATTTGCATCTTCTTCTGTAGCTGTTCATATGACTTCATGTCAATATAGTTTTTCTGCCTTCCTGTCTCCAGGGTAAGCACTGGGTCTGCAATAAACGCTAACTTTTTTTTAGATGGCTTATTTTGTTTTTAGTGTTTGAAACTGCCTGCTGTTTCTTAACACTATGTAAAATTGTTCTTGGTATGTGTCAGGACAGTTTCCATTTTATCTGTATAGGTTGTTGACTTTATCTTTATTAGTTGCAGGTTTAAACTGTTCCATCTATGGAGATAGGAAACTCACTTTATTGGAAATCCTTTCTGGGCCTGTGGAGCAGGAAAGTTTGCCTTTCCTAAAGCATTTCAGTTCCTTTCTGGTCTGGGTTACAGCTCTGCAGAATTCTCACCTTACTATAGCCCATTCTCCTGAAGTTCACTGTTCTCTTTGGCCTTCAGAGTGGCACAACCAGGTTCCTTGTTTGGATGTGTTTCTGTCCAGAAGAGTTGCAGGAAGCCCCTCCCCAAAGCTTCAATAGGTTGGCTCTGGTAGTGAGTCTCTTGACTGATTACAGCTCCGTCTCTGAACTTCTGTTATCCTCATTGGTCTGTGGGTTGTCCTCCTTGGTGCCCACGTAGCCAGTCTTGAGTAGTTCTCTCCCATGGAGCTGCAGACTCCTCATTCTCCAGTAGCACCATGTGCTGGCTCTGGGAGTGAATCTCTCACCAAATTGCAGCTCCTTCTGAAGTCTATTGTTTGTTTAGGTCTGCAGAGCGGGGCGTCCTGGTTCCAGAACTGGAGCAGCTTCTATCCAGGGTAGTGACAGGAAGCTTCTGCCCTAGTATATCAGTGTGTTGGCACTGGAAGTGCAACTCTCCCCTGATTGCAACTCTTGTCTCTTGAAATCTATTGTCCTCTTTGGTCTGTGGACTGGCCTTTCAGTGGCCAGGTATCCAGCCTGGAGCCATTTCCCTTCTGGGAAGAGGCAGGACCCTCATTCTGTATCAACAAAATTTCTGACTCTGGGAATGAGCTTCTCACACCTGATTGCAGTCTTTTCTCCTGAAGACTATTATCTTCTTAAGTCTGTAGAATGCAGTGACCAGATTCCAGAAGGAGCAGCTTCTGTCCAGAGAGTTAGCAGGAAGCTCCCAACTTAATACTTCAATGTACTAGCTCTGGGAGGAGTCTCTCATCTGATTACAGCCTCCCCTCCTGAAGTCTATCAGCCTTTTTGGTCTATGCGCTGGTTCAGCAGCAGCCAGGTAATCTGTCTAGAGCAGTTTCCCTCCTGGGGTAGTACAGACCCCTCTTCAGTCACCAATTATTATTAATGCATTTTAATTGTATATTTAATCAATTTCAGACTGAAGAAGTTGGTTGTTGTTGATACGTGCCATCAAATCAACTGTAACTAAAAGCAACCCTAAGTACAACATCTCTAAACCCTGTCCTATCCAGAGCCACTCTCATTGTCTCCATCACACCTACCCTCATTAAGCTTGTCACTTAGTAAATCCATCTTTCCAGGGTCTTCCTCTCCTGCACTGTCCCTCCACCCTTCCAAGCAGGATGTCCTTCTCCAAGGCCTGATCCTTCCTGGCAACATGCCCAAAGTATGTGAGACAGAGCTTCAAAATATTTGCCTCCAAAGATCAACTTATTTTCACCCTTTCCATGACAGACCTATTTTTTTCTCTCGGCAGTCCAGGATTCAATACACTATTTCAGCACCACAACTCAAAGACATTGATTCTTCTCCTATTATCCTTAGTCATTGTCCAGCTCTCTGATGAATAACAAGTAATTGCAAAGTCTATGGCCTGGATCAAGTGTACCTTAGTCTCTACACTAATATCGTTGCTCTTCAGCACTCTAGATAGGTCTCTGAGAGCAGTTTTTTCTAATGCAATTTGTCTTTTGATTTCCTGCCTGCTGGTGCCAAGAGTGTTGATTGTGGAACCAAGTAAGCGGAAATCGTGAAGAATCTCCTTTCCTTCTATCATGGTACTGCCAATTGGCCCAGTGGTGAGAATTTTGGGGTTTTTTTATGTTGCGTTTTGATCAATATTGAGAAGTTTGTTGCAAAAGTTGGTAGAAATTCTCAATTTCTTAATCTTTTATTTTCATAGTTGGTGCATATATTATGTTTTGGTGCTACAGCTTCTTGGGAATGATGGTGTATATATTTGAATATTTGATTGCATTAACAGGGCGTCTTTGTTTTGTATGTGTATGGATAGTGTCCTATCACTTATATCCTTGTAATTTAGGATAGATGTTGAAATGCTCTTTTTTGACAATGATACCATAATGTGTCATTATCTATCGTAGAGGATTAAGTAGCTATCTTATGAAAAATGGCCATCTCAACTCACTAATGCCTAGTATATCAATCTTTGTATGTTCTATTTCATTGTTTTTACAAGTTCCAGTTTTCCTAGATTCATATTTTGTGCATTCCCTGTTCCAACTAAGAACAGCTGCTTGCAATCTATCTCCTCATTTTTAGTCTTGTTACATCAGCAAATGAAGGTCTTTCTCCATCCTATGGTAGCCTCTAGTTTTAGGCAGATTTTACTCACATTTTGAGTGCAAACCTGAGGGACTTACTTCTGTCAGTCAATATATCCAACAATGTTTTACCATTGTCCAAGGGGGGTGTTTTGGTTTTTCTTTCTTTCTTTTTTTTCCTCTTCCTTATTGTGTACCATAGAAATCAGGTCCTACTGGCACAGAAGAAAATTGTCCCTCCTTCTCCGGTGGAGCAGCTGGTGGATTTGAAGCACAGCTTCTTGCCACTAGGCCACCAGAACTTCCTTGTCCACGTCCATAGGGTTTTTAAGGGCTATTATTTAAGAAATTATTGCCAGTCCTGATTCTTAACATACTGTAGTTGAAAAACTCTGCTGATTCTTAATTTATTATATTAAAAAAAAACCTCTGCTAAAAAATGTCTGCTATGTGTAAGCCTACTGGTATTGAAGTAGTTAATTATTTTCCTTTACTTAGATCCATAGTCAACTTCGTTTGAAGCAGCAATCAAAAAAAATCAAAAGATAGGGTATGTTGCATTGGGAAAATTTGCTGTCAAGGACCTATGAAAAATTTTTGAAGAGCAAGGATGTCAGTTTAAAGACTAAGCTGTTCATGATTCAAGTCTTGGTATTTTCAATGCTTTCTATGAATGTGAAAGGTGAACAATGAATAAAGAAGACAGGGGGAAAAGACAAAAGCCTTTGAAATGTGGCATTGACAAAGTATATTGAATATTTTGGACTGCCAAAAGAAAAAACAAAATCTGTCTTGAAGAAATCTCAACTAGAGTGCTCCTTCAAGACAAGGATGATGAAACTTAACCTCACTTACTTACTTTGGGAGTATTTTTAGGAGGAACCACTCCTTAGAGACACAATATACTGGGAAAGACAAAGGGTTAACTAGGAGACAAAGACTCTTAACAACATGGAGTGACACAGTGACTATCACAGTCAGCTTATTTAAGCATGGCCTAGATTGTGAGGATGGCTCAGGATAGGGCAAGGTTCAGATTTGTTATTTATAAGGTCATTTTATATGCAGAAAAGATTATTCTGGAGGTTGGACTTTATGAGAAGGAATGTGGCATCAGGATTGAGGACGACTCAACAATAACCTATGTTATGCAAATGATATAACCTTGCTTGCTGAAACTGTGGAGGACATGGGACATTTACTGCTTAAGTTCATGGATTGAAGTTCAAGATCAAGAAGACAGAAGTTCTCACTACTGGGCCAATTGGCTGCTTCATGAAAGATGGTGAAAAGATTGAGACTGTTAGCAACTTCAGGTAGGTTGTTCCCACACAACTCTCTTGGCACCAGCAGTCAGGAAATCAAAAGACAAATTGCACTGGGGAAGTCATCTGTCAGGAACCTCTCTAGAGCACTGAAGAGTAGCAATGTCAGTCTGGAGACGAAGATACTCCTGATTCAAGCCATGGTCTTCTCAATTACTTACGCATCAACAACTAAGGATGACAAAAGAAAGACGGGTTGTGGCGCTGGAGAAGAGTGTTAAACATGCCATGGACTGCCAGGAAAACAAACAAGTCTGTCCAAGAGATGGTGAAACCAAGTTGCTCCTTGAGGCAAGGAGTTTGAAGGTCCATCTCACTTTGGGCACATGGCCATGAGGGACCAGTCCCTGGACAGGAACATCATGCTTGGAAAGGTGGAGGAACAGCTTAGGAGAGGAAGATCCAGGAAGAGATGGATTGACTCAGTGATTGGAGAAATGGAATTAGGTCTGTTGGAGAATAGGGCAGGCTTCAAAACTAATGCACATAGGGTTGCTATGAGACTCAATGGCACATAAAAACAAGAGTCATAATCAACTTGACAGCACCTTACGGCAACAACAATAGAAGAGGAAGTTGAGAATAAGAGAAAATACATTTGTAATACTTAAAGTTTGTCATTTCAATAAATCCTAGTGGCACAGAAATGTAAAGAGTTGTTTCCTAAACAAAAGGACAGAGGTTCAAACCCAGATAGAAGAAGAATAGGATAGTCTGTTTCTGTAAGAATTTCAATCTTAGAAACCAGGTGAAGGCAATTCTACTCTGTCTTTCTGATCACTGAGTCAGAATAATCTCAGCAGCAATCAGTTTGGTTTGAAGTAATTTTCAAATACCTTGTTTGATTCCTGGAAGAGGATCAGAAAGTATTACGTTCTGTTTAAAAGGATGGGATAATAATGCATAAAAGTCTTCTTTTTCAATCATAGATGTCTATTAATGGGATTCTGGTCATTTTTTTTTTCTACAGATTTTCAACAATGAATGAATGGAAATCCAAAGTCCCTATAAATTTTTACTGAAATTAAGAATAAATTTAAATAAAACAGAAAAATGTAAAAAAAATTTTCTACAGATTTTATAGAATGTAAAATTTTTTATAAGGAGGATGCAAAAGAGATTTAAAATTAATACCAACTCACCACTGTTATTGAGTGAATGCTGATTTACGATGAGTGACCTTCCATCAGACTTCTGAGGCTATACATGTTTGTGGAAAGTTATTGCCCACCTTTCTTTTGCAGAGCAGCTAGTGGATTCTAACTGCTAGCCTTTCAGATAGTAGCTCAACACATGAAATGCTATGCCACTAGGATTTCTTGAAATTAGTAATAAATTATTTTCTGTGTATCTATATGTAAAAACATTCTGTAGGTTTTTCACATTAGTGGTCTTAATTCCGTAATTTTCTTTTTCTGACTGATTTACATAATTCAGCATAATTTAAATTCATCCACAGTGTACAGTATTTCAAAAATTCTTCAATTTTTTAAATTTTCATAATATTTCACTGTATTAATGTATCACAATCCCTTTAGCCGTATGGCCATTGATGGGCATTTGGTTTGTTTTCAACTCTTTGGTATTGTAAATAATGGTGCAATAAACATGTGTTGTGAGTAGACTAGTTTGTGTTGCAGATCCTATTTCTCTAGGATATATGTCTAATCGTGGGATTACTAAAGCAAATGGTATTTCTATTCTCAACTTTCTAAAGAGACATCACCAAACGGAATTCCTGGGTGGTTTCATTATTTTTATATTCCCACTAGCAGTGTATGAAAGTTACAATCTTCTCACAACCTCTCTTGCATTTGTGGTTTGCAGTTTTGTTGAACATAGCTATACTATTATTTTTTTAAGGGTGAGATGGTATCTCATTGTTGTTTTGATTTGAATCTCTCTAAAAGCTAACACATAGTAGCACTTGAGAAGACCATGGCTTGCATTAGGTACATCATAGTCTTTTAACTGATGTTATTTCTCTTTAGTATTCTGGAGAGATCCCTGACAGCTGACTTTCCCAATTTGGCTTATCTTTTGATTTCTTGATTACTGGTACCAAGGGTGTTGATTGTGGATCTAAGCAAAATGAAATTATTGACAACTTTAGTCTCTTCTTTATTTATCATGATGTTGCCTGTTGGCTCAGTGCTGAGGAATTTTAGTTCCTTGATGTTAAGTTGCTGTTGTTGTTAGGTGTGTTCGAGTCAAGTATGAGCCATAGTAATCCTAAGACTAACAGATCTCAACTCTTTTCGACTCTGTGCCATCCTCACACTGATGTACAATCTCCTCCCACATAATTTATAACCTCTGAAAATCCAATGGAGTATTAACTATGAGTAGATTCTTATTCAACTCAGCAATAACAACAACACAATATAGGTAGAGATCTTAAGCATTTTTTCATATGCTTGTTGGTCATCTGAATGTCTTCTTTGGTGAAGTGTCTATTGATGTTCCCTGCTCATTTTGTAATTGGGTTGTTCATGTTTTTCTCATTGAGGTGTTAGAGTTTTCTACAAATTTTAGAGATGAATCCTTTGTCAGATAAGTCATTGATAAATATTTTTCCCCCAATCCGTAGGTTCTTTTTCACTCCTATGGAGAAGTCCTTTGATGGAGGTTAAGATCTAAATTTTAGAACATCTGTTCATCTAGTTGATTTTACATCTAGGCTGGTTTTACAACACTTATATTTGATAGTCTATTTATGCTCTGGGTTAGAGCTCCTGTTTGCCTCAATTTTTTCTTTGATTTTCACGGTTTTAGGTTTTATTCTAAAGTTAGATTAACATAATTGCACTGGGAAAATCTGCAATTAGAGATCTCTCCAAATTATTGAGGAGTAAGGATGTCAGCTGGATGACTAAGGTGTGTCTGATTCAGGCAATAGTCTTTCTGATCACTTGTTATTATGCATCAGAGAGCTAGACAATGAATAAGAATGACAAAATAAGAACTAATGCCTTTGAGCTGTAGTGTTGGAGAAGAGCACTGAACATCCCATGGAAAGCCAAGAGAACAATCCAGGTATGTCTTGGAAGAGGATGCAGCTGGAGTGCTCTTTGGAGGTAAGAATGAGGAGGTGTTACCTCACATACTTTGGGCATGTTGCTAGGAGGATCTATTCCTTGGAGAAGAATATGATGATGGGAAGGGTGGAGGGTTGGCGAAGGAGAAGAAGACCTTCAGCCAGATGGACTGACATGATGACTGCTGCAATGGGCTCTGGTGTGTCAGGAAGTGTAAGGATGGTTCAGGATGGAACAAGGTTCAGATCTTTGGTTCACAGGGTCATTATGAGTCATACTTGACTTGATGACACCTGACAACAGCAACAATCTATCTCTAGTTAGTTTTTGTACCAGATGTGAGATATGGAACTTGTTTTGGTTTCTTGCAAGTTGTTGTTGCTAAATGTATTTGAGTTGAGTAAAATTCATTGTGACCCTATGAACAACAGATTTGAAACTTGGCATCCTGTGCCATCACTGTCACCTCTGACACACTTGAGCCCATTATTGCAGTCATTGTTTGAAGAAATCTCCTTGAGGATCTTTCTCTCTGTCACTGAGACAGTACTTCTCCAAGCATGATGTCCCTCTCTAAGCAATAACCTCTCCTAGCAACATGCCCAAATTATGTGAAACAAAGCTTTGCTATCTTTACCTCCATGGCACACTCTGGTTGCACTTTCTCTAAGACATATCTGTTTAATCTCTTGGCAATCGGTGGGATATTCTGTACTCCTTTCCAACACCACAGCCAAAATTATCAATTATTTTTTTGTTGTTTTTATTTGTTTTTCAGCTCTCAAATCCACAGCAACTGATGGGAAAGACCATTGCCTAAATCAGGCACGTTTTAGTCTTTAAATTGACATCATTGTTTCTCAGTAATTTGGAGAGGTCCCTGACTTCAGTCTTGCCAACACAATATATCTCCTGAACTCCTGACTGCGGTTACCAAGGGATCCAAGCGGATTCAAGTAAGATGAAATCTTTGACAATTTCAATCCTTTCTCCATCTGTCATGATATTGCTTACCAATCCAGCCCAGTGGTGAGAACTTCTGTCTTCTTGATGTTGAGATGCAATCCATATCCACTCTTGACAGCACCATTTATTAAAGCAGATATCTTTCCTTCTTTTAATGGTTTTATGCAGATGACTCAACCTTGTTTGCTAAAACTGAACCGGACCTGAAGTGCTTGCTAGCACTGGGCCTATTGCTAGATGGTGAAAAGACTGAGATTGTTAACTTCAGCTTTGTCGTTCCACAATCAACACTCTTGGCATTAGCAGTCAGGAGATCAAAAGACAAATTTCACTGGGAAAATCTGCTATCAGGGACCTCTCCAGAGTATTGAGATGCAACAATGTCAGTCTAGAGACCAAGGTGCATCTGTTTCAGGCCTTGGTCTTCACAATTACTTGCTATGCATCAGAGGGCTGGACAATGACAAAGGATGGCAGAAGAAGAATGAATGTCTTTGAGTTACAGTGCTGGAGAAGAGTCTTGAACATATCATGACCCACCAAAGAAGCAAATAGATCCTCTTAGAGAGGGTGAAACCAAATTTCTCCTTGGAGGCTAGGATTTTGAAACTCCATCTCACATACTTTGGGCATATGGCCAGAAGAGACCAGGCCCTGGAGGACGTAATGCTTGGAAGGGTGAAGGGACAGCACAGGAGAGGATACAGCATCTGGGGTGATGGAGGTAGGTGTGTAGGAGTCAGCAAAACTTGT
This sequence comes from Elephantulus edwardii, assembly GCF_000299155.1. NCBI lineage: Eukaryota > Metazoa > Chordata > Mammalia > Macroscelidea > Macroscelididae > Elephantulus > Elephantulus edwardii. The sequence goes on from NW_006399762.1 coordinate 22,804,029, forward strand.
TCAGGATAGGTTAGGCTTCAGAGCTATTGTATATAGGGTTGTTATGAGTTGCAAGCAACTCCATGCATGGAACATGACAACAATAACAATACCTCCTACTTTGTTTTCCTTCTTCAGTATCACTTTGCTTATCTTAATTTTCTTTCCTTTCCATTTGAAATTGTTAATTATATTTTCCATTTTTATTGAAAAAAAATGATGACATTATCTGGATAGGGATTGTACTGTATTATAAATTGTTTTTAGTGGTATTGACTTTTTTTTTATAATTTTAAGTCTTCCAATCCAGGAGCATTGTGGGGATTTTGGGGGGAGGAGAGGTGTTATTGTTTGTTTTAGTTTTGTTTTTTTGTTTGTTTGGGGTTTTTTTTAGTTTATGTAGGTATCTGAGTTTCTTAGAGTAGTATTTTGTAGTTTTCTTTGTATAGATCTTTGTATCTCTGGTTAAGTTTTTAACTTAAATATTTCTTTTTAGAGTGACTTTTGTACATGATGTTGTTTTCTTTAATTCATTGTTATAGTTCGTTTTGCTACTATAGAGGGATGCTACTCTTTTACCCTGATCAACCTATTGCTGAATTTGATAGGCTTATTATAATTTTCTTGCTGAGACTTTGAGATTTGCTATATGTATAATCATGTTGAAATCTCAAAAATCTCAGCAAGAGAATTACTGGATTTCTTATGTGTCTTCTGGTGGCCTAGTGGCACGAACCTGTGCTGCAGTTTGAGGCCACCAGCTGCTCTATGGGAAAAGGATGGGCAATTTTTTCTCGTGTGATTAACTGTCTCTGAAAACCCACTGGAGGGTCAGTTTTTACTTTATGATACCCAATAACAACAGGATCATGTCATCTGTAAATATAGTTATATCTTCTCTTTGCCAATTTTTGCATTGTTTCTAATTTTTCATTTTTATTATCTATTTGGTTTTGCATTATTTTTTTATATTCTATTTTCTGTATAAATTTAAATCCATAGAAGTCACTTAACTATTTGTTGTTTGATTGGGGGTTTTTTGCCTTCCTCATCAGGGAATTCCAATAGCCTTTCTTCATCAGAAAGATTTTCTATATTTTGGCCCTTTTTTGCTTGTATCTTATCTTGGTTTTTTCTTGGCTTAAATTTGTCTGTTGCTTCTGAGACATTGTTGTGGTCATTTTATTTGTGTTGTTTTGTTTTAATATATAACTGAGCTGTGTGTCTTGTGTCACTTGCTAGTTTGGTAATTCTTAATGTTTTACCTCCTGTCTTCCGGTGAGTGTGATAGCGGATGGTAGTGTATGTACAGTTCTCTATGTGACAGTGTTGCTTGGACTCTTTCATTAATTGTGTTGAGGAGGCCCCAGTCAGTCTTTAGTCTTGCTCAAAGGGTGAACGTGCAGGAAGTAGATATGTGGCTGGATACTGTTACCTTCAGTTGTCAAATGAGACAAAACAATAGGGGAGGGAAATTTACAAATTAAATTAAGAGTAAATATTCTAAAACACAAACAAGATTAGTAACTAAAAGAAACAGAAAATCAAAAACTGAGTAGGGTCTAGATGAAGGAGGTTCAGGAGTGAAAGATAAAAGAAAAGAGAAAGAATGAAGAGAACAACAAAAGAGAAAAAGAGTTAGGTGAACTGGAGAAATCCACATCAAGTTTGCAGGCCGAGATGGATCTGGGAGTGCCTGGTGGCTGGGGACAGATTTTCCAAGCAGGGCGGCCCAACCGTGCCTAGAGCAGCTGCACCTTCTATGGTCACTGACGAGGACCTCAGTCAATGTCATCTCTCAATTCTAAAGAGATCCATTACATCATCAGAGAGCTTTCCAAGGAATCTCAACAGCCCATTGATGTCCTCCAAGAAGAAGCTTATAGAATCTTAGATGAAATGAGTCATAAACTACACCTGGGAGTTATCTGTTTTTTTGCCTTCACCCTGAGCAAAATATTCAAACAAATTTTCCGGAAGGTAAATGAAGAAGGTATTCAGAAACTCCAGTATCCCATTCAGGAGCACCCAGTGGTTCTGCTGTCGAGTCACTCCAGGTTCATTGACTTTCTGTTGTTGTCTTTAATTTATACAGCTACGATGTGCCTGTGCCAGTCATAGCAGCAGGAATGGACTCCATAGGAATGAAGATGGCTGTTGAGCCTTCTTCATGCAGCATACCTTTGGTGGCAATAATCTCTACTGGGTTGTCTTCTCAGAATATGTGAAGACCCTGTTACAGACTGGCTATGCTCCTGTTGAATTTTTCCTCCAAGTGACTACAAGGTGCTTTGCGAAGACGCTACTCCTAAGTTTGGTCTTCTGAGTATTGTAATGGATCCATTTTTCAAAAGAGAAGTTGTTGATACTTACCTTGTTCTGATCAGTGTCAGTTTTGACAAGATATTAGAGAGGGTGGAGCCAGGCTGCTCCTTGGAGGCAAGGATTCTGAAGCTTCGTCTGACATACTTTGGGCATGTTGCAAGGAGAGCTCAGTCTTTGGAGAGGGACGTCATGTTTGGGAGGGTGGAGGGACAGCTCAGGAAAAGAAGACCCTCTATGAGGTGAATTGATTCAATGACTGAGGTAAGGGGTTGGTATGTCAGAGACAGTGAGGTTGGCATAAGCTAGAACAGGGTTTAGATCTATTGCATATAGAGTTGATATGAGTTGCTGGTGACTCGACGGCGTGTAACAACAATAACAACAACATTGAAAGAAACTCTTTATGCAGATGAGCTACTTGAACTCCCTAAGCCTACAGTTGGTTTGTTGAAAGCCAGGAAGATTCTTTGAAAAATTTGGAAACACCCACCTGTACATTGGAGACTCTATCTCACTTAGATCTCTGGCAGCTGGGAAGATGGACCGGAGCCCATATAATTGGGTTCCAAGGTACATTCCTCAGAGATAATCAGAGGGCATGCATACTTTTGTCACAGAAGTTGCCTATAAAATACAGCTTCTGTAGATTGAAAACATGATTCTGAGCCCCATAGACCCTCATAGTTACTGTTCTGCAGCACATCCTGGTGACCATGAGCTTTGACACTCTGGAGACCAAGACTTTGAGGCTGAAGGGGTTGGCACAGACCTTTGGAGGTTTCCTCACCTGGCCTGATAACAAGCCTGCTGACGAAATTGTCCAGTCCAGCATTCTTCTGCGTGCCAGCATCACCTCTATCATGGAGGACGAGGTGGTTCTGAAGACGCTCTCCACACAGTGAGAGGTAGTCTAAGGCCTGATGCTCCAGCACATCATGCTCCTCCGATGCTAGACTTATAGGAATCAGCTGTTCATCGCTTTTCTACGTCCATCCTTAGTAGCTGGAGCCCTGCAGACGGCACGCGGGTACAAAAAAGAGGATGCCTACAGTCGCTTTTGATTCCTCCGTGATGTTTTTTTCTTCCCAGGAAATGCACTAAAGTACTTTGAAGAAGGCTGTTAATCTGCTTTTGTAAGTGTGAGGCCATACAGGTGACTGCCAATGACATCCTGGTGATATGATTAGGTGTTATTTGTGTGACAATTCTAGAATAAGAGGTGCATAGCAAAGTGGACTGGGGTGGGGGAAGGGGGGAACTTGTGTAACAATGAAAGAAACTTTTTGAAGAGAAAACCAAACTGAGGGGCAGGGTAAGGAGGAAAATGTGAAACAATGAACGAACAGAAATCCAAGTTTTCTGTAAAACTTTTGTTAAAATATCAATTTAAAAAAATAAAAACACAGGCCTGAGAGAGAAGAGGCAGGACGTCCTGGTGGTACAGTGGTCAAGCGCTGAGCTGTTGACTGAAAGGCTAATGGTTTGAACCCACCAATTGCTCACTGGAAGAAACACATGGCTATCCATTTCCACAGAGATCATAACTTCAGCCATGCTGTAGGGCAGTTTGACTCTGTTCTATCTGATCACTGTGATCAGAATGTACTAAATGGCACACAACAACAGCTATTTACGAGAGAAAAACTCCCAAAAGATGAAAATTAGGAACTTCCCTAAAATAGGTGTCCTCATTGGGATGACCTTAAAACAAATAAACAGAACAGAAATGCTGTTAAGATCTCAGCATGGGGGGAGGAGCAGGGTGGGAGCAAAGGGGTGAGTATGGGTAGGGTGGTGGGGGTGTTAAGGCATAGGGTCACACAAATTTTTTTAATTTATTTTTGTGTGTGTGTGTGTGCGTGTACCGTCAAATCAGATCTGACTGGTACAGGAGGAGATTGCCCCTCCTTCCCCAGCAGAGCATCTGGTGGATTCGAACCGTGCACCTCTGGGATTGTAGTTGCAGCAGGGTCACACAAATTGATAGGTGAAGGGAGAGGTGGTTAAAGAAAATAGGAAAGATCTGATGTGAAAAACAATGTATATGAACTTTGTAAGCAAGTCAGTATAAAATAAAAATTTTATTTAAGTAATAATAAAAAGAAATGTTGTAGTAGAATTTCTGTAAGGACTCTTCAGGCCTTTTGTGGAATGTTATAATTTGCACATACCTCTTGCTAGATGAAACAGCATCCTTTTCTGATAAGCATTATGTGGCTGGAGTTAGAAAATTTGCAAATCAGCTTCTCAACCAAGGTGCCTCTCAGTGTTATGATGTGTTATCTTCTGACGTGCTGAAGAATGCCTTAGCAGCTCTTGTAAGGCAAGATGTGGTACAGAAAAAGAAGGTAAAATATATATATATAATGAATATATATTTAATGTGAATCGATCTACTATAACTAAATGGGTAGAAATGCTTGGTGGTAAGATACCAGTAGGAAAACCAATAACTGCAAAATTTTAATACTCCTCAAACCATTTAAAAAATGTGGTTTTATGGTTAACATCACCAAAGGACTCTCTTACAGCTACCAGGGAAGAGCAAAGAAAACTGTCCACCTGTCCCTGGTTCATTAGACTTTGAGAAAAGTGGGCTCAGTAGACAGAGAGTGAGAATCCATTTAAGTAACCAGTGCATCTCCCTGTTAACAATCATTTATATTCAACTCCCCAAATCCTGTGTGTTTTAAAATAAAACAATCTTTCGGAAATAAAATAAAATGAGAGAGCAAACCAAAAAGGAAAAAGAAAAAAAATCTACAAGAAGTAGACAGTATTGGGGAACAAAAAGAAGAGGAAAAAGAAAAGGATTAAAAGTAAATAAAGACCAAAGTAGAAAATCAACAAGCAAATAAGAATCCAAGAAGAAATGGAGAATAAAATATTGGGGGAAAAACAGAGGGGACACTTGAGTGGAAAGTGAGCCATTGTCATTGTTGTGTGAGGTGGAGACTAGATGTCTGAGCTGGGACAGCGTGTCTGCCAGTCCACCAGAAGGTAGAAGTTGGGGTGCCAAGTCACGTCAGAGTTTCTGCTCATCGAGAGGTGGCTACGATCCCAAGATGTTATCTAGACCACAGGTAGTACTTAACCTGTGACAGTTTCCAATGGCCTCTAGGGAGACCTTAGATTTCTATCTGGCTAGGGATCATTCCTGATCAGTCAAGGGGGTTGATGCTGGTAACAATCAGAGATAGCTGATGTGATATCATGTGATGTGATGTGATGTGATGTGATGTGATGTGATGTGATGTGATGTGATGTGATAGTCACCGCTGACCTGAAATCCTTAAGGAAGATGCTCGCAAATTGATAGGTGAAGGGAGAGGTGGTTAAAGAAAATAGGAAAGATCTGATGTGAAAAACAATGTATATGAACTTTGTAAGCAAGTCAGTATAA
>NW_006399762.1:22810600-22812823 GCF_000299155.1 Elephantulus edwardii
AAAAAAAATATTATCTTTGTTTCCTCGTGTCTTGGTAAAAAGGGCTTGAACTGCCAGCTATCTAATTATCCATCATACTAGAAAGTTTTCTGGAGTTCTAATTAAAATAAAATTATGACTAAAATAAAGGAGATTGGGAACTTCAAAATATTTAATTTACCTCATGCAAAATCAATACCTAGATTTAAGAACCTGTAGTCCAAAAGGAGCAAGGGAACACTGCATAATTTACAATTAAGAAAAGTGAGCTTCAGGGCTGTATTCTTTCTTTATATCCACTAAACCTATATGTTGAGTAAATCATTCAAGAAAGAAGACTTTGTAAAGAAGAATGTGGCACCAAGCTCAGAGAAAGACTCAGCAACTATCTGCATTATTCAAATGACACAACCTTAATGGCTGAAGATGAAAAGGACTTGAAACACTGACTGCAGAAGATCAAAGACTGCAGCCTTAAATATTAATTACATCTCTATATCAAGAAAATGTATATTATCACTACTGAGCCAATAGGCAACATCATGATGGATGAAGAAATAGAAATTGTGAATGATTTCATCTTACTTGAATGCACAATCAATACCCTTGGTACCAACAGTCAAGAAATTAAAAGATTTATTACACTGAAAAAATCTGCTGTTAGAGATCTCTCCAAAGGACTGAAGAGCAATGATGTCAGCTTAAAGACTAAGGTGTGCCTGATCCAAGAAATGGTCTTTCAGATCACCTGCTTTGCATGTGAAAGTTGGACAATGAATAACAATAAAAGAAGAACTGATGTCTTTGAGTTATGGTTTTGGAGAAGAATACAGAATGTACCATATACTATCAAGAGAATAAATAAATATGTCTTAGAGAAAGTGCAACCAGAGTGCCCTTAGAAGCAATAATAATGCAACTTAGCTTCATATACTTTGAGCAGTCTATCTACAAGGGATTGGTTAGTTTGACATTCCACCAGGTTTAAATTTGAGCAAATTCAGTGGCAGTGGAATTTCACTACGGGCTATGAAGAAGCAGCATAGAAAGTAGCAAATATCCATTGGTGCCAGGAATTCTTTCCTTAGTAAAACCACAGGGTCCACAGTAGAACAGCAGTAGCAGCCACAGCAGATAATTGGAAACTCATCATGAGACAGAGCTGACCTGAGACTGCTACTCCACAGAGCTAAAGCCAAGGGCCTTTGCCAGAGCTTGCTGGAGGATTGTGTGTGGCTCATAATGTAGTAGGTCTACTGTTCAAAACGGTTTTGAAGGTCATTTACCTTGATTTTGTCACATGGCTGGACAGAAACATGTAAACAGGATGTCAGTTCGGCCATTCCATTAGGTTTAGATTGAACATATTCAGCACCAGAAATTCAGAGTATCTCACTACCAGCAAAGGAGAAGAGAATGCAAAATGTGCCCTTTGGGGCTAGAGATCCTGGCAATAGCCAGATCTACAAGACACAGGAGCAGCCACAGCAAAGACCAGAGAGCTGATATAAGAAAGTATGTTCTAGGGAGCTCTGGTGGCCTAGTGGCAAAAAGCTGCACTGCAATCCCAGAGGCACCAGATGCTCTGCTGGAGAAGGAGGGGTAATTTTCTCCTGTACCAGTCAGATCTGATTTGACGGCACACACACACAAATAATAAAATAAAAAATAAAAACATTTAAAAAAGAAAGTATGTCCTGGGACTGCGGCCTACACTTACTGGAGGACTGGGAGGGTAAGGAAGTCATAATGACAAGATAATCTCTCAGTTTGCTGCATTGAGGGAGTAATCTCCATAGTGCTGATATATGCATGCTTCATATCATTTGCTATCATGAGTACAATTCTTTTTTATAATAAAATTTTTAATTTATACTGGTTTACTTTTTTTTTTAGTGACGGCCTTAGAACAGATCCCACACGGCTTGGGGGATTCCACATTTACCTGAGATGTGGGTGGAGGGTTTCAAGGTCCATCAAGAATGCTTTAGGCAAAATATTAAATGATCCAGGAAGTATTAAAAGAAGATGGAAAGAATATACTGAGTCACTGTATCAAAAGGAATTGGCAAACACAGAAAAATTTAATGAAATAACATATGAGCAAGAGCCTATGCTGATGAAGGAAGAAATTCAAGCTGCTTTGAAGGATATAGCAAAAATAAGAACCCAAGAATAGATGGTATATCAATTGACATATTTAAGCTAACAGATGCTGTCCAAGTTGTGCCAAGAAATCTGGAG
>NW_006399762.1:22813943-22816555 GCF_000299155.1 Elephantulus edwardii
AAGGCCCTCTATGAGGTGGATTGATTCCGTGACTGGGGTAATTGGGATGGGTGTATCGTTGTCGGTACGATTGGCACAGGACAGAGCAGAGTTTAGGGCTGTTGTATATAGGGTCGCTATGAGTCGCAAGCGACTCGGCACAACAACAACAACAACTGGTTTACTTACAAAGTTTGTATACATTGTTTTTCACACCTAATCTCTCCCATTTCTCTCCACCCATGAAATTGTGTCATCCTAGGATTAACTCTCTCCTCACCCATTGGCTTCCCCCTCTCTGCCTTGGATCCTTGTACACATTCTACAATACTGGTCTAATATTGTATTTGTCCTTATGGGACTGAGTTAGTTCACTGAGCATAATGCTCTCCAGTCCCTCCCAAGTTAGGTGGTAATTTACAAAATGCTGCATAATGTTCCTTGTGTGAATGTACCATGCTTTCTCATTCCATTCCATTGTGGTTAGACATTTGGCCTGTTTCCGTGTCCTTGCTATGGTGAATAACACCGCTATGAACATTAGTGTACAAGTCTCTGTCTGTGTCTCAGTTCTCATTTTCTCAGGATATATTCCAAGCAGTGCAATATCTGGGTCGTATGGAATTTCTGGTTCAGCTTTCTGAGGAAAGGCCAAACTGCCTTCAAGAGTGGTTGAATCATTTTACAATTCTACCAACTCTGTATAAGAATTCTAATCTTGCCATATCCTCCCCAACATTTATTACTTGCTGCACTGCTAAACTTTGTCCCTGCTGCTGGGGTAAGATGATAACTCATTGTGGTTTTGATTTGCATCTCTCTTATTGCCAGTGATTTGGAATATTTCTTCAGGCATCTGTTGGCCATTTGAATTCTTGTCTGACTGTCTGCTGTACTGACACAAGACTGAGGTGGCCTGTGAGTTACTCTGATGCTGGAAGCTACGCCACTGGGGTTTCAAACACCAGTAAGGTCACTTGTGATGGACAGGTTTCATCAGAGTTTCCAGAAGAAAACAAACTAGAAATCAGGATTGGCCATCCATTTCTGAAATAACAGACTTTAGAAAGCCTTATGAACAATAGAAGAACACTGTTAAATAAGACATTGGGGATAAAACTCTCATATCAGAAAACATTCGTATTTGAGGAGAAATAGCTGCAGTGATCCATGAATTATTGGAACATGGAATGTACAAAGTGTGAATTTAGGAAAATTTGAATATGTGAACAAGGAAATGGAAAGTTTAGGATTGCCATTCTATGTGTTAGCAAGATAACACAGACTGGCATGGCACTGAAGAAATCGAGGATTTTTACCAACTTTTACAGATGGAAATTATTAATGAAATAAAGATGCATTAATGATAAGTAAGTGAAAACCAAAAGCTGGAAATAAAAACGAAGGACTTAGTGACAGAAATGAGGCTGAAGATCAAATAATTGAATTTTGTATAATTGATGATTTATTCTGTCTCTCTCTCCAGCTACGTGAGTGAAAGCCTCGATGAGTGAGTGTCACAGTGACTATCTGGACCAGGAAGTTCATCACCAAGGCAACAGTTCCTAAGACCGAAATTCAAGAAAAACTAGCAAAAATGTACAACCACACCAGATGTCATCTTTGTGTTTGGATTCAGAATCCACTTTGGTGGTGGCAAGACTATGGGCTTTGGCATGATTTATGTATGACTCCATGGATTATGGGAAGAAAAATGAACCCAAACACAGACTCGCACAACATGGTCTGTACAAGAGGAAATAAAGGTCAAGGAAATAGCGCAAGGAGCACAAGAACAGGATGAAGAAAGTCAGTAGGACTGTGAAAGTCAACATGGAAGCTGGCAAAAAGCAGGAATAAACATTGTCCAGTAACTTGATCTGTGATGACTGCAGCTTTTTCATCAGAGAATAAACTGCAAAATCCTTTAAAAAATTATTATTTATTCATAGCAAAATACGTTTTCTAGAAAGAACAAATGGCAACTACCCACGTGGATCTTATCTGAGGACTACACAGGGATCAGATAGACTACATCTGTCTGTGGAAAGAATGGCTAGAGAAGCATAATATCAGCAGACAAGACAAAGCCAGGTGCTGTCTGTGGACTAGACCATCAATTATTGTTATTCTTGTGTGTCCTCGAGTCAACTGCGACCCATAGTGACCCTATGTACGGCAGCTCTGAAGCCTGTCCTGTCCTGAGCCAGTTTCACTGATTCTGACACACCAACCTCCATTGTACCAGTTACTGTATCAATCTATCTCATCCGGAGTCTCCCTCTCCTGCCCTATCCCTCCAACCTTTTTTTAAAATTTATTATTAATTTCAGTGAAAATTTGCAGAGACTTTGGATTTCCATTCATTCATTGTTGCACTTTTCTCTCCTCCCAACACTCACCCCAGTCAGTACTCTACCCTCTTGGAAAAGTAAAAGGAAAATTCTTTCATTGTTTTACAATCCCTCCCGCCCAGGTCCACTCCACTATGTGTTCTATCCATTCGTGTGTTGATGGGCAGTTAGGTTGTTTCCAACTCCTTGCTATTGTGAACAAAGCCCCGATAAACATGGGTGTGAATCCCTCCACCCTTCTGATTATGATGTCCTTCTCCTAGGATGGTGCCTCCTGAT
>NW_006399762.1:22817960-22818666 GCF_000299155.1 Elephantulus edwardii
AAAAAAAAATCCTAGGCTCCAAGGAGAAATTTTATTTCACTCTCTTCAAGACAAACATATTTGTTTCCTTGGAGGTCCACTGTATATTCAAGACTTCTCCAACACCACAATTCTAAGGCATTGAGGCATTGATTCTTCTTCTGTCATCCTTAGTCATTGTCCAGTTCTTTGGTACATAGCAAGTAATTGTGAAGACCATGGCCTGATCAGGCTAACCTTAGTCTCTAGACTAGCATTATTGCTTTTCAGTACTCTAGAAAGGCCCCTGACAGCAGATTTTCCCAGTGCAATTTGTCTTTTAATTTCCTGACTACTAATGCCAAGAGCGTTGATTGTGATGCCAAGTAAGTTGTAATTGTTAGCAATCTCAATATACTCTCTATCATTGCGCTGCCAATTGTCCAAATGGTGAGAATCTTCTTGATGTTGACCTTCAATCCATACTGAAGGCTTCAGTCTTTGACCTTCTACAGCCTTAGGTTCTCCTCAATTTCAGCAAGAAGGTTTGTGTCATCTGCATAACAAGAGTCTTCCTCCAATCTTGATGCCACATTTCTCCTCATAAAGCCATGGGCAGAATATCGAATGATACAAAAAGCATTAAAGATGATGGAAGGAGTATACAGAGTCACTGTACCAAAAAGAATTAGCTAACTCAGAAGAATTTCAAGAAACAACATATTATCAAGAGGCAAAGATGAGACGT
>NW_006399762.1:22822841-22842094 GCF_000299155.1 Elephantulus edwardii
AAGAATGTGACTTTAAAATAGGAGGAAAACTCATCAACAATCTGCTTTATGCAGACGACACAACCCTACTTGCAGAAACTGAAGAGGACCTGAAACACGTGCTGCAGAAGGTCAAGGTCAAGGCTGCAACCTTCAATATGGATTGAAGCTCAACATCAAAGATTCTCACCACTGGGCCATTTGGCAATATCATGATAGATGGCGAAGAGATTGAGATTGTTAACAGCTTTGGATTGCTTGACTCCACAATCAACACTCTTGATACCTACCAGCAGTCAGGAAATCAAAAGATGAATTGCATTGAAAGTCTTCTGTCAGGGACCTCTCCAGAGTACAGAAGAGCAAAAATGTCAGTCTGGAGAATAAGGTATACCTGATCCAGGCCATAGTGTTTGCTTGTGTCAGAAAGCTGGATAATGACTAGGGATAATAGAAGGAGAATTGATGCCTTTGAGCTGTGGTGCTAAGGAAGAATGTTGAATATACCATGGACTGCTAAGAGAACATGTTAATCCCAAAGAGGGTGAAACCAGGCTGCTCTTTGGAGGCAAGGATTCTGAAGCTTCATCTGACATACTTTGGACATGTTGGAAAGAGTGACCACTCCTTGGAGAGGGACATCATGCTTGGGAGGGCGGAGGGACAGTGCAAGAGAGGAAGACTCTTGATGAGATGGATTTATTCAGCGATTGGGGTAATGAGAATAGGTGTGTCAGAGATAGTAAGGTTGGTTCAAGATAAAACAGAGTTCAGAGCTGTTGTACTTAGGGTCACGATGAGTTGCAAATGATTCATTGGCACATAACAATAACATATATGTACATGTATACATCTAGCCATATGTATATTAATTTACTTCTGTATGTGTATCCATGTGTTTATATACATAATAAAGCACAAAAGTAGTACAATTTTCAGCACTTCTCAGACATAACCAAGAAACCCACAGGGTTGGTTTTCTGGGTTTGAAGCATTGGGACAATTGTCTTATGGGACAATTCAGAATAATATCACTCACAAAGTTTATATTCTACATGCTAGTTTGGTAAGTAACATTTAGGGTCGTAAAAGTTTATGAAAGCCCATTTATGATACATCTTTTCATCTTAATTCACCTCAAGCAAAAGAAAGAAAAAGAAACTGAAGATTCAGCATAGAAACTAGTCTACAAGACAAAGAGTCTTCATGAACCATGACCTCATCCATCTTGAGGCCAGAAGAATTGAATGATGTATAATTGCTACTAATGATCATTCTGTATGTTGTTGTTATGTATCTAATTGGCCCAGTGATGAGAAGAAGCTGTGTTGCAATCCCAAAAGCACACTGCTCAAACCCACTAGCTGCTCTGAGAGAGGATGGCAATCTCCTCCCTTACGATTAAACTGCCTCTGAAAACCAGTAGGAGGGTCAGCGATGAGTAAGTGCTGGATTAACAGCACACAACAACCACACTGTGAGTGAGGTCACAACATGTGGGCTCCAATATATCAGAGATCATGATGATGGCACCAGATAGGGCAAAGTTCAGCTCTGTTGTTTATAATGTAGTTAAGAGTCATAGTCAACTCACTGATACCTAACAATAGCAAATAGCCTTGGTGGCACAATGGTTAAGCACCCAACTACTACTGGAAAGAATAGCAACTTAAATCTCCCAGCTACTCTAAAGAGAAAGCTTGTTTTTGTAAAGATTTATAGTCATAAAAACCTCTATGGAGCAATTCTTCTGAATTGTATAAGGAATTAAACTTGTGACAAAATGAGTTTGGTTTTTGGTCTTTATGGGCTTTTGGGATCCATAGACGTACAACTAAGTAAAAATGCATGACTACTAGCAATTTGAATGTAGGAAAATATCTGGTATTTTCATCCTCAATTAAAGGAAGACAGCCTCTTTGTAAGCAGGTAAGAGAAAGGAATACCCTCCAAATTCTATCACCATTAGGTAGTGGATATTATTATTAACTGTCATCTTGTGGAGCCCATACTCCTTTCTACTTCATGAACAGCAGAATGCTTCTGAAGATCAGAGTTAGAATCCATACATTTTCATCAGCTGACTTACCAAAGGAGCTCTCCACGCTCTCTTCTTATTTTGTCTTGGTCTGGATGTTCTGCTGAAATTCATTCAGTACCTGAAGTGTTTGCTGCATAAGGTCAGGGACTATAGTCTTCAACATAAATTGAAGCTCAACATCAGGAAAACAAAGATATTTACTACTGGGGCAATTGGCAGCACCATGATAGATGTAGAAGAGATTGAGGTTGTCAACAATTTCCACTTGCTCAGCTCCACATCAATACTCTTGACACCAGCAATAAGGAAATCAAAAGATGAATTCCATCGGAAAATTCTGGTGTCAGGGACCTCTCCAGAGTGATAAAGAGCAATGATGTAATTTTAGAGACCAAGGTGTGACTGACTTAGGCTATTGTCTTTGCAATTACTTGTTATGCATCAGAAGAGTACTGAACATACCATGGACTGCCAAGAGAACAAACAGATTTTTTCTGTACAGGGTGAAATCAAGCTGCTCCTTAGGGAAGAAGAGTTTTGAATCTTTGTCACACATACTTTGGGCATGTGGCTAGGAGGGACTAGTTCTTGGAGAAGGATTTTGTTCTTGGAAGGGCAGAGGGACAGTGTGAGAGAGGAACGGCACAGGATAAGACAGGGTTCAGATCCATGAGACATACTCAACTTGATGGTACCTACAACAATATGACTATGGTCCAGAGATGGGGATGTTGGAATCAAGACACTCCTGCCACTGCTGCTACATCTGCCAAAGCCGTATCTGGTCACCCAGGATGCAGAAGAATGGACATTAGAATGCTGCTACAGAAAAAAAATCAAAAAAAAAAAAATCTATGAGCTACAGGAAAGAGCCAGAAAGGGTAGGAAGATGGTCTGCAACTAAATTTCTCCTTCTGGATCTGACATAACTGCTTCTAGTTGGCAGAAGTTAATTTGGATCCAAATTCTAGTTGCAGATGAGAGTGGTCAATAGAATTTTCATCTTTCTACACTCAAGGTCACAACAAGGCCCTCTAGAAGAATGGCATGGAACCCGATCCGCCACTCTTTGGTATCTATCACAGACGTTATTTCAAGTTTCTAATAGAGTTGTTGACTCTGTACTGAGGGAACCTGGAGTTGCTGTAATGCTGAACCTTGTGCCACTGAGGTGTCAAATGCCAGAATGGTTACCCTTGGTGGACAGCATTTGGTGGAGCTCCCAGTTTAAGATAGGTTTGAAAGCAGGAGTGGAAACCACTTCCTAAGCAACATACCGCTGGAAACTCTATGAACTTTGAAAAACGTCGATAGTTATAGAAAGGCTTCTGGCCTTTTGTTCATAGGGTCACTACGTGAGTCATGCTTGACTTGATGGCAGTCAAAAACAATAGAGTTGTACCTCTAGAAGTTACATTACACCATGCCAGGAAAACATGATGGAAATTATCCACCTTTGGGAAATAAACAATTCCAAGCAAACATTTTCTATTGGAAGCAGTGGAAATGCAAATAGTGTTACCTGACAACTTTGAATACGAATGGAACGATTTAGCATATAATTTCCAGTTACTCTTGAGCTGTGGCTGCAGAACGACCAATTTCCAACTGTTTGATATTACAAGGAAGAAAGAAAAGGAATCAGATACATGTAGGTCTTATTTAATCTTATGGGAAAAGCTTTCTAATCCTTTCTTACTCAAAAAAAAAAAGAAAAGAAAATTTAATAAAAGAGTCAAGGATGAAATCTCTTCTAGCTTATAGTTTTACATACAATGGGAAAATTAACAAGTAAAATTCTATAGAAGGCTGAATAATGACTACTCACAAATATCAGGTAATCATCCTTGAAATATATCTTTTCTATGGAAAAATATTTTTGCAGATGTAATTACATTCAGATTTTTTTTTAACATTTCAACCCCAGATTTTTATTGAAAAGATAGTTACAGTAGTGTCCTTGAGCTGGTTTATATGCTTGCAGTCACCTGGGTCTGAGGGTGGCTCTGTGCAAAGCTGAGGAGCAAGCTAAGGGAGCCAGGCAGATTAGGGACCCTTCTAGCCTTTTCAAGCTGCTGGCCACATACTCACCAGCACTAGTCTTTCTGGCATGACTAGGAACACTGCCCAAGAAACATCCAATGGGAGCACCTGTACATTTTGCTTCAGAAGTATCCATGCCCCCATTTCCAACCCAACTCCTGATACAATACAAAAAAGACTGTTACCAGGATGTCTCTTGCAGGAAAGCTGACTTGGAAGTTTGGGGAAGTGGAAGGGAGGAATAGGAAGAGGGAAGGGAAAGATATTCTGTCTAGGTAGGCACAATAAAGAGCCATAGGGCCTGGAAAAAACCTTGCACTGCAGGTCCTTCCTGTCTCTAGGATCTAAAAGCAAGGAACAGAAGTAAACTCAAGTTCCTTACTATCCTACCTGACTTTTGGCAGTCCCACTAATGACCTAAGGAAATAAATTTACTTTTATAACATTAAGATTATTGAATTAGAAATATTATCATATTCTGAGTAGAATGTCTATCTGTATTTCATTGACTATGCAAAGGCATTTGACTATGTGGATTACAACAAACTGGCAAAACTTGAGAAGAATGGGAATCCCAGAGCACCTAATTGTACTTATTTGAAACCTATACTTGGAACAGGAAGCAGTCATCAGAATAGAGCAAGGAAACACGTCATAGTTCAAAATCAGAAAAGGTGTATGTCAAGGATGCATCCGTTCTCCATTTCTTTTCAATCTTATGTGGAAAAGATCATTCAGGAAGCTGGATTTTATGAAGTGGACTGTGGCATCAGAATTGGAGAAAGACTCATCAACAAGCTGTGTTATGAAGATGACACACTTTGCTTGCTTAAACCAAGGACCTGAGCATTTTCTGCAGAAGGTCAAGGACTACAGCCTTCAATATGGATTGATGCTCAACATCAAGAGAACAAAGATTCTCACCAATGGGCCAATTGGCAGCATCATGATAGAAAAGGAGATTGAAATTATTAAAAGCTTCAGTTTATTTGACTCCACAGTCAACACTCTTGGTACCAGTAGTCAGGGGGGAAAGAAGAATTGTTCTGGGAAAAGCTACTATCAGGGACATCTCCAAAACACTAAAAAGCAACAACGTCAGTCTGGAGACTAAGGTGCACCTGATCAACACCATTATTTTTGCAGTTCCTTGCTTTGCATCTGAGAGATAGACAATGACTAGGGTTGACAGAAGAACTGATGCCTTTAAGTTGTGGTGCTAGAGAAAAATATTGAGCATACCATGGACAGCTAAGAGAGCAAACAGGTCTGTCATGGAGAGGGTGAAACCAGGCTGGCCTTTGGAGGCAAGAATTTTAAACTTCTGCTTTACAGACTTTGGGTATGCGGCCAGGAGGGACAAACCCTTAGAGAAGGACATTATGCTTGGAAAGGTGAAGGGGCAGCTCAGGAGAAGAAGACCTCAGACGAGATGGATTGAGACAGTAACGAAATAGTGGGGTTAGGTGTGTCTGAGACAGTAAGATTGGCTCAGGATAGGCCAGGGTTCTAGGGTACATAGAGTCACTGAGTCATAAGTAACTCAATGGCATACAGCAACAATAACAATAGTTAAATGTATTGGCAAACATATGCAAAGACTTCTATAAAATATTTTAAAAACAACCTGACCCAGAGATGTCACTCTGGTGATGCTAGGACTACTGACCTATGCAGCAGTATTTTCAGTCACTTCATATGTATATGAAAGTTGGACAAGTAAAAAGGAAATTGAGCATATATTTGAACTGAAGCATTAACAAGGTATATTTAATATTGCACTGATTGCCAGAAGAACAAATAGTCAGTCATGTAAGAAGGACAATCAGAAGTTCCTTGGGAAATTGTTTTCAGAAGGGACTCACTGGGAAAAACATGGTGTTTAGTAGACATTCATCAGTCAAAGTGAAGACGACATTGATTAAATGGATTGACCAATGACAGCAACATTGCATTCAAACATAGCAATGAATGAGGATGGCCTGATATTGGGTAATGTTCAGGTTGCTATCATAAGGTAAAAGTGAGTCAGTTGACTAAATGACACTAAAACCAGCAACACTGTTATGAGAGAGACTCAGAAGGAGTTTAGACAGAGATATAAAGATACTGGGCTTAACGTTTGAAGTGATGTACCACAATAACAAGTCAACACATCAAGAAATGCGATAGCCACAAGAAGCTGTTGGAAGCAAGGAATAGATTCTTTCCTGCAACCTCTGGAGGTAACAAGATCCTGTTGACATTTTAATTTTAACACAGTGACATTGACTTTGGGCTTTCCAAAATGTTGAAAGAATGAATTTCTACTCTTATGCCACTGGGTTTGTGGTTCTTTGTAATAGCCACCACAGGAAATCAACACTGAAATGCTGAAATATCAGCACCTTCTAGCTAAGTGACTTGAAGCAGTTTTTCTCCACTGCCAGGTTGCTACAAAGGAATGATTTATTCCTCTATTGTTTGTTTCTACATTTTCTTATAGTGCCAAATTTTAAGTCAGTTTAGAACCTAATAAAAAACAGCAGCAAAAACAGTAATGTTTGTTGTTGTTATGGGTCATAGAGTCAATTGCAACTCATGAGGGTGGGCAACAATTATTCTATCTGTTACTTCTCTATTGGGGAAATGTGTTTTATCTACTCCTTTCAGTAAAATGCTTGCATTTTAAAACAGTCAGATACTGTTCTAAAGCTGAGCATTCAAATTAAGACAGACTAGGAAGAACGATTGGCCAGCCACTTCCAAAATATCAAAAACCCTATGTACAATAGAGCACATTTAGAGTAGACTAGCAAATATAACAACTGAGGCTAAGACCACAAATAAGGAAACACAAAGAAGGAACAGTTGTAAGCAGATACTACTGATTGGAGGATGGAATGTGAGAAGCATGAATCTAGGAACAGTGGACATAGTTAAGAAAGAAATGGAACACATAAATACTGACATACTAGGTTGTTAATGAGCTGGGTTAGCAAATGAGATAGGTTGGCTTGGGATATTTTGAATCAGACAAACATATGATCTACTATGCAAGAGATGAAAAAATGAAGGAAAATGAGGTCATAGGTTAAAAGGTAATTTTTTTTTAAAAAAAAAGGTCATTTCTAAATGGAAACAGGATCTATATTTCACATCAAACACAAAAATGAACTCAAGGTGGATCAGAGACCTGGAAGTAAAGCCCAAAACATTAAAGGCATAAGAAACAAACAGGTATCAAGCCTAGATGGCCTAGTCTAGGGTATAAAGAGGCTGCCAAATACAGCTAGAAATGTGCAATCTGGAGAGGATAAAATTGATGAATGGGACCTTCTAAAGATTAAATCCCAGTGTGCATCAAAAACTTTCCAACAGAGTGAAAAGAAAACCTACTGACTGGGAAAAAATATATGGCAATACCATTTCAGACAAAAGTCTCATATCAAAAGTTTACAGAATCCTACAGGGCCTCCAAAAGGAAAAGACTGATAACTCTAATTACAAAATGGGCAAAAGACATAAAAAGACGTTTCACACAGGAAGATATTCAGATGACCAACAAACACTTGAAGAAATGCTCAAAATCATTGGCAATGAGAGACATGCAAATCAAAACCACAATGAAATACCATCTCACCCTAGTAGCAGTAGCAAAGTTTAAAAGGACAGCAAGTAACAAGTATAGGAGAGGATGTGGTCTGATAGGTAGGGCCCCGTATACACTGTTGCTGGAATTGTAAAATAGTACAACCACTCTGGAAGGCAGTTTGGCATTTCCCCAAAAGGCTGAATAGAAATTTTTATATGACCCAGCTATTCCACTGCTTGGAATATACCCCAAGAAAATTAGAACTGAGTCATAAATGGAGATTTGTACACCAATGTTCACAGTAGTGTTATTTGCCATCACAAGAACATGGAAACAGTGCAAATGTCCAACCACAATGGAACGAACTGAAAAATTATGATCACATGATGAATATTACGCAGCATGCAGGAACAATGGTTTTGTAAATAACTAACTTGGGAGGGACTGGAGAGCATTATGCTAAGTGAACTAACTCAGTCCCATAAGAACAAATACTATATAAGACCATTATTAAGACCATTATTGTAGAAATAGATAACCAGTAAAACATGTATGAAAATCTAAGGGGGAAGCAGAGAGGTGAGAATGGGGAGGGTAATCAATGGATCACACAATTTGATGAGTGGAGGGAGGGGTGGGTTATGGAAATGAGAAAATATAGGTGTGAAAAACAATGTCGATGAACTTTGTAAGTAAACCAGTATAAAATAAAAATTTTATACAAAATGTCATTTCTAGAGCCATCTTGAAATATAATTATTTAAGTGACAGGATAATACCCATACACATACAAGGAAGCCCAGGGAATACCACTACCATTCAAATATATGCGCCAACAACCAAAGAGAAGGAAATTGCTGATTTCTATCAATTTTTGCAGTCAGAAATCAATTAAATATGCAACCAAGGTGCATTAATAATAATGGGTGGCTGATACGCAAAATTTGGGAACAAAGGACTGTTTGTTGTTATTGTTGTTGTTGTTATGTGTCATTGAGTTGCTTGCGTACATTGAGTACAACAGCTCTAAGCTCTGCTCTGTCCAGTGCCAATATCATTGCCTCCGACACACTCATCCCAATTGCCCCAGTCACTGAATCAATCCATCTCCCAGAGGGCCTTCCCCTCCTGTGCCTGCCCTCCACACTCCCAAGCATGATGTTCTTCTCCAAGGACAGGACTCTCCTTACAACATGACCAAAGAATATCAGACAAAGCCTCAGAATCCTTGCCTCCAAGGAGCAGCCCGGTTTAACCCTCTCCAGGATGAATGTTTTTTTCTTAGCAGTCCATGGCACCCTTAGCACTCTTCTCCAACACCAAAGCTCAAAAGCATCAATTCTCCTTCTATCCTCTCTGGTCATTGTCCAACTCTCTGATGCATAACAAGTGATTGCGAAGACCATGGCCTGTACCAGACGCACCTTAGTCTCCAGAGACACACCGTTGCTCTTCAGTACTTTAGAGAAGTCCCTAACAGCAGACTTTCCTATCACAATACGTCTTTTAATTTCCTGGCTGCTGGTGCCAAGAGTGGTGATTGTGGAGCAAAGCAGACTAAAGCTGTGAACAATCTTGACCTCTTCACCATCCATCCTGTTGCTGCCAATTGGTCCAGTGGTGAGAATCTTTGTCTTCTTGACATTGAGCCTCAATCCATATTGAAGGCTGCAGTCCCTGACCCTCAGCAGCAAGTACTTCAGGTCCTCCTCAGTTTCAGCAAGCAGGATTGTGTCATCTGCATAGTGCAGATTGTTGATAGATCTTCCACCAATCCTGATGCCGCATTTCTCCTCATAGAGCCCACCCTCCCAGATGATCTGTTCTGCATACAGGTTGAAAAGGTATGGAGACAGAGCACATCCCTGGCATACGCCCTTCCCAATTTTGAACCATCCAGTGTTTCCTTGCTCTGTTCTGACGACTGCCTTTTGGTTCAAGTATAAGTTTTGTATTAGCACAATCAAGTGTTCTGCGATTCCCATTCTTCTCAGAGTCAGCCACAGTTTGTCATGGTCCATACAGTCAAACGCCTTTGCATAATCAATGAAGCACAGACAGACCTTCCTCTGGCACTCCCTGCTTTCATCCAATATCTATCTAACATTAGCTACAATATCCCTAGTACCACGACCCTTTATAAACCCAGCCTGGACTTCTGGCAGATGCATTGATAATAATGGGTGACTGGAATGCAAAAGTTGGGAACAGAGAAGAAAAATCAGTAGTTGGAAAACATGGACTCAGAGACAGAAATGGAGTTGGAGATAGAATGATTGGATTTTGCACAATGACTTATTTATTCATCGCAAACACATTTTTAAGAGACATAAACGCATGTTATACACGTGGATCTCACCAGATGGCATAGGAATCAGATCGATTACATCTGCAGAAGGAACCGCTGGAGAAGCCCAATATCAGCTGTGAAAACTAGGCCCGGAGCTGATTGTGGAACAGACCACCAACTACTCATCTGCAAGTTCAAGCTGAAGCTGAGGAAAATTAAACCAAATCCACGAGAACCAAAATATAACTTTGAGTCTATCCCATCTGAATTTCAGAAACATCTCAAGAACAGTTTTGAGGCCTTGAACACGAATGAGCAAAGACCAGATGAGTTGTGGGAGGATATCAAGGCTATCATCCAAGAAGAGTGCAAACGGTCATTGCCAAGACAGAAGAGGAAGAAAAGACCAAAATGGATGTCAGAAGATACTCTGACTATTGCTCTGGAGTGCAAAGAAGCCAAAGCACAAGGGAGAATCCAAGATACTAAAGAACTGAACAGAAAATTTCAAAAGGTAGCACGGAATGACAAAGTAAAATATTACCGTGAAATGTGTAAGGAGTTGGAGTCAGAAAACCAAAATGCTTGAACTCGCTCAGTATTTCTTTCTTTTTTTTTAAATTTTATTTTATTATTTTTTGCGCATGTACCATCAAATCAGATCTGACTGGTACAGGAGGAGATTGCCCTTCCTTCTCCAGCAGAGCATCTGAGCTCAGCATATCTTAAGCTCAAGGAACTGAAGAACAAATTCAAACCTAGAGTTGCTATAATCAAAGATGCATTAGGCAGAGTATTAATGATCCAGGCGGTATCAAAAGAAGGTGGAAAGAATATACTGAGTCATTGTATCGAAAGGAATTGGCAGACACAGAAGAATTTAATGAAACAGCATATGAGTAAGAGCCTATGGTGATGAAGGAAGAAATTCAAGCTGCTTTGAAAGAAATAGCAAAAAACAAAAAAAAAAATAGGGCCCCAGGAATAGATGGTATACAAATTGACATATTTCAGCTAACAGATGCTGCCCTGGAGGTTCTCACCAAGCTGTGTCAAGAAATCTGGAGAACAACCACTTGACCAACTGACTGGAAGAGATCTACATTTGTTCCCATTCCAAAGAAAGAAGGATTAGTAGTCAGACAATATATACTTGTCCAAAATCAATCTCCACAGTAGTCTAGGTGTTTCCTATTGCCAAAGGGGCCCTTTAGAGTAGTGAGAGATGATCTTCACCCTGAAACCTACAGCATCCCTTTTCAGAAGGAAGTAGTTAAGAGAATACGCAATCCCCTTTTCCGTATGAATCAGGGTGAAGTCTCTCTCAGGGAGGAGTGATAGGGAATGGCAAAGGACACACTGGCAAAGGAGATTAATCAGAACTGGCTTTGACAAGCACTGTGGCAATGGGACAAACAGACTTTCAAGTGGAGGGGGGGAAGAGGAACGAGCTAGGGGAGAGGGTAGAGAAAATAGTGCAACAATGAATGAATGGAAACCCAAATTCTCTGTAAATGTTCATTAAAATTAATAAAATTTAATTAAAAAAGAGAAAATATATACTTGGTGACAGAAATGAGGCTGGAGATAGAATTCTATACAATTAATGATTTATTCCCTGCAAATAGCTTTTATAAGAAACATAAATGCATACTACACACATGGATTTCACCTAATGGTATGTATGGGAATTAGATCGATTACATCTGTGGACAGAATCCCTGGAGACACTACAGTTAATAGTGAGGGTTTGATAGCTCTATGGGTCATGTGATAACATACTTTAATAATTTCAGATCTGATAGTAAATGAACTACAAAATACAAAGGGTTTTAAACAACTAAACACCAAACTCCCATTGAACACCTTCTGAGCTACTGATGTTACTCTTGATTCTGATTCCTAATGCAGAAATTTTGGATCTTCCTCAATCTTTTCCCCTTCCTTCTACCCACAACTGATCCCTGTTCTATCTGAATTCAGTTTTTTTCATCCCTTTCCACCTTCCATCTTCTTGCCACTTTATTGTTCAATTCTGTCAAGTACAATTTGTAATGACTCTATCCTGTCCTATCCTGTGCCATACTCAATCTCTGATACATTCAAGCTCATTGCTACAGTCACTATGTCAATCTGCCCGGTTGAGAGTCTTTCATCATCCTTCCACCTTCCCAAGCATGATGACCCTCTCCAAGGAATACCCTCTCCTAACAAACAAGCCCAAAGTATATGAAATGAAACTATCCTTTGTCTCCAAGGAGCACTCTAGCTGCACCTTCTCAAAGAGATTTCTACCTGTTCTTTTGGCAGTACTTAGGATATTATTCAGAACTCTTTTCCAACACCACAGTTCAAAGACTTCAATTCTTTTGCTGTCATTTTTATCCATTGTTCAGCTCTCAGATGCATAGCAAGTGACTGAAAAGACCATAGCCTGAATCAAGTGTACCTTAGTCTTCACACTAATACCATTGTTCATCAGTACTTTGAAGAAGTCCCTGACCACAGATTTCACCAGTGCAATTCGTCTCCTGATTTTCTGACTGTTGGTAACAAGTGTATTGATTTGGATCCAAGTAAATTGAAGTCATTGACAGTTTTCAATCTTTTCTCAATGCATAATGATGCTGCCTATTGGTCCAGTGGTGAGAATTTTTATTTTCTTGATGTGGTGAAGCAATCCATATTGATTTTCAATCTTCTGCAGCAAGCGCTCCAAGTCCTCCTTAACTTTAGCAACTGTGCCATTGTATTACTTCATGCCATTTTATTTCTCGTGGCCCTAGCTTAACACAGAATGTCATAAGAGAGGTGAACAGAATATTTCAAAAGTAGCTTGATAAGACAAAACAAAGTATTGCAACAACATATTGGAAGAGTTGAAGTTAGAAAATAAAAAACAGAATACTGTTGCTATCTCTCAAGTTGAAAGAACTGAAGAACAATTCAAGCCTCAACTTGCAATACTGAATGAAGGGTTATATGAGCAAAAGCACGAACCAGGTAGGAAAAAGCAAAATACGATGGCAAGGACACACAGAGCCACTGTATCTAAAAGAATTGGTTAACACTGAATCATTTCAGGATGGAGTACATGATCAAGAACCAATAGCAGTTAAGGAAGAAATTCAAGCTACACTGAAGGCATTATAGAATCCACAGAAGACCCCAAGAATCAATACAATACCATTTGACACATTGCAACAAACAGATGCAGTCCAGGACGTGCTCACTCTCTATACCAAGAAATTTGAAAGACTGAAAGAAATCCCTATTTGTTCCCATTTCTTAAAAAGTGATTTAACGTAATGTAAAAAGTATTGAACAACATCATTAATATCACATGCTAATAAAAAGGAGCTGGTGGCCTAGTGGCAAGAAGCTGTACTGCAATCCCAGAGTTACACAGTTCAAGGCCACCCCAGCTGCTCCATGGAATAAGGATGGACAATCTCCTCCCACGTGATTGTTGTTGTTGTTATTAAATGCTGTTGGGTCATAGGCGACTCATAGCAACCCTGTGAACTAAAGACCTGAACACTTGTATAATTTCCATCCTTTCTCCAGGTTCATAGGGTTTCTGAAGGCAAGCTATTTCGGAAGTGGATGCAACTCCTGTTTCCAAGCTTGTTTTAATTGGGGAGCTCTACCAAACACTGTCCACCATGGACCCTACTGAATTTCAGAATTTAAGACCTGAGCATGGTTCAAACTCCATGAGTTCCTTCATTCCAAATTCCTCCATAATCATGCATTCTCATTGGCTCTCACCACCCAAAAGCACCCATCCGGGAGAATTCCGCTGCTTCTTCAATCTCCTCTCATTCTGATACCACATGTTTCTTTACAGAGTCTTACTTCTTTAACGATTTGCCTACCATATAGACTGAGTACACTTGATGGAAGTGTACATATATAAACAAAAAAGGAACAAATGCCTTAAGCCTTTCTATAAATAGAATCATTTTCTTCTAGTTTTTAGACTTTCCATAGCCTCAGAAAACCCACCAGAGGGTCAACTATGGGTCAATTCTGACTCTATGGTGCACAACAACAATAACAAATGCTTGCTAAAGATTGTTCAAGAACAGCTGGAAGAGTAGGGCATTGACAGGGAACTGCGTGAAATTTAAGCTATGGTCTAGAAGAATATATATAAATAAGAACAGGTTCTTCTAATTTCTCTCACCCCACCCCCATCAAATTGTACAACCCCATGTATTCGAATTTTGTAAATAAACTAGTATAATAATAAAAACAAAACAAAACAAAATAATCTGAAACTAAATGTAGCTAAAAAAAGCTATATTCAGAAGAGGCCATGGCATATGAGGGATATTGTTATATCAGACGGATCTTGCCTGAAAATAGAATATCAAACAGATGTTTACTTGGTGTTGTGTTGATTATGCAGCCGCTTTTAACTGTGTGGATCATAACAAATTATGACTATCAGTGAGAGGAATAAAAATTCCAAAACACTTAATTGTACCATGAGAAATCTACCAATAAACCAAGAAGTTGTCTGAACAGAACAAGAGAACACTGCATTGGTGAAAACCAGCAATGGCTGTGCATCAGGGTTGTGTCCTTTCCCCATATTTACTCAACCTCTATGCTGAGAAAATATCTTGAGAAACTGGACTATATGAAGAAGAATTAGCATCAGGGTACGATGAAGACTCATCTGCAATGTGTATTGTGCAGACAATACAACTTTGCTTGCAAAATGTGATGTGGTTGTTGTTGTTATGTACTGTTAAGTCACCTGTGACTCGTAGTGATCCTATGTACAACAGCTCTGAAACTTGCCCTGCCCTGAGCCAGTCTCACTGACTCTGACACACCTACCCCCATGGCCCTTCTTCCTCTATCAATCCATCTGTCTGGGCTCTTTCTCTTCTCCACCATTCTGAGCATGATGTCCTTCTCCAAGGATCAATCCCTCCTGGCGACATGCCTAAAGTATGTGAGATGAAGCTTCAAAATCCTAGCCTCCTTTTTTTTGCTCAGTCTTTAAAAAATAATCAAATAATACTAAGAATAATGATGATAAAAATCCCGTATCCAGCCCCATCCCCACACCTGTTTCAAAAACTTGAATTGCGTGTCGCAGTCCTTGGGCGAATGGTGTCTAAAGACAGAAAATGAATTGTCATCTCTTTTCCTTTTGAAGACAGATTGTGCGTGCTTTCCATTTTCGTTTTTCTTTTTTTTGGAGAAATGTGCAGTGTGTGACCACGTTATGATACCTTCTGATGTCAGTGACTGTGAAAGCTAAGTGAAGTAAGCTCACGTGGTCCTCTTCCAGAGAGACAGGGAGGTGGGGACTGGGGAGGGTGAGGGAGGGCCCCACAGTGGAATCAGGACAAATGCTGGAAAAATAAATCCCTAAATTAATTCTGTTTCTTGGACATTTCCTTCCCTAACATCCTGAGACTGAAAACCACGAAGTAAACATCTTCCCTTAGTGGTTGGATAAATTGACCGAGTTCAACCATTCACTATCGAGGCCATTCCGAATGTGAAAAAATCTATCGGTTACAAAAATGGAAGGACTGTAGTTAGCTGGGAAAGATGTTAAGGGTGGCCAAGGACATGGCGACAAGTTTTCAAGCACTGGGTTTCTATTCCAAGAGCATAGACTTACTAAAGAGAGTGGCAAATGTTTCCTTAATGTCTTCTAAACCAGAATGTAAATATTTTTGTGTTTTGTGTTAATGTGTTAGAATTCTAACACACTATATACTTCCAAGAAGTATGTCAATGTCAATATTTTGTCAATAAAGATTTATAAATATGCCCGTAAAAAAAATTTTAAAAATCCTAGCCTCCAAGGAGGAACTTGGTTTTACCCTAAGACAGACCTATTTGTTTTCTTGACAGTCCATGGTATGCTCAAGACTCTTCTCCTGCACCACCACTCAAAGGAGACAATATTCTTCCATCATCCTTATTCATTGTCCAGCTCTCTGATTTATCACAAAGAAAGTGAGAAAGACTTTAATAATTTATTGCAGAAGATCAAAGACAATAAATACGGATTTACATCTCAATACTAAGAAAACAAAATTTTTCATCCCCGGAAACAGATCTCTCTAGTCCTAGCTTCCAAAGCATCTTTTCTTGGGTTGTCATTACTATACTTTTAGTTTAGTAGTCAGGAGCTTAATTGTTTGGTAGCCCCAAGAACCTCTTCTTGTTGTTAGGTGCCGTGGAAGTACCTCTGACTCAGAGCTACTACAGGAACAATAGATTAAAACTTCAACCAATTCATGCCATCCCTTCAATCTCTTCCAGGTTTAAGCTCATAGTTGCAGTTCTATGTCAATTCATCTGCTTAAGAATCTCTTGTTCTTCACTTTTGCAAACATTATTCATTTTCCTCCACATTTTCAAGCAAGATATCCTTTTCCATGGAATGTTACCTCCTTTTACATGCCCAAAGGATGTAAGACATAAAGTTTGTATACGTTGTGTACGAACTTTGTGAGTAAACCAATACAAAATAATACATTTTTTTTAAAAACCCACAAAAACAAAGTACGTGAGACAAACGCTTACATCCTCTAAGGGACATTCTGATTTCATTTCTTCTAAAGCAGATTAATTGTGGGGTATTTTAAAAAATGATTTTATATTAACATTTTTTAAATATTAAAATATTTATTAAGTATTAAAAATATTTTATATTAGTTTGCTTACAAAGTTCATATACATTGTGGTTTACACTATCTTCCTTCACATTGTCTCATATAATCATTCCCATTAATAATGTTTTATAAAATTAATCACTATTGGACTATGCCCACAATTACCCTGTCTTTTCAGGTCTCCGCCAGATCTTTCCCATTTCCTTTACTAACCCCCGTACACTCACCAAATTGTGCAACCCTGTAATTTTGCCCCATCCATCTGCATCCCTTTTAAAGCAGATTTGTTTGTGCCTTTTGCAGTCCCTGGCATATTCAATACTCTTCAATTCAAAGCTATACAGTCTTCCTTCTTCATGATTCATTGTCCAATTTTCACACATATATGTGGCAAAAATACCAGAGTGTGGGTCAGGCACACTGTAGTCATTAATAGAGTACCATTGCTCTTTCTACCTTAAAGAGGTTCTTGACAGAAGTTTTGCCCAGTAAAATATGTCTTTTGATTGCTTGACTGATGCGTCCATGATTATTGATTCAAGTAAAATGAAATCTCTGGCAACTTCAATCTTTTCTCCATCTATTATAATGTGTCTATTGGCCCAATGGTGAAGATTGTTGTTTTCTTTAAGTTGAGTTATAATCCATACTGAAGACTGTAGTCCACATTGTAGACCATTCTGTACGATGTGGAAGGAACAACTTATCACAGCATGAACAATTCTTTCTATCTGAGTCCAAGCCATTTGTATCTTTATTTTCTCAGATGTCCTACTCATGTTGAATTTTTTATCACTCTTCTGCACACTGATCCTTCATTATTCCATGATTTTGGACATGCCATTCTTTCAATCCACTGCTCATTTTTCAATTTGTACTATTGTGATGCCTTGTGTGTTGCTAAGAGAATGAAAGTATGCCATTGATATTTCAAATACCAGCAGAAAACCTATCATCTATGGGAGACATGTTTCAGGCAGGATTTCACACTAAGATAAATTAGGAAGCAGAATTGGTGGTTCATTTCTGAAATAATTGTCGAGTAGGATCTAGCAGACACAGGAGAAGACTGCCCATGCTTCTCCCATGGACCACCTGGTGGATTCAAACTGTGTGCTTTCAGGATTGCAGCACAGCTTCTTGCCACTAGGCCACCAGAGCTCCCTTGCCTGTTGTTTTTAAGCATGATTTGTAATGACCCAATAAACAACAGATTTCAATCTTGTCCTATCCTACACCATTGTCATAATCTCCATCATTATCAAGTCAGTTGTCACTGTGTCAATTCAGCTTGAAGAGGGTCTCTCTCTGAAGCTCTACCGTTCCCAGCATCGTGTCTTTATCCAAGAACTGGACCTGTCTGACAACATACCTAAAGTATGTAACAAAGACTCACCACCATTGCCTCTAAGGAGCATTCTGGTTGCATTTCCTCCAAGACTGATTTGTTTGTTCTTTTCACTATCAATGAGATATTCAATATTGTTGTTGTTATGTGCCATTGAGCGTGCACAGCAGCTCTGACCCTTCCTTGTCCTGAGCCAGTTTCATTAATTCCAACAACACCAACCCCCATTGCCCTAGGTACTGGAATAATCCATCTCATCTGGGGTCTTCCTCTCCTTATCCAAGGACCAGTCTCTTCCGGCCACATGCGCAAAAGATGTGAGACAAAGCTTCAAAATCCTAGCCTCCAAGAAGAAACTTGGTTTCATCCTCTCCAAGACAGAGATCTATTTGTTTTCTTAGCAGTCCATGGTATGTCCAAGACAATTCAAAGTCATGAGCCTTCTTTGACCTCCCTTACTTTCAAATCATATGGAGCAATTGAAAGAACTTGTTGTTCTTTCTCCTAGACTATATCATTTCTTTCCATCTCCTTAATCCAGCATTTACTTTTTTCTGTGAGTGCTTATTTGGTAATGCAAATATAATTACTAACCTACTTCTCAAGATGCTTCAGTAGGTAACCTTGTCCTACATAGAAGATATTAAACCAGTGTGGCATTGGGATTAAACTTGGGCTACAAAAAGCTATTGTTAAGCCTCAATAATGATTTATTAAAATATAAAATTAATATGTGGGAGATGTTTAAGAATATTAATATGTCACATGTAATTCCATATTTAAGCTTCTCTTAAAGAATTAAAAATGTGTCAACATTTCCACATGGCCTCACTTGGTTAGTTGGGATTCACATGTCTGGTTAACTACCATCCTCATAGTATCCCAATGCATCTCTGCACTGAGACTGTCTGTTACCACTAATTATCACATTTGTGTTGCTTTTCTTAAGGTGGAGCTAAGATGAAAGTGGTAAAGGCTTATACTCATATGCATTCATCTATTGAAATCAGAAGCAAAAAATAGCATTCTAGTTTATGAAAAACAGGAAAGGGCAGATTTCTTTAAGAAGTAAAGACTAGCACTTGGAGCCTGCTTGATTTGTATCCCTCATTCCCTTAAGAACATTATTATTCAAAATAAATTATGAAAATGCTGGTCTGGAAAAAAAAAGAAGTAAACACCATTCCAAATTACTTCATATACATACAAGGTCTAGAAGAACCTAATACCAGTTTTCTAGAGCCTGTCTGCTTCACTCTTTTACTAGCTCTTCCTGGCCTTTGAAAGCAATAAGTTTTTGTTGTTTGTTGTTGGGTTTTTTTTTT
>NW_006399762.1:22842824-22855654 GCF_000299155.1 Elephantulus edwardii
GAATAAGGGTTCCAGTTTCTCCACAACCTCGCCAGCATTTGTTGCTTGCTATTCTGTTAAATTTTGCTATTCTGACTGGGGTGTGATGATATCTCACAGTTGTTTGAAAGCAGTAAGTTTTGATACATGATCTAGAGGTCAGAAATAAAATCATTAATAATAATTTAGACAAGAATCTCCACCTTGTTGATTTCTATTTTAACCTCTTCTATGTCATCTGATTTCTCATCACTGATTTTTAACAGATACCATTCCACATAACATTAAAAACAGTAATAATCGTCACCTGTATTGAGTACTTTCTAACTACTGAAAATGCTGTTTCCCAAAGTCAGACACTTACTGTTCTCTAAAATATTTCCCAGGTAACAAGACAGGTCTGGGGGGAAAAAAATCTAATTTGAGGTTTAAAACAAATGTCTAACCTATTTAGAACTTATTTCATGCCAGGAACTTAGCAATACCTCTGGAAGGCAGATTGTGTCATCTTAATTCACAGTCGAGGACACTGGGACATAGAGGAATCCTAAAAATCATGTGGTCAGACAGAGTATCATCCAGGAATTGGATTCAGGTTGATCTTTCAACTATGCTCTTCACCTCAATTCCTAGCCAAGTATTGCTCCTCACTCTACAGTGTCCCTCCCAAATATTATCTACATTAAATTCTATCAGTTCTCAGTGACTCAGCTCTATTTGCTCCCTCATAAAGTTTCCTCTGATTTTCTCTCCAAAATCCTTCCATTTCCTGAAACACAGGTCTTTCACAAATATTTTTACAGTTCTTAGGCAAGATAATGAATGTGAAGAGTGAGTAGTAAGAATGAACTGATGTTGGTTATTATTATTTGTATTATTGGTATATATGGATAAAATAGACACATGGTAGACAAGATTCTGTTTTGAAGAGGGTACAGACAGAAACAAGAAAGCAGATAAATAAACAAATAAGAAATGTATAGCTCATGACAACGCCAAAAGATCAGCCTTGTGGCATGGTGCAGAGTATTAAGAGAAAGGTGCTAGTTCGAGTTTGAAAAATGTGCCTCAGAATAAACAAGCTGAGCTAAAACCCAGACAATTACAGGTAATCAGATAATAGAAAGGTCCCCGGGAATAGAAGGTGTTTGGATTCTGGAGAGAAAGAAGTAGAGAGACCCAGAGAGAAAACTTCCCTCACTCAAAATAAAACAAAACTCCAACCAGTTTCCATCACTATGGAGTCAGTTCTTATTTATGGAAACTTTATGTGTGTCATCTTTCTCCATACCTGTTCAATCTGTGTGCTGAGCAAATCATTTCAGAAGCTAGACACTATGAAGAAAAGTGGCATTAGGATAGGATTAAGATTCATAACAACCTGTTTTATGCAGATTATACAACCTTGATTGCTAAAAAAGGACTTGAAATGTTTGGTGCAGAATATTAAAGATAGCTTTCAATATAGGATACATCTCAGCATCAAAAAGACAAAATTCCTCACTAATGGACCTATATGCAATGTCATGAAGTTGCCAAGGATTTCATCTTACTTGGATCCACAATCCACACCCTTGGCATGAATGGTCAAGAAATTAAAAGGCGTATTACATTGGGAAACGACTGCTGTCAAGGACCTCTCCAAAGTATTGAAGAGCAATCATGTCAGTTTGAAAACTAACTAGGGTGTGTGTCCAATTCAAACCGTGGTCTTTTCAATCACTTGCTCTGCATCTGGAACTAGACAGCAAATAAGGATGACAGAGGAAGAATCAAGGCCTCTGAGTGGTGGTGTTGAAGAAGAGCACTGAACGCCCTAAGCACTGCCATAACAACAGATAGATACGTCTTGATGCCATCTCACAACTCACCTGGTCTTTGGTCATTACTGTTAAATACATCAAATCTATTCTTTTTCTTTTTTAAAAATATGGAATTCTTCACAAATTTGCATGTCATCTTTGCGCAGGGCCGTACTTATCTTCTCTGTATTGTTCCAATTCTAGCATATATGCTACCGAAGTGAGCACATCAAATCTACTCTTGAGATGATTTTTAAATTCAGGTGGTATATTTCATACTAAATATTTATATAAACCAATTGCTATATCAGGATATGAGGGAGGCATGGATACAAGCTGTAATTCCCTTTGAAGCACTAAAGCAAACCTTAAATGTTTACAGGGGTAGACATCAAGGCAAACTTAAAGCGTTTACACAATTTGTATTTGCTAACCTCTCCCTCCTGAGTCAAGCATAAGGTTTTCAATAGAAACAGCTTGCCTTCATTTGCATAGAATTCTCTTTGTGATTTGCCCCCTGGCAATTCTCAATAAAGGCACCGGGAAGCTGAGATCGGCACTTGAGTTGTTTGAGAACTGTTCACCTCCTGCTTTACCTTTTTTTACTTACACACTCTTAATGTTCTGTCTCATCATTGTTGTTGTTGTTAAGTGCTGTCAAGTCATAGGTGACTCATAGCAACACTATGAACGAAAGTCCTGGACACCTGTATAACTTCTGTCCTTTCTCCAGGTTCACAAGATTTCCAGAGTAAAGCTGTTAATGAAAGTGGATGCCACTCCTGCTTCCAAGCTTGTTTTAATCGGAGAGCTCCACCAAACACTGTCCCACATGGGTAGCCACTAACACATTTGATTCATCAGTGTCACAGTGTTCAGCTTCACAGAAACCACGAGTTACCTATGTACAGCAAGTGGACATACCAGGATTATATGACCTAAAAGAATGTTTCACCAAAAAAAATTAAAGGCAGGCCTGAGGGCTGTGGAGTAATCACCCACCTTTGCTTGGGAGCATGACTCTCTGTCCACTAGGCCAACTGATCTCTCTCTTTGCTGTTGTTGCTGTTGTTAAGTGCCATTGAGTTGTAGGCAACTCATAGTGACCCTATGAACAAAAGACCTAGAAACCTGTATAACTTTTGTCCTTTCTCCAGGTTCATTATTAATACTTATTAATATACTTTTCCCTAGATCTACAGCACTCTATTAACCAAAAGAGGCTGGATTCATTCATATTTGTATAGAGGGATAACAGTTACTTTCAACAGCTCTTCTTATAAAAGTGTTCCAAAAATAATCCGGATTTGAGTACTAAATTGCAACAGAATTTTAACAAATTATAACTGAGTAATGCTGTAGAAAGATTCTCACCACTGGACCAATTGGCAGCATCAGGACGGATGGTGAAGAGATTGAGATTGCTCACAGCTTTAGTTTGCTTGGCTCCACAGTCAACACTCTTGGCACCCGTAGCCAGGAAATTAAAAGACATATTGCCATGGGAAAGTCTGCTGTTAGGAACCTCTCCAAAGTACTGAAGAGCAATGGTGTCTCTCTGGAGACGAAGGTGCATCTGATACAGGCCATGGTCTTTGCAATCACTTGTTATGCATCAGAGAGTTGGACAATGACTAAGGAGGATAGAAGGAGAATTGATGCCTTTGAGCTTTGGTGCTGGAAAAGAGTATTGAGGGTACCATGGACTTCTGGGAAAACAAACAGATTCATCCTGGAAAGAGTTAAACTGTGCAGCTCCTTGGAGGTAAGGATTCTGAGGCTCTGTCTAACATACTTTGGACATGTTGTAAGGAGGGACTGGTCCTTGGAGAAGGACATCATGCTTGGTAGAGTGGAGGGACAGCACAGGAGGGGAAGGCCCTCTATGAGGTGGATTGATTCAGTGACTGAGGTAATCGGGATGGGTGTATCGGAGCAACTCGATGGCACATAACGACAACAACAACAATGCTATAGAAAAGTACCTAGAGTAACCATTGAAAGCACATACACATAGCATAAAGAAAGAAAATAGCACAAAGTAAGGACACAAGAGAGGACAAAATGGGCAAGTTATCTTAGAAGGGGGCCAAACAGGAACAGAAAATTCTAGGAAAGTTCAAGGACAAAGATTTAAACTAAGATAATTAACTTCGTTTAGGATATTAGTGAACCGAAAGTTTAAAAATCTTAAAGAGACCATAACTGATATCCAAGCAGATATATGCACACCTATATTTATGATGGCTTTGTTCACAATAGCAAGGAGTAGGAAACAACCTAAGTGCCCATCAACAAACAAATGGTTAGGGAAGCTGTGGTATATTCACACAATGGAATACTATGCTGCATTGAAAAACAAGGAATTCATGCAATATTATTCAAAATGGGTGACTCTGGAGGACATTATGCTGAGTGAAGTATCTCAGTCACAAAAGGACAAATACTGCATGGTGCCACTGTTGTAAAACAGTACTGACCTTGGGGGTGGGGAGAGACTGAGAAAGATGGGTTCAATAATGTATACTGCATTGAAACATATCAGGGAGAAAACTGTTTAAAAGGGATATGTGATTAGGTATTTTGTCATGACAGGAGTCGAGAGCGAAGGCTACATGGTGGAGAGGACCTAATGGAGGGATTGTAAAACAATGAAAGAATTTTTCTTTTACTTTTCCAAGAGGGTAGTGTACTAGGGGGAGGGTTGTGAGGGGAGAAAAGTACAACAGTGAATGAGTGGAAATCCAAAGTCTCTGTAAATTTTTACTGAAATTAATAATAAAATAAAATTGAGAAAATCTTATTGCAAAGTTTAAAGCACTGCAGCCTTCCATATGGATTGTATCTCAATGTCAAGCAAACTAAGACAAACAAATATGTCTTGGAAAAGGTGTAACCAGGGTTCTTCTTAGACAAAAGGGTAGTGAGATTTCATTTTACACACTTTGGACGTGTTGTTAGGAGGGGCTAGTCCTTGTAAAGTGACATCATGCTTGGAAAGATAGAGGATCAGAAAAGGAAGAGAAGACCCTCAACAAGATATATTGACACTATGGCTGTAACAGTGGACTTGAACATGTCAGAAATGGCGAGGATGACACAGGACAGGACAGGGTTCAGACCCACTGTTCTTAGGGTCACTATGAGCCATAGTAAACTCAATGGTGCTTAACAAGAAAAAAACAATAATAGCTAATGATCTTAACCATTCTTCATGTGTGTTTTTGCCACCTAGATGTTTTCCTTGGACTCTGTGTCTGTAATCAACTGGTTTATCTTTTCCTTGCTGAGGTGCTGGAGTTTCCTAACTTTTTACAGATGAGTCCTTTCTTTATCAGATACCATTGCCAATATTCTTTCTCAATTTGTGAGATCTTGTTTTACTTTTAGGAGAAATCTTTTAATACAGATAAGGATATAATTTGTGGGTGGTCTAAGGAATTTTTCCTGATGACTTAGAAAAAAAAAACCCCAAAAAACAAAAAACCACCAAAAACTATAGTCCTAGGCTAAGTCTGCAGCTGACCTGGAGACTCTTGTGGAGCAGTCCCACTCTAGTAGTTGGTTTCTTATATCTTGATGAGGTTCACATAAGGAAAGTTTTGGTTTGTGTTATTTATTTTTCCCCCCTCCACAAGCAGCTGTCAGCTGGTTGGACTTTTGCATGATTTAGCCAACAATGTCCCAAGGCCAGGGGGAGGAGGGTCTCCTTGATTTATAATAGTCAATACCATTTGTTAGGTGTGCCTGTCTTTAAAATTCCACAAGGGTTTTGGACCAAATGAATTAATATTATTGTTAATTATTGCTAAGATGAACATTCTTTAATTGTACAGCAGTCGTCTGTCTATTTGCTGTACTGAAGTAACTTGGGGCTGCTGGGATGCTGAACACTATGCCATAGTTGTGTCAAATACCATAATGGTAATGGCATTCATTGACAGTGTTTGGAGGAGCTTCTGGCTTGATTCAGATTTGGAAGCAGGAGTGGCATCCACTTCCTAAACTAGATGCCTCTGGAAACTCTATGAACATAGAAAATTATGTTAGCTATAAAACAGGGTTCAGGTCTTTTGTTCAAACAGTCACTATGAGTCATATTTAACTTGACAGCACGTAACCACTGCTAAGTGAGACTATATTTTGGAGGAACATTTTTCTACTTTGTATATCAGTCTTCTGTCAATATGCTGTACTGAGGTAATTTGGCTTTGCTGTGATGCTGAACCTTGTGTCATTGGGGTATCAAATGCCATAATGGTCTTCCAATATGAACAGTGTTTGGTGGAGCTCCCAGTTGTAAAACAGGCTTGGAAACAGGAGTGACATCCATTTCCTAAACCACATGCTTATGGAAACTGTGAATTTGGAGAAACAGTGATAGTTATAGAAAGGCATTAGGTATTTTGTTCATAGAATCGCTATGAGTCATGCCTTACTCAATGGCTATGAACAACAACAGCACATTCATCAAGTTTATCCTCTATTGATTGTTCTTTTCCACTGTATTTGATAGCCTATTTGTTCCTTAGGGAGCTCTTGTAGTTTAGTTAGTAGGGAGTTGTGCTGCCAACTCCAAGACAGGAGGAATTACCCACCAATGCTCTGCAGGAGAAAAATAGACAGCCTCTTCCTGTGTAATTTCCAATCTCTGAAAATCTTCTGGAGGGCCAGCTATGGGTCAGTTCATACCCAATGACAATGAGTGAACATGGATTTTTTTTTTACTCTGACTGTCACAACAAGTGTGGCTAACCTTGAGGAAAAATGAAAATCCCAAAACACTTACTTGTGCTTATGCAGAACTTATACCATCTCACTCCAGTAGCAGTGGCAAAGCTAAAGAGGACAGTGAGTAATAAACATTGGTGAAGATGTGGTGAGATAAGAACTCTTACACACAAAGTTGATGGGGTTGTAAAATGTACAACCACTCTGGAAGGCAACTTGTTGTTTCTTCAGAAAACTGAACATAGAAATTCCACATGACCCAGTTATTCCATTGCTTAGAATATACCCTGAGAAAATTAGAACTGAGGCATAAATGGAGACTAATGTTCATAGCAGAGTTATCCACCATCACAAGAACATGGAAACAACCCAAATGCCCAACAACAATCAAATAAATTGAGGAATTATGCTACATTGACATGATGGAATACTACACAGCATGCAGGAGGAATGATTTTGTAAATCATTTGTAAATCCCCACTTGAGAGTGACTGGAAAGCATTATGCTAAGTGAACTAACTCAATCCCAAAAGGACAAACACTGCTGTATAAGACCATTATTGTAGAAAGTGTACAAGGATTCAAGCCAGGGAGAAGGGTGTCAATGGGTAAAGATGGGCGATGTGTGTGTGTGTGTGTGTGTGTGTGTGTGTGTGTGTGTGTGTTAATCATAGGGTCACACAATTTGACAGATGGAGGGAGAGACGGGTAAAGGAAATGAGAAAGATCTGGTGTGGAAAATAATGTATACAAACTTTGTAAGTAAACCAGTATAAAATAAAAATTCTATTTAAAAGAACAAAACCCAAACTTATACTAGAACCAAGAGGCAGCCATCAGAACAGAGCAATGAAGCACTGCAGGGTTCAAAATTAAGAAAGGTATATTCCAGGGATTCATTCTATCTCCAGAACCTTTTAATCTATATGTTGAAAAGATCATTTGGAAGGCTGAACTCTATGAGGAGGAATGTGACATCAGGACTGAAGGAAGACTCATCAACAATCTACATTATGAAGATGGCAAAACCTTGCTTGCCGAAACTGAGGAACACCTAAGACATTTGGTGCAGAAGATTAAGTACTGCAGCCTTCAATGTAGATTGAAGCTCAAGAAAACAAAGATTCTCACCACTGGGCCAGTTGGCAGCATCATGATAAAAGGAGAAGGATTGAGATTGTTAACAGCTTCAGCTTGCTTGGTTCCACAATCAAGCAACAGCCATGAAATCAAAAGACTAATTGCATTGGGAAAAATCTACTGTCAGGGACCTCATCAGAGTACTGAAAAGCAGCTATGTCAGTCTAGTGACTAAGATGCGCCTGATCCAAGCCACGGTCTTCTCCATTAGTTCTCAATTATGCATCAGAGAGCTGGACAATGGCTAAAGGATGATAGGAGAAAAATTGATTCCTTTGAGCTGAGGTGATCGAGAATTGTATTCAAATATCATGGACTGCTAAGTCTGTCCTGGAAAGGATGAAATCAAGCTGCTCCTTTGAAGCAAGGATTTTGAAGCTCCACTCCATGGAAGGACCAGTCCTTGGAGAAGACATCATACTTGGAGAGGTGGAGGGATAGTGCAAGAGAGGATTATCTCAGTAACTAGGGTAATGAGGGTAGATGTGCCAGAGACAATGAAGTTGGCTCAGGATAGGGCAGGGTTCACAGCTGTTGTATATAGATAGGGTCAGCACACAACAAAAACAGTAACAGCAGGCAGTTTTAAGATTAGGAAATGTAAGACTTCCTACTTTGCTTTTCTTCTTCTTTATCACTTTACTTACCTAAAGTTGATAAATATTTTCCCCATGTCTTAGAAAAATAATGGAAAGATGTAGAGCTAGATTGCATTGTAAATTATTTTTGGTGGCATTGTCATTTCTACACTATTTCTTTCCTTTCTTTTTTACATTATATTGTCTTGTATTGCATTACTGGGACCTCAGATGATGTATTTAATAGTGAGTCACACTGCTAATGTAAGTGTTTTGCATCTCTGTTGGTTCAAATCCATCAGCAGTTCCAAGGGGAAAAAATGTTCATGGTCTCTTACCTTTAAGGTTTATAGAACTCAGAAATACAATGAAGGGTTGAGACTACTTGGACTGCCTCAACATCAGTGAATGAGTGGGTGGCATTATATTACATATGCTTTGCATTCCATTTTTAAAAAACAAAACTATGAGTTTCTTTTTTTTTTTCCAATGAAAGAAAATGGACACTATACATTGAATTATACTGCATGACCTTGAGATCATACGAGAGACCTGTTGGCAATTGTTCTCTAGTATAATGACTTGAAGTTATCTACATTTCCTGCTCTTGATGGAAATTTTGGGTTGCTACTTTGCTGAGTTGACAACACTGTGATATTCAATATGAGGCTTGCAGTTTTTCTAAATGAGTAGATCTGAAATCAAACTCCAGTGAAAAAAGACTCCCAACTTTTCCAGCCTTCTTTTACAAGTATGGACAAATGTCTTACTCTCTTTTTTTAAAAGAAAAAAAATTCAATTGTGATTTTAATGAAAGATGTCTTACCCTCTTGGGAATACTAACAGACTCTATCAAAATTCTTGTGAGGACCGCATAAAATATGTGAATCACTTACATCTGAGTGATGCAAGCTATTCTTTTGTGATTGTTTGAAGACATAATCTCAGAAAGGATGATTTGGGGAAAAATATTAATAAAATATACAAGTTCTTACCCTCATCCCATATTCCCACATCACAGTTCTGAGATCAGGGTCTTAAATCATGTTACTACTTCTGGGAGACTAGCCAGAAATTCACTGCCTCTTCTATCCCCCTCCTCTGACCTCAAATAACCTCTGTAACGCTCTTTTCAAAGACCTTACTTTAATGTATTATAACTGAATTACTCCACTGGGATTTAAGAGTATCTTCAGCACTTCACCCAGTGTCTGTACTCAGTAACTCCTTCTTAAAAGTCTCAGAGGCACAAATTGTTAAGTGTCTTAGCCAAAGGTTCAAACCCTGATGACTTTCTTCAGAAAGGTCACAGCCTTGACAAACCAACAAAGTAGTTCCACACAACATGCACAAGGTGCCAAGAGTCAGAATTAACTTGAAAGCAACAAAACAACTGCCTAATTGCCGAATAAATATGTATATGAACAAATGAAAGAAATTACTTCGATAAGAGCTTAGTGGGGAGGTGAAGAAAAGAATCCTTTTTCTTGTCCTATTAAGATTAGTTACAACAGTACAAAAAGATTGGCTAATATTTGCAAAGATTTAACCTACATTTTTAAACTTGATAGTCTATGCAAAGAAGTTTCCAGATAACTTATTGGTAGGTGCTAATTAGATGACTATGATTTTACGAACAACAAATCAAAGCCTTGCTGTATCCTGTGCTATTCTTATGATCTCTCCATGCATGCTCAAGCCTATTGTTGAAGTTACTGTCATCCATTTCACTGAGAATCTTCTCTTTTGCTGACTTTCCTCTTTTCTGAACATATTGTTCATGATTTCCTTTTCAAAGGCCTGGTCACTCCTGGCAACATGCCTGTAAAAATAATATGGGCGGACCTCTCCTAACTCCACGAAGAGGAAACTATGCCCATTAAAAAGAAGAATTGAAGCCTTTGAGTTGTGATGCTGGACAAGAGTACCGAACATATCACAGATCACCAGGAGAACAAATAGGTCTTTCTTGGAAAGAATGAAACCAAGGATTTTGAAGCTCTGTCTCACATATATTGGGCACACAGCCGGAAGGGACCAGTCCTTGGAGAATAACATCATGCTTGAAAGGGTGAAGGGATAGCTCAGGAGAGGAAGACTCCAGATGAGATGGATTGACACAATAATTAGGGCAATGGAATTAGGTGTGTCAGGGTCAGTGATAGTGGCTCAGGATAAGGCAGGCTTCAGAGCTGTTGTACTTAGGGTCTCTATGAGTGGCAGGTGACTCAATGGCACATAACAATAACAACAACAACAACAGTACAAAACCAATTACTTTAAGGTCAGACATGGTCTCCCAAGTTTTTACATTTACGGTAATTCCAACACCAATTTTACTGCTCTATTGGATTAAAAATCTGTCACAATGACCACCCACATCTCACAGAACCATGATCACAGTTATGGGTCTCATTAGGGAAGATGACATGCTAAGATACAGGTTAGTAACAGGATGCAAT
Source organism: Elephantulus edwardii (assembly GCF_000299155.1). NCBI lineage: Eukaryota > Metazoa > Chordata > Mammalia > Macroscelidea > Macroscelididae > Elephantulus > Elephantulus edwardii. The sequence goes on from NW_006399762.1 coordinate 22,853,517, forward strand.
TCCTCAGTCCAGACAGTTTCTCAAGCATACAGTTTTTCAATCCAGATAGCTTCTCAAGTATACTCAAAAGCCCTTTGATGTTTAGCTTCCAAGTCAGTGTTGCAAAGTTTCCCTAATCCTGCCAGTTATGTCATCTTCCCTCAGTCCTTCAGTACTCTTGAATGAAGGCTCTTTTCTCTGGCTCCATAGGACAGCAGTCCCAAGTCAGCTCTGTCTCATATTGTATTCTGTTTCGATACTGAAAATGCTGGCACTGTCAAGTAGAGGTCTCATGAATCTCTGACCCTGAATATCTCACACTACACTCACTGCTGCTTCTTCTTTGCTGGTAGTGAGCTTCCTACATTCACTGCTAATTAGCTCAAAAGAACTTGGGAGATAGGAAAAATAGACCGACATGATAGTGATTAGGAAAAATAGACCGACATGATAGTGATTTCTGTTTACACACCCTATATTAAGCTCCATTCCACTCACATGATGAAAGTCAATGAGAAACAAGCAAACCATTGGCAGCACAATATTCAAATTGCATGACAACAAGTTTCACCATCCTTACCTCTAAGGAGTACTCCTAGGGCACGCTGTTGTTGCTGTTCTCGTCCACTCAAACTCATTGTCATACTGTGAACAACACATCTGAGCCTTGTCCTATCCTGAGCCATCTTCACCATCTCCTACATGCTTGAGTACATTGTTGCAGTCACTATATATCAATCAATCTCATTGAGGGTCTTCTTTTTTCTATGACCCTCCACCTTTCCCAGCATGATATCTTTTCCCAAGAACTGGTCCTTCCTGACAATAAGCCCAAAGTATATGAAACAAAGACTCAACTTTGCCTATAAGGAACATTCAATTTTTGCTTCTAAGGAACACTTCTCTTGCACTTTCTCCAGGGCAGACTTGTTCTGTTTTCTTGGCAGTGCATGGGACATTCAATGCTCTTCTCCAAGAACACAATTCAAAGGCAGAGTCTTCTGTCATCTGTATTCATTCTCCAACTTTCAGATGCATAGGAAAAAATTAAAATATCATGGCTTAGATCAGGCACATCTTAGTACTTAAACTGATAACCTTGCTCTTTGGCACTTTAGAGAGGTCCTTGACAACCAACAACACAACACATCTTTTTATTTTTTAACTGCCAAAACCATGGATTTTAATGGATTTAAGTAAAACTAGATAGTTGACAACTTCAATTTTTTATCTATCATAATGTTGCTTATGAGGCTAGTGGCAAAATTATTTTTTCTTATTTCTTTTTTTTTTGAGAAAATAACACACTCTTTATTGTGAGATATATACACACAACACACACACACACATACAGAATGGTCAGCACGGATGAAGGCTGGGGTTCTGGGGTCTCATGTACCCCTTTACATTTCTGATCTCGGTTTCTCCATCTCTCAAACATTTTTCTTATTTCTTAATTTTGAGTTGTAACTCATATTGAAGTCTGTAATCCTTGATACTGTAGTAAGTGCTTCAAGTCCCCTTAACTTTCTGCAGGCAAAGTTAATTTCTATTTTACTAATCTCTCAACATGGCAAGTCTCTGGTAGGAATAATATAATACAACTACTCTACTTCTCACTCTCATCAAATTGGAACTGTCTCGTTATGCTAGCCATATCCAACAGGGTACCCTGCCTGCATCCAACCCTTAAACTAGCAAAGACTTCATCTCTAGCCAGACAGATTAGCCTATACTCCTCTGAGGCCAGCAGAAATCCCAACTTGGGTGCCTCACTTCTTGATACACACTCAACATGTCCTATACCAGAAGAGGTATAACCTATGACCTTGTTTACACCTTGGGGATTTGTTCACCACTTAGACAAGCAGAAACTCTGACCATACTGGACACTCCAACTCCAACCTTCTACTTGGCTGGCAGATATACTGTCCCAGACAGTTTGTTTTCTATTCCTCCTAGCGTGCATGTTCGTTTTATCATATCTGTGTGTTTGCTTGTATTATAGTTTGTTCTTATAAGAACTTCTTTTGCTTTTGACTGCTGATAACAAATGTGTTGATTATAGATTCAAGTGAAATGAAGCTATTATTGACTTCAATATTTACTCCGTCTTACTTTTGGCCAACTGACTGGAAGAGATCTATATTTGTTCCCAT
>NW_006399762.1:22856939-22860069 GCF_000299155.1 Elephantulus edwardii
ATTCTGGGGCTTCGTCTGACATACTTTGGACATGTTGCCAGGAGGGACGGGTCCTTGGAGAGGGACATCATGCTTGGGAGGGTGGAGGGATGGCGCAGGAGGGGAAGACCCTCTGTAAGGTGGATTGATTCGGTGACTGGGGTAATCAGGATGGGTGTGTCAGAGGCAGTGCGGTTGGCGCAGGACAGAGCAGGGTTTAGGGCTGTTGTGCACAAGGTCGCTATGAGTTGCAAACAACTCGATGGCACATAACAACAAAACAACAACATCATGATGTTGCCTATCAGTCCAGTGGTAAGGATTTTTGTTTTCTTGATGTTAATCTTTAAAAAAGACATCATTCTGGAGAAATCCAAGGGTCAGAGAAATAACAGAACATCCTCAACAAGGCGAATTGACACAGTGACTGTAACAATAGGTTTGGGCATATAAAAAATTGTGAGGATGTCGCAGGACAAGGCAAGGTTCAGATTTCTTTTTCATGACTTCTGGTGGCTTAGTGGCAAGAAGATGCACTATAATCCCCGAGACACGAGGTTCAGATCCACCAGCTGCTCCTCAGGAGAAGGATGAGCAATCTCCTTCCATGTGATTAACTCAGAAAACCTGCTGGAGGGTCAGCTATGAATCAGCTCTGACTCAATGGTACACAACAACAACAACAACCATGAGTAGTAATCAACTTGATGGCACTTAAAAACAACAACAGTTTATGAGTATAGAACTTTTCTGTCAATGTATTGTGTTAAGGAAGGGAGGTGGTGACTTACATGTTGTGCTTATTTTACAGTTTGTGTATGTGTATTCTGGTTTGTTTATTGCTTACTCTTATGAGTACAACACTTGTCTGATGGTCACTGAACTGGGGTGATCTGTGTGTTGCTCAAGGCTATGTCATAGGTATTTCCAAAGCCAGTAGGATTATGGAAAGTGAAAAGGTTTTAGGGAAGCTTTCAGACTAAAACAGACTAATAAGCAGAACTGATCATCCTCTTCTGAAATAGCAAGCCTTAAAAAAAAAAAAGAAAAAAAAAACCCCAACCGTATGAATAACAGAGTAACATTATTAGATAAAGCACCAGTTCCTCAGACTGAAGACAACTAAAGTTCTTTTAATCCAATTGACCACATAAGCCTAATAAGAATTACACTGATTTTTCTGGATGATATATATCAACTCTAACAAAAACTGTACCCAAGAATTAGTCCAACCAAGGTCAAATGTCCACTCTATCTCTATATCCCAGAAAAGAAGTGCAGGCTACACTATGACAGAGTTCATTAGATCCATGTAAAATCAGGGCCAAAGACAGTTTACCCTAGAAATATTGGGGTGTAGCATTGGGGTCCAGAGTGATGAAAAAGTAGCAAATACCCTTTTTAAAATAGAAAGAAATAAGAGTATAGAATCTGAGTGACCATCCAACACAACTAATTCACTCTTCACCTGGAACAAAAGTACAAGGAGATTCAAGAAAAGTGAGAGGAAATTAAATGTATGGTTAATTGCCTCCATGAAACTTCTTCCTTTGCTGTGACACCAGATAACTAGATGATGTCTAGCTACAACTACTGAACATCATAGAATCTATAGGAAAATCCTGGTCAAAAGGGATAAAATTTAGAAAAGAATTTTAATTCTCAAGAACTCCAAAATTTCTGAAGCCAGACACTATATAAATCCCTGAAAGTTTTATGCTGAGATAATCTTTAACTCCTAAACAAAAACTGTCTATATCCTGAAGTCTTCTTAAAAATGAACAACTGTCAGTGAGCTCTGGTGGCCTAGTGGCAAGAAGAAACACTGCAATCCCAGAGGTGCATGGTTCAAATCCACCAGATGCTCTGCTGGAGAAGGGGGAACAATCTCCTCCTGTACCAGTCAGATCTGATTTGACGGTACGCACACAAATATAATAATAATAAAAAAATTAAAAAAGAAAAAATGAACAACTGTCTAACTCAACTAGTCAAAAAGTCAAGTTTAAGCATTTTGATCTTTTATGAATAATCTCTACAGTTCAAATTGACAACAACAATTTGAAAAATTGCAGAGTAGAAACAATTCCGAAAAGGAAGGTGAGGTGATTGTTTTGCTGTGTATATTATCAACAATAATAAATAACTAATTTAAAAAGAATAATTAGGTTCTTCTTGTCCAACTTCTTCCCAGTGATGTCATAAATTTAGATCCTCAGGCACCTTCTCTGGTTTTGAAATGCTTTCTTTTTAGGGTCAATGTCTATTAATTTTTCAAGTCCATGTGGCATTTCTTGCTTTCTTCTAATATCTTGTTTATAGGAATCATCTTAAACCTTAACCTTAAATGACTGTATGTAGTACAAGCAGGCAGTGCACTTTCTGATCACTCTTCCAAAGTTAACTTCACAGAGCACTTGCATAAGTCCAATAAGTTTTCACGTACTGTAATTGAGAAAGACTCCAGACTGGAAACTGAGTTGGTTGGAGAGAAATCTTTGCCCTACCACACTCAGAGCACATGAACCTAAAGTAGAACTCTATTTGGCAGTCTACAAGGTTCCTGAATTATTCCCAGTCCTCTTTATAATTACTCTCTACCCATTAAAAACCAAAGAGCTTTTCAGTTGGATGAGACTCTGTGGATAATAATATGCAAAATTCTAATTTTATGGACAATAATACTGAAGCCGAGAAGGGTATAGACATTTTTCAGGACTACCGCAGCAGGGCAAGGAATCTCTGGGTGGTGTAAAAGTTAATTCATGGTTGATAATTGAAAAGTTGGGCATTTGAGTTCACTCCAGTCCCTTTGAGATTAAGGCCTGAAGATCTATTTCAAAAAAATCAGCCATTGATAACAGTATGGAGCACAGCCCTATTCTTCCACATGCAGTATTCTGAATGAGAATTGAGTCGATGACAATTGGTAACTGGTAAATTTCAGGACTCTTTTTCTGACAGCTGGCCTAGTATTCTTTTCATTGTACCACACTATTGCCTTGCAAGATACCCTTTAACATTTTTTTGGGGTGTGTGTGTGTGTGTGTGTGTGTGTGTGTGTGTGTGTGTGTTAAAAGTTGACTAACCACCACAACAAGATAATGGTAAACAACCCAGTTACAAAATGGGCACAGGATATGAACAGACA
>NW_006399762.1:22860454-22861369 GCF_000299155.1 Elephantulus edwardii
AAATACCCAGCAACAAATAAATGGACAGAGAAGCTGTGGTATATTCACACAATAGAATACTATGCTGCTTTGAAAAACAAGAAACTCAGGCAATATTATACAAAATGGGTTACCCTGGAGAACATTATGGTGAGTGAAATATCTCAGTCACAAAAGGACAAATACTGCATGACACTGTTATAAAATGGGACTGACATCGGGGTTGGGGAAAACTAGGAAAATAGGGGATAAATAGTATACACTACACTAAAACAGATGAGGGAGAGAATTGTTCAAAAGGAATATATGATTAGGTATTATTTGCCTGACAAGAGTCCAGAATAAGAGCTGCATAGTAAAGTGGACTGGGGAGGGGAAACTGTATAACAACGAAAGAATTTTTTTTTTCAAAGAGAAAAGTGAACTGGGGGAAGGGTGGGCAGAAAGGAAAATGTGCAATAATGAATGAATGGAAATCCAAGTTCTCTATAAACCCTCATTAAAATATCAATTTTAAAAGGTATAGGAACTAGTAAGAAAGTATTCAGTACTTATTATTGCTGGGCATTTGACAAGATTTTCTGTAGAATCTATATAAACAAGCATGGAGACATGATTTTCAAATATAAAAAACTGAGGTTTAGAGAAATCAGCTGATCTTTGACAACGTAAAAGAAGTTCTCTAACTTGTGGTTATAGCAACAGGCTGTTAAAAGTAAACAAATACTGTTCTGGAAGCTGTGCTATATGTAGTTAGTAAAGACTCCCACTAGAAAGTACCAATTCTTAGAAGGGCCATGGGAGCCTCTAAAAAAAAAAAAAGAAGAGTGTATGGAATCATTGTATTATCTTTGCACCTGTCTGAGTCTCTATAATCATTTTTATGTCCTCTACCTCCCTTTCAACCACTGTTTAGTTCTGTCTTCATTGACATTG
>NW_006399762.1:22868974-22902778 GCF_000299155.1 Elephantulus edwardii
GCGTGCGTTCCCCAGGTGTTCCCCGGTCTGGCGGCGGCGTTCCCCAGGCTGGCGGCCTCGCCCTCTGCTGCATCGCCCTCGTGCTGCATCGCCCTCGCTACAATAAACTTTGGATGACACTGAGAAGAATGAGAATTCCAGAACATGTAATCATGCTCATGAGAAATCTAAATATACAGACCAAGAAGCAGTTATTTGAACAGAACAAGGCGATATTGGTTGTTACGTTGTTATATGCCATTGGATCAGAATTGACTCATAACTGACTCTGGAGAGGGTTTTCAGAGGTTCACATGGAATAAGATTGCACATCTTTCTTCCTAGATCAGCTGATGATTTGAACTATCTTCTTTTCAGTTGGTAGTGCAACAGTAGCACCATGCCACTGGAAATATCTAAAGGAATATTGCATGGTTTAAGATTCCAAAAGATGTGTATCAGGGTTGTTCTCTTTATCTATACCTATTAGATATGCTAAGAAAATAATTCAAGAAACGGACTATATGAAGAGGAACATGGCATCAGAATTGCAAGAAGACTTATCAATGATTACATTTGATTTTTTACAATGATTACAATGATTTCCTGTTGCCAGGAAAGATCAGAGAACTTAGAGAGGTGGTGGGACAAAGCAGGAGAGGAATATTATGGAGGAGGTGGATCGACCTAGTGACTGGGGTAATAGGGGCAGGTGTTGGTGACAATGAGATGGGTTCAAGATAGGACAGGGCTCAGGGCTGTTGTGCATAGGTCACTATGAGTCTCCAGCAACTAGATGGCACATAACAAAATACCAACAGCAACAACACATTTTTAAAATTTCTTGACTACTAATACCAAGCACATTAATTTGTGAATCCAAGTAGGATGGAATCATTGATAATTTCAATCTTTTGCCTACTGGCCCACTGGTAAGAATTATTTTCTTCATGTTGAGATGCAATCCATATTAAAAGCTGTAGTCTGCATTGAAACAGATGAGGAAGAGAACAGTTTAAAAGCAATATATGATTGGGTATTATGGTTATGACAAGAGTCCATAATGAAGGTCGCATAGCCGAGTGTACTCGGGGTAGGGGAGATTGTATACCAATGAAAGAATTTTTCTTTTACTCTTCAAAGAAAAGAGCGAACTGGGATTGGATGGGTGGGCAGGGAGAAAAATACAACAATGAATGAATGGAAATACAAAATCTCTGTAAACATTCATTAAAATTAATAAAATAAATTTTTTTAAAAAGCGGTAGTCTTTGATTTTCTGTGGTAAGTATTTAAATCCTCCTCACTTTCAACAAGAAAAGTTGTGTCATGTGTATAATACAGGTTGTGGATGAGTCTTCCTCCAATCCTGATACAACATTTTTTCCTCATAAAATACAGTTTCTTGAAAGATTTGCTCTTCATACAGATTGAATAGATATGGAGAAAGGAGATAACCCTGAGACACCCCTTTCTTGGCTTTAAACCATTCACTGTTCTTTTGCTCTGTTCAGACAACCACATTTTGCCTAGGTATAGGTTTTGCATGAACATAATTAAGTATTCTAGGGTTCTCAGTCTTCTCAATGTTAGCCGTATTTTTTATGACCCACACTATCAAAAGCCTTTACATAGTCAGTAAAACACAGATATACGTCATTCTGGTATTTACTGCTTTCAGACAAGATCCATCTGACATCAGCAATGATATCCCTGACACTAGGGACTACTCTAAATCTAGCTTGAATTTATAGCAGTTCGCTGTTGATGTATTGTTCTAACCACTTCTGAATAACCTTCAGCAAGATTTTCATTGCATGTGATGTTGTTCGATAATTTCCACATTCTGTCAGATCTTTTTTTTTTTTTTTGAGAATGAGAACAAAGATCTTTTCTATACAGTTGGTCAGGTTGCAATCTTCCATATTTCTTGGGATAGCCTGATGAGCATGTCCAAGGCTACTTTTGTTTGTTGGAACATGTCAGTATCCCATCAGTTCCTGAAGCCTTTTTGTGCACATGCCTTCACTGCAGCTTGAACTCCTTCTTTTACTACTTCTGGTTCTTGATCTTATGCTACTGCCTGAAATGTATATCATCCAATTTTATTTAATTTTCTTGTACATTGACTATGCATATTCCTTCCAAATTCTTTTGATGTTTCCTATTTCATTCAAGGTTTTTTGTTGTTGTTTGGTTGTTTTTACCTATTAGTTTACTTACAAAATTCTAATACAAATTCCAACAAATTCTTTCAATTTCCCTCACCACCTTTCATTAAATTGTACAACCCAATGATTAATCCCCTCTTCCCTCTGTACATCCATATCCCTCTGCTTCCAGCCTCTCCCATCCCTCCTGAATCCTTATACTCATCCTACAATAATGGTCTTATACAATATTTATCCTTGTAGGACTGAGTTAGTTGACTCAGCATAATGCTTTCTAGTCCCTCCCAAGTTAGGTAATAATTTACAAAGTTATTGCTCCTGCATTCTGCATAGTATTCCATTGTGTGAATGTACCGTAATTTCTCAACTCACTCATTTGTGGTTCGACATTTGGGCTATTTCCATATTCTTGTAATAGTAAATAATGCTGCTATGAACATCGGTTTACAATGACTAGAGGTGAAAGAGAATGAATGCCTTTGAGGTGTGGTGCTGGAGAAGAGTATGGAATATATCATGGTCTGCCAGGAGAACAAACAGGTTTGTCCCGGAGAGCTGTTCCTTGGAGGCAAGGATTCTGAGGCTTTGTCTGACATGTTGCAAGGAGTGACCGGTCCTTGTAGAGGAATGCCATGCTTGGGAGGTTGGAGGGACAGCACAGGAGAAGAAGACCCTCTATGAGATGAATTGATTCAGTGACTGGGGTAATGAGGGTAGGTATGTCAGAGACAATTAAGGCTGGCATAGGATAGAGCAGGGTTCAGGATTGTTGTACATAGGGCTGCTATAAGTCTCAAGTGACTCAACGGCACATAACAACAATATAAGCCATGATATTTTCAGTTGCCGCATATGCATCTAAAAGTTGAAAATGAATAAGCAAAGCTGAAGCAGAATTGATGCCTTTGAATACAGTGTTAGAGAAGAGTAAGAATATACTGCCAAAAGAACAAACAAGTCTGTATCAGAGAAATTGCAACCAGAGTGCTCCTTAGAGGCAAGGATGGTGAAACTTCATCTCACATACTTTGGGCATGTTGTCAGGAGGCGCCGGCCCTTGGAAGATGATATCATGCTGGCAACTGTATCAATGGTCCTGAGTGTTCCAAAGATCATGATGATGCTGCAGCATAGGCAAGGTTCTGATGTGTTGTTAAAGTGTAGCTATGATGAGTCTGTGTGTAGTAGTCTCTATCTGACAACACCTAACAACAACACTCTCTTCTACGGACTACTCTGAATTATAATTGACTTGATGGCCCATAGCAACATTAAGATCATTCAGCATAGTTCTATGCTTTGATACATTAAACTCATTACCATCAAAGTGGAGTTGATTCATCCTGACTCTCCACTGAGTTTCTAAGGCTGTAAATCAAATAGAATGAGAATGCGCATCTTTCTACCTCAGAGCCACTAGTGGATTCAAACTGGCAGACAGCGTCAACATTCGAGTTAGCAGATCACCCCTCTACTATGTCATCAGAGCTTCCTATCTTTCCCCAAGATTAGATAGCTGATTTGTGATGTAAACTCTAAGAAATCCAGATCTCTTGTTGACTTGCCCTCTTTGAAGCAAATCGGGTTTCAAAAGAATTCTTGCTCTCTATAATCTTTTTCTTTTATACTGATATATTTACAAAGTTCTAATACATTATTTTCACACAAGATCCTTCCCATTTCCTTCACACACACCGTCACCCATTGAATTGTGCAACCCTATGATTAAGAGTCCCCCCCCCCAAAATACCTTTTATAAGAAACATAAATGCAGGCTATACGCATGGATTACACCTGCCGGTATGCATAGGAATCAAATAGATTACATTTGTGGAAAGACTCGGTGGAGAAGCTCAATATCAGCTGTGAAAACCAGTCCAGGTGTTGATTGTGGGACAGACCACCAACTACTCATATGCAAGTTCAAGCTGAAGTTGAGGAAAATTAAATCAAGTCCACGGGAACCAAAATTTGACCTCAAGTCTGTCCCACTCGAACTTCAAAATCAACACAGGTTTAAGGCCTTGAGCACCAATGAGCGTAGACCAAATGAGCTCTGGGATAGCTAATGTTAGACGGATCTTGACAGAAAGCAGAGAATACCAGAAGAATGTCTATCTGTGTTTCATTAACTATGCAAAGGCTTTTGACTCTGTGGTTCACAACAAGCTGTGGCTGATTCTGAGAAGAATCGGAATCCCAGAACATTTGATCATGCTAATGTGAAACCTATACTTGGACCAAAAGGCAGTCATTAGAACAGAGCAAGGAGACACTACATAGTTCAAAATCAAGAAGGGGGTCCATCAGGGACGTATTCTGTCTCCATACCTTTTCAATCTGTATGCAGAACAGATCATCCGAGATGCTGGGCTGTACGAGAAGGAATGTGGCAGCAGGATTGGTGAAAGAGACATCAACAACCCACGTTATGCAGATGACACAACCCTGCTTGCTGAAACTGAGGAGGACCTGAAGCGCTTGCTGCAGAAGGTCAAGGACTGCAGCCTTCAGTGTGGATTGAAGCTTAACATCAAGAAAACAAAGATTCTCACCACTGGGCCATCAGTATGGATGGTGAAGAGATTGAGATAGTTAAAGTTTTCGTTGACTTGGCTCCACAGTCAACACTCTTGGTAACAGCAGCCAGGAAATCAAGAAACGAATTGCATTGGGAAAATCAACTGTGAGGGACCTCTCAAGAGTACTGAAGTGCAATGACGTCAGGCTGGGGACTAAGGTGCGCCTGATCCAGTCTATAGTCTTTGCAATTATGTGCTATGCATCATAGAGTTGGACAGTGAATAGGGATGATAGAGAATTTACACCTTTGAGCTGTGGTGCTGGAGAAGAGTGTTGAATATACCATGGAATGCTAGGAGAACAAACAGGTTTGACCTGGAGAAGGTGAAGCCAGAATGCTCCTTGGAGTCAAGGATTCTGAAGCTTCATCTGACATACTTTGGGCATGTTGCAAAGAGGGCCTGGCCCTTGGAGAGGGACATCATGTTTGACAGAGTGGAGGGCCAGAGCAGGACAGGAGACCTTCAATGAGATGGATTGACTCTGTGACTGGAGTGGTGGGAATGAGTGCATTTGAGATGGCTAGGTTGGTACAGGATAGAACGGCATTTAGGGCTCTTGAAGATAGGGTCGCTATGAGTCACAAGCGACTTGATGGCACATAACAGCAACAACAACACCCATCCTCAGCACTCTGCTCCCTCCCCGTCCCCCAGAGCTTCACACTCACTCTACAAGAATGGTTTTATAACAGTATTTGTCCTTGTGAGACTGAGTTAGTTCACTCAGCATAATGCTCTCCAGTCCCTCCAAGTTAGGTTGTAATTTACAAATCATTGCTCCTTTAGGCTGCATAATATTCCATTGTACGAATGTACCACATCTTCTCAATCCATTTGTTTGTGTTTGGACATCTGGGCTGTTTCCATGTTCTTACAACGGTGAATAACGCTGTTATGAACATTGGTGTACAAGTCTCCATTTCAGCTTCAGTTCTCATTTTGTCAGGGTATATCCCAAAGAATCAAATGTCTATGTTCAGCTTTTTGAAGACGTGCCAAACTGTCTTCCAGAGTGGTTGTACCCAACTAGAGGTATAACCTAACTACAGGTACAAAAGACCTAAACAAAGAAAACTACAGAATGTTTCTACAAGACACAATAAAAGACATAAAGAAATGGAAAAATGTGCCTGTTAGAAAGACTTAATGTTATGAAAATGACAATTCTACCAAAAGCAATCTATATGTATAAGGCAATCCCAATACAGATAACAAAGTCCTTTTTCAAGGAGATTGAAAGGGAACTTGTCAATTTTATTAGGAAAGGCAAGAGACCTTGAATAAGCAAAGCACTTTTGAGAAACAAAAATGAAGTGGGAGGCAAAGCACACCCTGACTTTAAAACCTATACAGTGTTAATAACCAAAACAGCATGGCACTGGTACAATGATAGGCACATAGACAATTGAAGAGAACTGAGAATCCAGAAATAGACTCAGCTATTTATGATTAACCGATATTCAAAGAGGAAAGAAAACCTATCAAATGAGGAAATGACAACCTCTTCAACAAATGGTGCTGGCAAAACTGGACTGACACCTGCAGAAAACTGAAACAGGATTCACATCTCACATAGTACATAAAAGTCAACTCAAGGTGGATCAGAGACCTGGGAGTAAAACCCCAAACCATAAAGTTCATAAAGGACAAACTGGGATCAAGCTTAGAAGGCCTAGCCTATGGTATAAAGAGACTGCCAAATACAGCCAAAATGCACATCTGGAGAGGATAAAATTGATGTATGTGATCTTCTAAACATTAAATCCCCGTGCACATCAAAAACTTTTTCCAACAGGGTGGTAAGAAAACCTACCAACTGGGAACAAACATTTGGCAATACTGTCTCAGACAAGAGTCTCACAACAAAAGTTTATAGAATACTCCTGGCCTACACAGGAAAAAGACAACCCAATTACAAAATGGGCAAAAGACATGAGAAGAACTTTCACAAAGATATTCAAATGGCCAACAGATACATGAAGAAATGTTCCAAATCTCTGGCAGTAAGAGAGATGCAAATGAAAACCACAATGAGATACCATTTTACTCAGTAACCCTGGCTAAATTTAACAGGACAACAAGTAATAAAAGAGTGGATGGAAGTGAAGAGATAGGCATTCTCTTTAATTTTTAAAGTATTATTACAAAATATCAAATAACTGTTACTTTTTAATGCCATGTAATTTATTTTTAGTATTTGCTACCTACCTGGCAGTGATTTGGAATCAAACAATAGAAGATTTTGATACAAATTCTTGGTGGTGTTGAAAACTTTCTCAACACACCTCTGCATCTCTCCCTAACCTTTCATAGTTCCTTTGTAGGAAAATATCCATAAGAAGAGGCAGTCTTTATCATGTATTTTGTTATTTTATTATTTTTGTGTGAGTGTACCATCAAATCAGATCTGATTGGTACAGGAGGAGATTGTCCCTCCTTCCCCGGCAGAGCATCTGGTGGATTCGAACCATGGGCCTCTGGGATTGTAGTTGCAGCTCCTTACCACTAGGCCACCAGAGCTCCCCTTGTATTTTGTCATTTTAAATATATTGAGAAATATTGTCACTTTAAATTCCTGATGTTACAAATTAAATTGTTCCATATACATAAGATTTAAAGTTGTAAAGAATTTCATTCTACTATGATCCATACTCTGTGTCCATGGAAGAAGTTATCAAGAAATCAAATTACGTATGGTCTAAATCTGTTATAAAGCAAGTGTTTTACTTTTCAAGTACTAAAAAGCAAAGATGTCACTTTGAGCACTAAAGTATGCCTGACCTGAAATTTTCAATTACCTCATCTACATGGGAACATTGAACATTGAATAGGAATCCAAAAGACCAAAGAACTGGTGTATTTGAACAATGAGGTTGGTGAAGAATATTCAACATTTCATAGACTTCAAGAAGAATAAATGGACTTGGGTTGGAAGAGCCTCTAAAAGAATGTCTTCTTAGAAGCAAAGACTCTTGGACTCAGTACTTCCAACACATTATCAGGAGGAACTGCTCTAGAAGGATTGTTATTCAAAATGAGCGATCCTGGAGGACATTATGCTGAGTGAAGTATCTCAGTCACAAAAGGACAAATACTGCATGTTGCCACTGTTGTAAAACAGGACTGACGTCGGGGTCGGGGGGAGACTGAGAAATATGGGTTAAATAATGTATACTGCATTAAAACAGATGAGGGAGAAAACTGTTTAAAAGGGATATGTGATTAGGCTTTTTGTCATGATGTGAGTCCAGAAGGAAGGCTGCATAGTGGAGTGGACCTAGGGGGAGGAATTGTAAAACAATGAAAGAATTTTTCTTTTACTTTTCCAAGAGGGGAGTTTACTAGGGGGAGGTTTGGGAGGGGAGAGAAATGCAGCAATGAATGAATAGAAGAAGAAGAACGAACTGGGGAGGAGGGTGGAGAAAACAGTGCAACAATGAATGAATGAAAACCCAAAATCTCTGTAAATGTTCATTAAAACTAATAAAATTTAATAAAAAAAGAAATCCAAAGTCTCTGTAAATTCTCATTGAAATGAATAATAAAAATCTTTTTTTAAAAAAGGAAGGATCTCATGCTTCATGAAATAGAAGGTCAATAAAAACTATGACCCTCAGTAGTCTGGATTAACATGACAGATGCAATAATGGCCTCAAACCTAGCAGTGATTGTGACCTAGCAGGCTAGTATTGTTTTGTTCTGCTGTATGTAATAGCACTATGAGTAAGAACAGATGTTGCACATCTATCAACAGCAGTGTTTATTTAACTAGTGTCCTGCTATTTTCAATGTTGTTTGGCTTCTTTCGCTGTCATAACAGTAGTAGGGAAAGAACATATATCTCTCATGTTTTTGAACATTCTAGAGCATAGTCATTGAGTAAATTCCAGCAGTAGGATTAGAAGGAGTTATCATGTTATTCCCTTACTTAAAACTTTAATCTTCCCTTACAACATTGCAGTGAGAATAAAATCCAATGATTCTCCATGTGTTACAAAATATTAACTAAGCTGATTGCAAACCTAAAGGTTGGAGTTTAAATCCACCCAGAGGTGCCGAAAAGTAAGGGGAAAAAAATCACACAAAATCAGCCATTGAAAAATCTAGGGGCTACAGTTCTATCATCAAAATATATTTTCTAATTACCACTAAATCTTTGTTCATTATCTACCCACACTTTTCCTATTCTCCTCCCAACCCCCTAGGTCAGTCTTATTTTATAACAACAGTGTTACGCACTTTTGTGACTGAGATGTTTTACTCAGAATAGTGTCTTCCACAGTTATGATCCACACAGTCAAATGCCTTAGCATAGTCAAAGAAACACAGATATACATTCCTGTGGTATTCCCTGCTTTCAGCGAAGATCCATCTAACATTAGTTACTATATGCCTAGTACCACAGCCCCTTCTAAACTCAGCCTGGACGTCTGGTAGTTCTCTACTGATGTGCTGTTCCAGTCGTTTTTGGATAATCTTCAGTAGAATCTTGCTTGCCTGTGAAATCAATGATATTGTTCTATAGTTTCCATGTGGATCATAACAAACTGTGGCTGACTCTGAGAAGAATGGGAATCCCAGAATACTTGATTGTGGTAAAGAGAAACCCATACTTGAATCAAAAAGCAGTGGTCAAAACAGAGCAAGGAAACACTGCATGATTCAAAATTGGGAAGGGCATACGCCAGGCATGTGTCCTGTCTCCATACCTTTTCAACCTGTATGCAGAACAGATCATCAGGGAGGCTGGGCTCTATGAAGAGAAATGCGGCATCAGGATTGGTGGAAGATCTATCAACAATCTGCACTCTGCAGATGACACAATCCTGCTTGCTGAAACTGAGGAGGACCTGAAGCGCTTACTGCAGAGGGTCAAGAACTGCAGCCTTCAATATGGGTTGAGGCTCCATGTCAAGAAGACAAAGATTCTCACCACTGGACCAACTGGCAGCATCAGGATGGATGGTGAAGAGATTGAGATTGTTCACAGCTTTAGTCTGCTTGGCTCCACAGTCAACACTTGGCACCAGCAGCCAGGAAATTAAAAGATGTATTGCAATGGGAAAGTCTGCTGTTAGGGACCTCTCTAAAGTACTGAAGAGCAACAGTGTCTCTCTGGAGACTAAGGTGCATCTGATACAGGCCATGGTCTTTGCAATCACATGTTATGTATCAGAGAGTTGAACAATGACTAGGGAGGATAGAAGGAGAATTGATGCCTTTGAGCTTTGGTGTTGGAGAAGAGTTTTAAGGGTACCATGTACTGCTAAGAAAACAAACAGATTCATCTTGGAGAGGGTTAAACTGGGCTGCTGCTTGGACGCAAGGATTCTGAGGCTCCGTCTAACATACTTTGGACATGTTGTAAGGTGAGACTGGACCTTGGAGAGGGACATCATGCTTGGGAGGGTGCAGGGACAGCACAGGAGGGGAAGACCCTCTAGGAGGTGGATTGAATCAGTGACTGGGGTAATTGGGATGGGTGTGTCAGAGACAGTAAAATTGGCACAGGACAGAGCAGAGTCTAGAACTGTTGTACATAGGGTCGCTATGAGTCACAAGCGACTCGATGGCACATAACAAGAACAATAATGTCTTCCAGACTCACTCGTAGTGTTTTACAAGTTCATTGTTTCTCAGTTCTGTGTAATATTCCATTGTGTGAATGTACCAGTTTTTTCTATCCATTCACTTATTGACAGACAGTGAGCTGCTTCCATCTCTTTACTATCGTGAATAATGCAACATAAATATGTTTGTGTCATGAGCCCTATTTCTTTAGGGTATTTTCCCAGTAATGAGATGTTGTTGTTGTTATATGCCTTTAAGTCACTTTTGACTTATAGCCACCTACAAGAGCCCTAAACCCTGCTCTATCCTGTGGCAATCTCACTGTCTCTGACACACCTACCCTCATTACCCTAGTCACTGAATCAATCCACCTCATCTAGGATCTTCTCTTACACTGTCCCTCCACCCTCCCAAGCGTGAAGTCCTTCTCCAAAGACTGGACCCTCCTTGCAATATGTCCAAAGTATGTCAGACGAAGCTTCTGAATCCTTGCCTCCAAGGAGTAGCCTGGTTTTACCCTGTCCAGGACAAACCTGTTTGTTTTCTTAGCAGTCCATACAGTTTAATACTCTTCTCCAGTTCCCCATCTCAAAGGCATCAATTCTCCATCTATCATCCCTAGTCATTGTCCAGCTCTCTGATGTATAGCAAGTAATTACAAAGCCTGTATCAGGTGCACCTTAGTCTCCAAACTGACATTGTTGCTCTTCAGTACTTTGGAGAGGTCTCTAACAGCAAACTTCCCTATCACAATACATCTTTAAATGTCCTGGTAGTGAGATTGCTGGGTCAAATGGTATTTCTATTTCCAACTTTCAGAGAAAGCTCCAGACTGCCTTCCATGGTAGTGTACCATTTTACATTCCTACCAGCATGGAATGAGAGTTACAATCTGTCCACAATCTCACCAACATTTGTTGTTTACTGTCCTTGTTGAATTGTTCTATTGTTGTTGAGGTGAGATGCTATCTCATTGTTTTGTTTTACATTTCTCTGATAGATAGGGGTTTTGAACATTTCTTCATATGTTTGTTGGTCATCTCAATTTCTTCTTTGGTGAAGTGTCTATTTATATCTTGTGCCCATTTTGTGATTGATTAGGTTGTTTGTATTTTTCTTGTTGAGATGCTAGAGTGTTCTATAAATTTTAGGTATGAGTCCCTTATCAAGTAATGTCCTTGTTCAATATTTTTCCCCAGTTTATCGGTTTCTTTTTACCCTTTTAGGCATGTTTTTTTGAGTTAGATTGTTTTAGTTGTTGTTGTTGTGTACCTAGAAGAGATTGCCTATTCTTTTCCTGTGAAGCAGTTGGTGGCCTTGAACTTCAGGTTGCATTGCAGCTTCTTGCCACCAGGCCACCAGAGATCCCCCTTTTTTTTTTTATAGAGAAGGGTTTTTTATATGCATAGGAATTTGATTTTTAGTATGTTTCATTCATCTATTTTATTTTTTCCTGGTTGTAGATTTTTTTTGTTCTACTTGGAAATCTGCTCATGCTGTAGATTAGGCCTTCTAGAGTTGTTTCTAGTGCTTCTCTGGAGAATGTTATAGACTTTGCTTTTATCCTTATTTTTCTAAACCACCTTCTTACACCTTTGTGAATGGTGCGAGACATGGGTCTTGCTTAAGTTTTCTGCAGGTAGTTTTCCAATTTTGCCAGCACCATTTGTTAAAAAGGTTGTATTTCCTTATGGAACTGATAATCTCCTTGACAAAGATTGTTTTAAGTAACTTGAGTTGATTTCTGGGTTCTTGATTGTATTGTATTACTCTATGTGTCTTTCACTGTACCAGTACCATGCTGTCTGGCCACAACGGCTGTGTACCAGGGATCAGGGAGTATGATGCCTCCTACCATGTTTCTCTTTTTCAGTAGCCATTTAATTTTTGACAGCTTCAAATTTTGCTTATTCATTCTTTTTACTGATTGTTAACAGAAATTTTTAGCTGCTTCTCCTCACTCTGAGTTGTGCCACATCTGTAAATGAAAGTTCTTAATTGACTGAAAACTTACCCCATCCAAGTCTTAAAGACTTTGATTTGAGTAGGCAGCTCTTCCATGGTCATATTTTGAGTTCTTTTTAATGTGAGGACCCATCTTCCAACAATATGCCAGAAACATCTAATGAAGGTGGACAGTATACATAGAATCACTGTGCTAAAAAGAAATGATCGCTACTGAACCATTTTAGGGGGTAGCATATGATAACGAACAAACTTGCACTGTAGGCACTAGTGAAAAACCAAAGTTCCACAAATTGACGGAATATGAATAGAGGTATTTTAATAAACAGTTGTAGCACTGGAGATACTCTTCTATGGAAAGAAATTTGGAAGACTGTTATCTGGTTATCAACTAGAGAGAAATATATTTGTGCTAATTCTAGAGATATGATCCAACAAAATATGAAAATTATTGAACATTGTTGTAAGTACCTTGCTAGATTTAGAAGATGATTCAAGCAGTACATCCATTTAGACAGCAGAACTACCAGAAAGTCAAGCTGGATTTAGAGGAGAATGTAGAACAATTGATATAATTGTTGACATTAGATGGAGCTCGTAGAGAATACTAGAAAGGTGAAGGGTGGATGCTGTTGAATTGTGGTGCTGGAGAAAAGTATTGAACACACTGTGGACTGTCAGGAGAACAAACAAGTCTGTTCTTGAAAGGGTGAAAGTAAGCTGCTTCTTGGAGGCTAGAACTTTGAAGCTCCATCTCTCTCATACTTTGGTCACATGGCCAGTCCTTTGAGAAGAACATCATGCTTGAAAAGGTGGGGGGACAGCACAGGAGAGGAAGACCCAGGATGAGATTGACTCAGTGACTGGAGAAATGGGATAGTTCTGTATGAGATGGTGAGACTGGATCAGGATAGGACAGGGTTCAGAGCTAATGTACATAGATAGGGTGGCTATGAGTTGCAGGTGACTAGATGGCACAGAACAAAACAACAACAACAACAATGACAACATGCAAAGGCTTATATTTATGGGTCTTAACAGGTTATTGAGGCATTACGAAGACTTAAGAGTTCCAGAACATTTGCTTGTGTTCTTGTGGAACCTGCACATAAACCAAAAAGTTGTTAGTGGAAAAGGACAAGAAGATATGGCATGGTCTAAAATCACGAAATGCATGTGTTAGGGTTGCATCCTTTCTCTACATCTATTTAATCTCTGTGTTGGACTAATAATAATTACACAAGCTGAAGAGGACCTGAAGTGCTTGCTGCAGAAGGTCAAGGCCTATAAGTTTTTAATATGGATTGAAGCTCAACATCAAAAAGACAAAGATTCTCACCACTGGGCTGATTGGCAAACATCATGATGGATGGTGAAGAGAACGAGGTTGTTAACAATTAAAGCTTGCTCAGCTCCACAATCAACATTCTTGGCATCAGAAGTCAGGAAATCAAAAGACAAACGGCATTTGGAAAAATCTGTTGTCAGGGACCTTTCCAGAGTACTAAAAAGTAATGATGTCAATCTAAAGACTAAGGTGCACCTGATCCAGGCCATGTTCTTCACAATTATTTGATATTATTTCACATTATTTGACATCTTCATGTCAGAGAGGTGGTCAATGACTAAGGATGATAGAAGAACAATCGATGCCTTAGAATTGTGGTGCTGGAGAAGAGTCTTGAACATAGGATGGACTGCCAAGAAAACAAATAGTTCTGTTTTGGAGAGGGTGAAACAAAGTTTCTTTTTGGAGGCTAGGATTTTGAAGCTCTGTCTCACATATTTTCCGCATGCTTCCAGCAGAGACCATTCCTTGGAGAAGGACATCATGCTTGGAAGGGTGGAGCACAGGAGAGGAAAACCCCAGATGAGATGGATTGATATAGTAACTGGGATAATGGGGGTTAGTTTGGCAGAATTAGTGAGACTGGCTCAGGACCGGGCAGGGTTCAGAGATGCTGTACATAGGGTCACTATGGGTTGCAGGCAATTCGACAGCACATAATAACAATAACAACAACAATAATAATTAGGCTTATAGAAAAAGGAATGTGATATAAGGATTAGAGGAAGATTCATCAACAACCTGTGATGTGCAGGTTGTTTGACACAATGGATATTTGGAGTAATAACTACTGAAGTTCAAGGACTGTAGCCTTCAATATGATTTATGATTCAACATAAAACAAAAATGATAAAATATGAACATGATCAAGAAATCAGATCTTAATAAATGAAGAAAAGATTGATATTGTCACAGACTTTATTTACTGTAATTAATGCCCTATGGGTCATCTGACATGCTTTGGGCATGTTGCAAGGAAGGACTGACTGGTCCTTGGAGGGGGACATCATGCTTGGAAGGAGAAAGACCATCAATCAGATGGATTGATACAGTGACTGGGGTAATGAGGGTAGTTGTGTCTGAGACAGTAAAGTTGGCGCAGGATAGAGGAGTAAGGGAAGTTGAATATCAAATTTAATAATAATAGACCAAATGCTGTTTCGGGAAATGAGGGAAGCCTGATACAAACTGAAGGCCACCTTGTGGCAATGGGGCGTTCCCTAGGAGTTAACATTGTTCTTAGTTTGTGTCAAATGAACCCCTCCCTCTTGAGATTAACATAAAGAGGAACTTGGCCTTATCTGTAAAAGACTTCACCATTATCCTTTGTTTTGTACTTGTGATTTTACTTTTATTATCTTATGATTCTAAATAAATACTCAGAGAAACATGACTTGGGGGCTTCAGTCGAGAACTGCTGACCCTCTGTTTTATGCTCTCTGCTTTATCTCATTCCTGGCTGTTTGTCTCTTTATTAATAATTATAAAATTATTCTATTCTTTGGGACCCTCGGTCTGCAACAGAGGAGGTTTCAGGGCTGTTGTACATAGGGTAGCTATGAGTCACAAGTGACTCGGCAGCACATAACAACACAATAACATGAGGCAGCAGTCAAGAAATTAAAGAATGCATAGCAGTGGACAAATCTTTTGCCAACGACTTGTTTAAAGAACTCAACAAAGCAATAATATCACTATAAAGACTAACGTGCAGCTGACCCCAAACATGGTATTTTTAATCACCCATGCACACGTGGACAATGAAAATTACTGAAGAAGAATTGATGCATTTGAATGGTGAGTTTGGAGGGGGAAATTATAGAATATAACACAGATTGCTAAAGGAAGAAACAAATATACCTTGAAAGAAGTGTATCCAAAAAACCCTTTCAAAGTAAGGCTTGTGAGACTTCTCACATAGTTTGGACGTGTTATTTAGGAGGGGCCAATCACTGGAGAAACGCTTGGGGAAATGGAGGGCAAATGAAAAGAAGTCCTCAATGAGATGGACTGGCACAATGGCTGCAACTTGGTTTAGGACTTTAGAGTATGTCACAACAGGGTAGGATCAGATAGGGAGTCCTTTCGTCATATGTAGGGCTGCTGTGAGTCTGAGTAGACTGGAAGACACCTACACATAGCTAATGTAAGATGGATCTTGGCAGAAAGTAGAGAATACCAGAAGAATGTCTATCTGTGCTTCATTGACTATGCAAAGGCTTTTGACTGTGTGGATCACAACAAGCTATTGCTGACTCTGAGAAGAATGGGAATCCCAGAACATTTGATTGTGCTAATGCGAAACCTATCCTTGGACCAAGAGACAGTCGTCAGAACAGAGCAGGGAGACACTGGATGGTTCAAAATCAAGAAAGGGGTCCGTCAGGGATGTATTTTGTCTCCATACCTTTTCAATCTGTATGCAGAACAGATCATCTGAGATGCTGGGCTGTACAAGGAGGAATGTGGCATCAAGATTGGTGTAAGAATCATCAACAACCTGCGTTATGCAAATGACACAACCCTCCTTGCTGAAACTGAGGAGGACCTGAAGCACTTGCTGCAGAAGGTCAAGGACAGTGTGGATTGAAACTTAACATCAAGAAAACAAAGATTCTCACCACTGGGCCAATTGGCCGCATCAGTATGGATGGTGAAGAGATTGAGATAGTTAAAGTTTTTGTTTACTTGGCTCCACAGTCTTGGTAACAGCAGCCAGGAAATCAAGAGATGAATTGTATTGGGAAAGTCAGCTGTGAGGGACCTCTCAAGAGTACGGAAATGCAATGACGTCAGGCTGGAGACTAAGGTGCGCCTGATCCAGGCTATAGTCTTTGCAATTACGTGCTATGCATTGGAGAGTTGGACAGTGAATAGGGATGACAGAAAGAGAATTGATGCCTTTTAGCTGTGGTGCTGGAGAATAGTGTTGAATATACCATGTACAGCCAGGAGAACAAACAGGTTTGTTCTGGAGAGGGTTCTGAAGCTTCATCTGACATACTTTGGGCATGTTGCAAGGAGGGACTGGTCCTTGGAAAGGGACATCATCTCTGGGAGAGTGGAGGGACGGCACAGGAGAGGAAGACCCTCAATGAGATGGGCGGATTCTGTGAATGGAGTGGTGGGAATGAATCTGTTTGAGACAGCGAGGTTGGCACAGGATAGAACTGCATTTAGGGCTCTTGTACATAGGGTTGCTATGAGTCACAAATGACGCGATGGCACATAACAGCACCAACAATTATTTTTTAATTTTTTTTAATCAGTTACCTCTTAGCTGTGCCCTATCATCGCCTAAGACTTTTGTCCTTCATCCTGAGAGCTCATTCTTTACTTCAGGACTTTTGTACTTGCTTTGCCTTTTTTGTTATACACTGCCACCAGGTGGCTGGCTCTTTGTCTTTGGGCTGTCTGTTGAAAGTCACCTTCTCAATGAAGGATGTCAGTTTAAAGAAGCAATATTTTTCCTTCAGGGAGCTCTGGTGGCCTAGGGAGTAAGGAGTGGCACTAAGAACTCAAAGCCGAAGTGGTTCAAATTCATCAGCTGCTGGGAGGGAGAAAGATGGCCAATAATCTCTTTTCATGCAATTTGTAGCTTTCAAAAACTCCCTGGAAGGTTTAGCAGTTGCTATGTTCTGCTAGATTACTTTCCAGACAGCTACTTCCAGCTAAATAATCTTTGTCTTTAAACTGACATCCTTGCTCTTCAGCATTTTGGAGAAGTCTTCTGAAGACAAATGTGAGACTCAATATTTCCAACAAATCCAAAACACACATAGAATAAAACTTTTGCTTAAGTTGCCTAGTCAAGATTCCTTTCTAATTTCCTGCCTTTACTTTTCTCTATTTAACCATTTCTTTGCTTTATAAATATTTATTGATTACTCAGTTGCCCAGGTTCTATGTGTAAAAAAAAATAACAAACAAAAACAATCAATTTCAAAACCCAACAAAATTCCAACTTTGTCTCTCTTGGGCCACACCCATGTTCCGGCCTAATTTTGCCAAGTGTTGGAGCCCTGCAGGGCCTTACCTTAAGATTCACTCAGATTTGGACGGTAGTTGCTTGAATGACAAGCCCCTTTAACAGAGATGACCGAAGTCCACACTTGTGGACTTGGATTGGCAATTTATAAATTAATTTGGTAATCATCAACCAGTCTAGCCCTTTGATTTATGTGATACTGTGTTGGAGGCTTTGAGTCTTACTTTTCTATTTTTCTTTTATTTAGACTTTCCTCTTTTATAGAGGTATTTCTTCAATTCCCATTTCAGAGTGGCTTTTGTGCCCAAGAACTTTCAATGGAAGTATGCCTTTGGGCTGTCTGGGAGATATGAGATTAAGACAAGAGAAAGAAATTTCTTCTTGGTTCTAATGACCACCTGCCTTTTAAACCAATGATTCCTTCTTATTATTTTTGAAGCTTCCAAATACATTAATACATAAAATTACTAGACATCTCCATGCCCCATAATGTATATTTCTTTTTTTTGGGGGGGGGGGGAAGTAGGCAGAGCACAAAACAGAGTTGTGGTGGTGGTGGCCCCTCCAATCCGATGCGACTCATACATGGCTATAGCTGACCCTCCAGCAGGTTTCAGAGGCAGTGATCCTTCCTCGAGAAACCGGTGGGCTTGAACTGCAAGCCTCTGGTGTTGCTGCGCAGCTTCTTTCCACAAGTCCATCATAGATAATACATCTTCACTCTGAAAAAAGACACATGTGTTCGGAAGCCCAGGTTTAAAACAGGGAGAACGTTGCTATAAGGCTGGGGGCTCAGTAGGGGTCGACATTCTACTTAACCCTCTTCTCAAACATTATTTTCTTCCACCTCCACATACAACAAATAAAGCAAAATTAGTCATGCATACACATAAAAGTTGTTTGCATTGGACCAGTTGGTCCAGTTCTACTATCTGCTAACTCCCCCCTCCCTCCCCCGCCCCTTTGTCTCAGTTCATTAATTCTCCCCCTCTAGCAAAACCCTTTCTAACCCAGGTCCCTGACCTTTCTCCCTCTTCCGGCTACCCGCAGCTCTCGACTTTCTACCATCCTCATCCTCAGCATCTCCAGCTTGCCAGAGTTTAGCTCCTTTGGCCAATCTGGCCCCTGGTTAGCTCGAATCGTAACTAGAGCTCAGGAAAAGGTGTGTAGGTGAAAGCCCTAAGGGGACAGTGCTAGAGAGAGAGGTGGAAGTCCTCTCCCTTTAGGTGTTATCCCAGCAAAATTTGTCCAGAGTTAGCTTGCGAGAGGGCCAGCAGGTTTTACGATTTCCCAATCGCCTACTCGCCCAGCTCGCTGGTCCACGCGCCTCTGGGCTGTGCCCCACATGCTGAAACTTAATTCAAAACCAGGGCGAGGCGGTCCACGAATTTGGGATTAGGGATAGTAGATAACCTCGAGGCCATTTCCTCTCTCCTCCTTCTCCAGAAGGTGAACTGAAGCTCTTCCCCCCACCCCAAACCCTCCTCCGCCAGCCGGGGATTGGAGAAATCTGGTTCGGGCTAGCTCTTCCACACAAAGGGTTACTTTTTCCGGTCGCATGAGGGGGAGGAGATTTCCCTGTAGACGAGTAAAAGGGGTGATGGACAAACGTGCGGGCACTAAGACCGCAAGGCATTCATTTCCTCCTACGGTGGTTGCGGACGCCAGGAGGAGGAGAACCCAAGCCCTTGGAGCAGCGAGCGGAGGCACAGGCAATGCTCAGCCCTGGATGTAGCTGAGAAAGGCTGGGAGAGCGAGCGAGCCTGAGCCTGAGCGGCCCGGGGAAGACGCAGGGGGGTGGGTGGGGGAAGCAGACAGGCGAGCCCTCGAAATCAAGCGCTTTACAGATTATTTTATTTTGTATAGAGAACACGTAGCGACTCTCCGAGGATCAGCCCCAATGAACATGTCAGTGTTGACTTTACAAGAATACGAATTCGAAAAGCAATTCAACGAGAATGAAGCCATCCAGTGGATGCAAGAAAACTGGTAGGTGATGCTTTGGCGTGATCCTGCTCCCAGGAGCCCTGCGTGGCTTTCTGGTTTTCCTTAATGTCGGTACTCCCTGTTCGGGCGTGAATGGAGCGATGAATTGCCAGCCGTGCGAGTGGCTACCAAAATTCCCGGGTCTCCGGGGTACAGCAGACACTGGAGCTGCAGGAAGCGTGCGGGGCTGTGGGTGCCCCTGGGTGAATCGCGGCCATGCATGCATCTTTCATATAGATTATATAACACAGAACATATATGTGATCTTGGAGTAGGTGTCTGCGCGACAAAGACGGCGGGAGAGATGGCACGGTCCAGATTTTCCTACCTGGGCTAGTCGCCTCCTCGTTTTCCTTTAGGTTTGGGTTTTCTGGCTTGGCCTCCCAGCAGCCAAGTGTGAAAGGCAGTGCGGGGAGGACTCCCGGCGCCCTTAACCCTCTGCTGCCCGCCGCCCTCGACTCTGGTCCGCGCCCTGTCCCCATCCCTCGTGTCCTTCCTTTCTCCTTGCAGCTCTCCACTTCCCTGCCCTCCTGTCTCTGGCACTCCAGCCCCATTCCTCCATTTGCCGACCCCTTTCCGGTTGAGACTGAGACGCGGGAGGGAGGGAGGGGGAAGAGGAAGGGACAATGAAAACAGCAATAAAAATGAATGAAACAGAGTTAGTGGAACCACGCCATTATTAAGTTTCTGTTTCATGGTAACGCCTTTGGACACACTTCTAATTCCGTGAGAAGCGGCTGATTGGAGTTTAAGCGCTGATTAAAACAACAAAATCTCCCTTGGTTGGGCTAGTCTTCTTCCCCAGAAAAAGTTCTTATCGGGGAAAACATCTTGCTTGTTTACTGTATTCTCTCCGCCAGATCTTTTGAAAACCCTTGAGTGGGAGGCGATTCTGTGTCACCTTGCAATATTTAACAGGGGAGTGTGTGTTCATCATCTCGCTTCTGCTTCCTTGTCGACAGAACTGCGGTAGCCACGTTCCTTCTCTTGACCTCTCCTACAGGCAGGCTCGGTAAAAGGCAAACCTGGCGCATCCAGGGACCGGTAGTGGCTGGTGATCCCAGGGGTGAACGGTGAGGCCCTGGGGGCTCCCTGGCGCCGGAGGATTACACACGCGGCGTGCACGAGTGCGCGCGCCCTGGCGCCCTCACGACCTGCCTTCCCTCCGCCTTCACATCAATGGGAAACTCGAGACGCCGGCAAGCGGCGGGCAGGGGCGAGCTGGTGCTTTAGGCGCGGGTGCACCGGGCAGGAGCGTGGAGGTTCCTTATCCTCTCCTCCTGCCCACTGTGGCCAGGGGCTAGCTTCAGAAGCTCTGCTGTCCCGCCAGCTTCCCCGCCTGGCGGGCCCGGGGCCCGCTGGCCATTTAGAGTTGCAGCCGGGCGGAGTCCGTCCCCAGCGCCGACCACGCCGCCCGGGTCCCGGCCTGCATGTGGGCGGGGGCCGCGGCACCCCGCGTTCTCTCACTTCGCTCTGGCTGCGGCGTGGCTGGGGACGAGGTGGGGCCCGGAAGGTCAGGGCCCCGTCCGGCCAGAGCTGGTGGACAGGAGCCGCTCAAGAGGACCAGAAAGTGCAGCCAAACACCTGGGCTGCGGGACTGAGTCCCCTCCTGAGAGCGGAGCCACAGCTCTGGAAACCACTTGCCTTAGATAGTGGTTTTGAAAGGTGGCTTCATCCCAAAGGAGATGAAACACTGCAGGCCTCAGGCACTCTGGGGGAAGCCTCGGTAGTCTTATTCCAAATGCACTTCCTCCTGCGCCTTAGAAGGTGTTGCTGAAGGCGGAGAAGGGGCAGTGGCCCAAGCCAGTGTGGCACCTAATGCTGTAAGATGAGCCAGCATGGGCCTTGAACTTCTCAGCTGGTGTTTGCCACTTAGCCTTTTCATTTCCGCATCCATGTTTGCCTGATTTTCTAAGGTCTGCTGTGTCTCTAACTTGCTGCATGCTGGTTGAACCTGCCTTTTCAGAGTCTGCTTTCCCGTGGCTGGGAGCAGTGAGCTCAGATGTCTGCCCTCTGCCTGCAGTCCCTTAAGCTTCTTCTGCCTTTTACTTTGTTGTGCCTTACAGGTACTATTTTCTGCTTCTTCACCAACATTCATTCAACAAGTACTGAACTAGGCTCAGCCTAGCTCTCATGGGACTGAAAATGACAGAATGTACCACTTCATCTTCTAGAGTTAGGTGCTGTTTTCCTCCTAACTCTTTATGTACACTTTTCTCTGGCAATATCTTTTCTTGGCTTTTTACATATATTTGATTACTTATCTCTCCACCTTTGGTGCCTCACAACATCTATTCTTGTATCTTGGGCATGACTGGTGCTTAGGAAAATGTCTGTCTTGTGAATTAATTCCCAGTCTGGATAGCACTATCAAATCGTACTTGAGGCTTAACATATTTCAACTTCCCTGAATTTTGAATTCCTTTTCCTAGTCATATCCTGGGGTTTTGCTTTTCCCAGCTTCTGTATTGACTTCGTTTTCTTCTTCTTGGCTTGCATAGTAACAACATATTAACCCTGGTAGTGGTTAGCTTTTTCTTGCAAATCTAGCTGAACCGAATTCTTTTTTTAACCACAATAACCTGGGGACCCCTCCCCCATTTTATAACCTGCTCCAAACAAACAAGAAAATTCAGTAGCAATAAGCCGTAAGCCACGTATATTAAAAAAAATGTACGTTTTCTTTATCTCTACAGACAGAAGGGAACTCTAAACCAAGGCTTAGACCTTGACTTTTGGGAAGGAAAGTTTAGAAACCACACAATGTTATCTTCTCCATAGACATATTAACTTAAAACATAAAATGATTTGAGATAATTTTTATGTGGGGAAAACAACTTGTGAAGCCTCTGACTTTTAGAATCTATTGGCAGCTGTTCATCTTAGACTTAGCTTAAAAAATTTTTAGAGTCAGCATATCTTAAAAATGAATTACACTGGCTTTTGAAGAATCAAAGGAGGAATGATGCTTTGTCAGTATATTGTTGATGCCTACTGTCATAATTTAAGGGAACCTAAAAGAAAGGTATTTTATGAAACATGCTATAGTCCATTACCTTGTTCTTGTTAGGTGCTTTTGAGTCTACAATTCATAGCATTCCCTATGGACAACAGATCTCAACCTTGCCCTATCCTGCATCTTCCTCACCATCTCAGATATGGTCCAGCCCATTTTTCCAGTCACTGTGTCAAGTCTGTTGAGGGTCTTCTTCTTGGAACCTCTCTACATTTCCCAGAATGATGTATTTTTCCAAGGACTGTCTACTCCTTAACATGCCCAAAGTATGTGAGACAAAGTTTCACCATCCTTCGCTCTAGGGAACACCCTGCATGCACTTGCTTTCAAACGGACTTGTTTGTTCTTTTGGCAGTTCATAGCAATTCATCACCTTAGGAAGTTTTCATAGAAAGGAACCTCCTTGGGCGGGTGGGGAGAAAAGTGCCGCAATGACTGGAAACCCTAGGTCTCTGTAAACTTTCATTAAAACTAATTAAATTTAAAAAAAGAGGAAAAAGAAGAACCTCCTTTCTTGGGAATGGAATTAAAATGAAGCAGATTTATCTAGTTCATTGCTGTCTTAATGAGTAATTAACCTTATATTCATACTGTCTTAGATATAAATTCTACAATGCTTTTAGTAAATCCATATAGAGTAGCAATTGAAAGTCAAAGAAGTAATGTATTGTCTAGGGCAAGAATAGCCTTAAACATGTCAAGTTAAAAATATCCCTCTATAATATTTTCCGGTATAAGACAGTTTATTTTCTGAGGTAGAGGAAAATATCAGCTTTTAGGTCCAATTTTACCCTGAAAAGCCCTTTTGGTTTTACAACGTTGAGGATAGGGACACGTTGTTCTTTTTTGACATGTCTGGCCTTTACCTGTTTTAAGTGCTGCTTGCAAGGGAGTGAAATTGCTTAGTGATTGGTAGCGGACAGAAAATTCATTGAGTGAGAAGGGAAGCTAGGCTCTGCTTTCTCCTTTAGCAGCCTGCCAGGTCTGTGTTAACAGCAGTGAATGCTAGTTCCAGTTGTAAGCGTCTGGCCAATGATGATTATCTTCTGATGTCTGCTGACACAGTGTTCACCAATGGGAGAGCAGGAGGCCTGTGCTGACTGCTGTAGCATTATGTATGTGGGATGACGTCATCAAAGGGCTTGCCTAGAACCTCATGAAGCCCTCCCCCATCCTCTGGACCTTCCACACACCCTGCCTTTCAGTGCTCTGTAGTTTTCTGACTTCTCTCTGTGTTGGTGAATATAAGGAGTGTATTACTTTTATAGTCTGTAGGATACTATAAGAATTTTTAGTAATGCTATAAAATTAGGTACAGTCTAGCTGAGGAAATATTCATAATTTCACTTTTTTCTTAAGATAGGTGACTAATTTTGAAGAATTGTGGATTTGTAGTTTTTTTATACGTGAAGATTGGAAAGTAACATGAGATGTAGAAAGTAATGGACTTCAATATAAAAAGTGGTAGAAGCCTGAATTAGTAATTTGCTTAAGATAAAGCATTGTATGTTCATTTAACTTTTAAAATAGAGAGAGTGTAAAAGTTCATTTCACTCTTAAAATGCACTACTGCTTTTCATGTAGTAACAGGTACTATGCATTAATCCCTGAAGCCTTTGTGATCTGCTGCATGCATTTTTAAGAAAAATAATGCAATCTTTTTATAGGACACAACTCTGGTGGCCTGGTGGGCAAGGAGTTGTAGTACTTTGGGTCTACCAGCTGCTCTGCAGAGGAAAGCTGGGCAGTTTTCTCTCATGTGTTTTACAGTTTCTGAAAACTCACGGGAGCATCAGCTATGGGTTGGTTTCAACTCAAGCCAATGTATAGTAGGACAGAAAAGAAGCATAGGACAGAAAAGGCTACAGAGTTTTTATTTATTCAATTCACAGCAAATACAGATTTGACTAGTTATCTAGAGAATTCCTATGTCCACAGTATACTTATTATGTTATTTATTTAGGAGACTTGCAGCTCATATTAATCTCAGAATTAGAAAGC
The DNA here is from genome assembly GCF_000299155.1 of Elephantulus edwardii. Classification (NCBI taxonomy): domain Eukaryota; kingdom Metazoa; phylum Chordata; class Mammalia; order Macroscelidea; family Macroscelididae; genus Elephantulus; species Elephantulus edwardii. The sequence goes on from NW_006399762.1 coordinate 22,893,585, forward strand.
CTAAAGTGGAAGGACCATAACAAGCCATTCAACAAAGTACTTTAGGGAGCACTATAATATAGGCATAATAAGCTCTAGATTAAGAAAGAAAAAGAAAATGTAGAGAAGAAAAATGAGAACTGTGTTGTAATTCTGGAACATAATAAAATATGTGGGAATTTTGCAAATCTCCATGTGTCTATAAAAATGATATGTGAGTATTCATATAGTCCTTGCTGTAGAAGATTCCCAAAGAAGACAATGGGTTTAAAGTAAAAGATTTTGAGCTTTTATTATCCACTTAAGGGAGCTCTGATGGTGTCATCTGTAATGAGTTGCACCGCTTACTCAAAAGTCTCCTGTTGGTGGTTCAAATCCAACAACAGTTGTGCCAGAGAAACATGGGCTGCGTTGATTTATAGCCTTGGAAGCTTGACGGAGGGTTGCTGTAAGCCACAACCAACTGACAACAGTGCATAGAAAAAATGCCTGATTGATTATCCATCTTTTCGTTATAGTGGTAAAAATTTTTATTTTTGCTACATTAGAAGTTTAATTATGAGATCTTGAGAGAGCATCCTGCTTGTTGGTGTGATGTTAGATGACACTGAATCTGAAGGTCTGAATTTCATTTCAAAGTTGGTCTACACCACATCCAGGAGTTACTTTTCAAACTTTCTTCAAAGACAAAGCCTTCCATTCTGGGCCGTTGAGGGAGATAGAAGCTTACAAATATTTAAAACTAAAACAAAATAATCCAAACCTATTGCCATCAAGTTGTTTTCTTGGCAGTCCATGGTATGTTCAAGACTCTTCTCCAGCACCATAACTCAAAGGCATTGATTCTTCTTTTTTCTTAGTCATTATCCAGTTCTCTGATGCTTGGGAAGTAATTGCAAAGACCATGGACTGGATCAGATGCACCTTAGTCTCTAGACTGACATCGTTGCTTCTCAGTACTCAGGAGAGGTCCCTGGCAACAGATTTACCCAGTGCAATTCGTCTGACTTTCTGATTTTCTGACTATTTGTACCAAGAGTGTTGATTGTGGAGCCAAGCAAGCTATAACTGTTAACCACCTCAATCTCTTCTCTATCCATCATGGTACTGTCAGTTGGCCCAGTGGTGAGCATCTTTGTCTTCTTGATGTTGAGCCTCTATCCATATTGAAGACTACAGTCCTTGACCTTCTAAAGCAAGCACTTCAGGTCCTCTTCAGTTTCAGCAAACAAGGTTTTGTCATCTGCATAACATGGGTTGTTAATCATATAGAATTATAGAAAAGTTTTTGCAAAATAACCATCTAGTCAGATTTTAGACAAAAGGTAAAATGAAGGAATATATTGTCATAGAAACATTTGAGGGATTCAGCTTCACTTCAGTGATATGGATTATTTCAACTAAGTATTTTTGAGGTGAATTGTATATTTAAATAATTACTTGATCTATTTAATTTTTCATGTGTGGGCATAGGTGAGTGGAGCTGTGCTTTATGACTAGAACGCAGTCATCAGTACACACAATTTGCCTCTGTTCTCTACTTGTGCTGGTTCGATTTTTTACAGCAGCAAACTAAGACAATATAGTTAGGACTTGGAGTGCAGGAATTATTTCTGTTGTTCTTAGGTGTCATCCAATTGGTTATTACTTATAGTTTGTATAATAGAACAAAACACATAAAAAGTTAAAGCCACTGCTGGTGAGTGGCCCTAGGAAACAGAGTAGAATAAGCCCATATGATTTCCAAGGCTGTGGATCTTAAAGGGAGCAAACTGCCACCTCTTTCTCTCAAGGCAACTATTGTTGATTGCCTTTGAGTCGAGCATGACTCATAGCGACCTCCTGAACAAAAGGCCTGAAGCCCATCTACAACTATTGACATTTATCAAAGTTCATAGAGTTTCTGGAGGCATGTTATTTAGGAAGTGGTTGCCCCTCCTGCTTCCAAACCTGTCATAGTATGTTATTGTTATATGCCATTGAGTCGCCAGTGATGTATAGCGACCCTATATACAGCAGCTCTGAACCTTTCCCTGTCCTGAGCCAGTCTCAGTAATTCTGACACACCAACCCCCGTTGCCCCAGTTAATATATCAGTCCATCTCATTTGGGGTCTTCCTCTCCTGTGCTGTCAGTCCACCCTTCCAAGCATGATGCCTTTCTCCAAGGACCAATCTCTGCTGGTCATGTGCCCAAAGTGAGTGAGGCAGAGTGGGTTCCAGTTGCTCATCTTTTAGTTGGCAGCTCAATACTTAGCTGATAGCAGTACCAGGGACTAGAAGAGGAAAAAAGTTCTAGGTCTGACTGAGACCTGAAGTATTTGAATCACTTTATTAGTATATGAAGTGTGACAATCAGTAAAACAACGTACTTGAAAACTTGGCAGCACCATAAACAAATAAAGGACCTGTAGTTTTTAGTCAATGATTGCATAAGGGTCACTTGACCTTTGACTTTTCACTAAGTGGGTTCTAAGCACTTATTGCCATATAGCAACAGAAAACACTGACTGGCATTAGTATAACATCCACTGTAGAAAAATAGTCATGAAGATTTGTTATTTCTAAACATCACTTGGGAGGAACCCTGGTGGCAATAACCAAACGAGTAGCAGTTAAAACCCACCAGCTTCTGTGCAGGAGAAAGATGTGGCATTCGGCTTCTGCAAAGATTTATGACCTTGGAAACCTTTAATGATGGTTCTATTATCAAATATAATTTTATCTAAAACAAAGCCATGACACTACAGATTTTCAACTTTTCTGTTAAAGCTTTCTGTCTGCTTCTCTGTGGTACTCTATCATACCCTTAGCTGGGATCTATATTGTGGGATTTGGTGTTTCTGCCATGGCTGAAGAATCTACCTAGTACTGCCTGCCCTCAAGCCAGGCTCTCATAGGGCCAGGTGTGCATGATGACAGATAAATAGTTTTCTCTTGTTGATTGAGGGAATTGAAAAAACAAAACAAAACAACCCAGCCAACAGAGAGTGGGTTGAGGAATTTCCCTATTATTCTTGGAGATCAGTTTGTACAATGTGAGGTTAAAGAAAGAGCACTTTTTTATTAAGCTTTGCTCTATGGATTTAAATTCTTTCGTGAGCCTGAAGAAATATTTACAACAGGAGAAAAAACTGAAAACATCTAAAAATATGGAGATGCAAGAATGAAAAACTAAGTTTACTCTTGTGAATTTGTCTCTTCTTTTTCTTTCCTAGTTAGTTATTTGCATATACTTGAAATATGTTAAGAGCATTATGGTTGATGACTGTCTAATTGCAAATAATTCTTCAGAATGATTTTTTATGGCCTCTAGTATGCCACTTTGCCATGTTTGGGAGTAGATTTAGTATATAAAAGAGAAATGTGTTTTCCATCACCATCTAAACTTAATAGAAACAAGTTGTTGTTGACTGTTAGTGAGTCAATTAGGACTTAGCAAAAGCTAAAAAGAACCCTATCCACAATCCTATAAACAACAGATCTGAACCTTGCCCTATCTTATGCCGTTCTCACAATCTGATATGCTTGTTGTTTCATTCACTAGTGTAACTTCGGTGTAAACTCTGACTGCTGATCTGCTGATTGTGGTTGTTAGGTGTACTGAGTTGAGTCGACTCATAGTAACCCTATGGTCAGCAGATTTGAAGGCTGACCTATCTTGTGCCACCCTCACAATCTCTGACATTCTTGATCTCATTGCTGCAGTCATTGTGTCAATCCATTTGGTTTAAGGTCTTCCTCCCTTTTACTGTCCTTTTACCTTTCCAAGCATGATGTCCTTCTCCTAGAAACATGCCCAACGTATGTGAGATGAAGCCTCATCGTTGCCTTTAAGGAGCACTCTGCTTGTATCATCTCCAAGACATCTGTTTTTCCTCAGTGCAGTCCATGGAATATTCAGTACTCTAACACCACAACTCAAAAGCGTCAATTCTTCTTGAATCACCCTTACTCATTGTTCAGCTCTCTGATGTATAGCAAGTGACTGAAAAGACCATGGCTTGAATCTGGCATACCTTAGTCCTTGAACTGATGTCATTGCTCCTCAGTAACTTGGAGAAGTCCCACTCCAACGTACTTGCCTAGGGCACTACGTCTCCTGGTCTCTTGACTGCTGCTACCAACTGTGTTGATTGTGGGTTCAAGTAAGATGAAGTCATTGGCACTCTCAATCTTTTCTCCATCTATCATGATCCGGGGTGAGAATTTTTATTTTCTTGATGTTGAGATGCAATCTGTATTGAAGGCTGTAGTCTTTGATCTTCTGCAGCAAATATTTCAAGTCCTCCTTACTTTTAAGTAACTACATAACACAACTACATAACACAAGTTGTTGATGAGTCTTCCTCCTATCCTAATGCCATATTCTTCAGAGTTCAGTTTCTCAAATAATTTGCTCTGTATACAGATTGAATAGCTCTGAGGAAAGGACACAACCCTGACACGTACTTTAATTTTAAATCATGTAGTGTTCCTGCTCTGTTTGCACAACAACAGCCTCTTGATCCAAGGCATAGGTTTTGCACGGGCACAGTTTAGTGATCTGGGATTCCAGTTCTTCTCAGTGTTAGCCATAATTTGGGATAATACACGCAGTCAAATGCCTTTGCTTAGTTAATAAAGCACAAATAGACATTAATCTGGTATTCTTTGCTTTCAGCCAGGATCCATCTGACATCAGCAATAATGTCTCTGACAAGATATTAGATATTTAAGATGTGTAGTTTTAATTGCAATTTTAACTTGGAGAAAGACCCAGAGGCCTGGGAAATGAAGCAAGTTTAAATTTTGTTGGGGTCAAATTAAAGAAGTATCCATTTGTCATTTCTTAGGTTATCTTGAGCTCTGCCTTGCTCAAGCCCATTGTTGTAGTTACGGTGTCAGGCTCTATCATTGAGCGTTTTCCTCTCTTTTGCTGACCATCTGCTTAGCTCCCAGTATAATTACTTTTTCAAGGACCGGCTCCTGCTCATGACACATCCAAAGTAAATGAGATGAAGTTGCATCATCCATAACTCTGAGGAACACCCTCATTGGATTCCTACAAATATCTGTAGGTCAATTGCCTCAAGGGGGAAAGAAAGAGAAAAGGAAAAGGCAGGCTGTTTGCTGCATTTATTCTGCTCTGTGTGTTAGAAAGGGATTGGTATCTGTGATTTCCTACTGACTTTTGGACTTTAATTAATTTCATTAATTTTTCATTAATGTTTATGTTTGACTTTTGCATAAGTGTGATGATGAATATTCCATTTTTTTTGCTGCCCGAATTGTGGAAAATCTGAAGTAGAGAAACCACAGATTTTAAGTATAGTCCTTTTTCTAGTTCTCTCGTTTGTGAGACGGGAAGTCCACTAGGGTATTTCTTCCACATGATTTGTTCTCCACTCGGTTCCTTGGCCAACGCTGGGATCACATATGAGGCCACGTTGTTATAATGTTGTGTACCATCAAGTTGAAACCAACCCATAGCTGACCCTTCAGCAGGATTTCAGAGTTAGTTAATTGCGTTGGGAGGAGATTCCCCATTTTTCTCCTGCAGAACAACTGGTGGTTTCAAACCACATACCTTTGCATTGGCAGCACATTTCCTTACCACTAAGCCATTACAGCTCCCTCACATTGTCAGAGCAGAACAGGAAAAGTATGCTTTGCTGTTGTTGGGTACCATAGAGTCAGATCCGACTCAGCTGACCCTCCAGAGTGTTTTCAGAGGTAGTTAACATGTGAAGATTGTCCATCCTCCTGTGGAGCAGCGGGATGGACTCGAACTGCATTCCTTCGAGATTGCAGCACAGATTCTTATCTCTAGGCCACTAGAGAGTCTTACAAATGTCCTCCAAACAAATACCAAAGACTGTACACTGATCAACTCTGGGCCCTTGTCAATTCAGAATCCTTTTTCTGACTGTTGTTAGATGCTGTAAAGTCAACTAAGATGCATAGGAGTGCCATGAACAACAGATCTGGACCTTGCTCTCTCCTGTGGCGTTCCCACAATTTCAGATGTGTTGGAGCCCATTTTCAGTCACTGTGTCACTTCACTATTGGATATTTGGATTGTGTGGTTTTAATTGAAATTTTGACTTGGAGTGTGATCCAAAGACCTGAGAAATGAAACAATTTTAAGTTCAGTTATTCTGTAGTTTTGTCGTTTCCTTTTTGTTGTCTGTTACTTTGTTAATTACCTTTGAGTCAGAACCAACTCACAGCAGACCCTCCAGTGAGTTTTCAGCAGCTGTAAATCACATGGGAGGAGATTGCCCATCTTTCTCTCTGAGCAACTGGTGGATTTGAACCATATGCCATTGGGTTGGCAGCACAACTCCTTAACATTAAGCCACCAGAGCTCCTTTTTATTGTCTGTTGTTGTTGTGTGCCATCGAGTCAGAACCAACTTGTAGCTGACCCTCCAGCAGGTTTTCAGAGGCAGTAAATTGCAGAGAAAAGGATTGCCCCATCCTTTTCCTGTGGACCAGCTAGTGGATTTGAACCTCATTCTTTTGAGATTATGATGCAGTTTCTTACCACTCCGCCATCAGAGCTCCCTATTGTCTAGTTGGGAGTAATTCTCTTGAAGCACTTGAAACTTTATGCTCTTGTGGTAGTCTCTCATAGGAGTGCTGCAATTGGTATTAGCAATGAAAGTAAAAGGACTGAAGGCACAGAATGGTCTGATGCTTACTCAATAAAAAGAAAAGATTTTGTTAGGTTCACGAGGTAAAGGAGTTCTCTTCAAACTTTTATTACTCTCATTCTTCTAGGGAAAAAAAGAATTTTGAAAAACAGTGTATTACAAAGTTTTCGTCAGAAGTGGAATTTTTTTTTTATAAAGTGATTAAAGATGAGGATTGTTATAAAATAGATTTACCTACTTCACTGACATAACACTATGAATGGGAAATAAATCTCCTAATATTTTTATTCCTGGTTTACTCACCTGGTTGTTCCATAAGGTTATATTCCAGAAAACCAAGAGTATTGACCTAAGTGTTTCTGCTTGTTCTACATTCAGAACATCCCAACAAGAGCAAGTTGGTGCTTGACTACATTTATAAGACAGAGAATAGACAAAATTCTCTGGGTTTAAAGTGGCTTAATTTATCATTAAAGACTACTTCCCTTAAGCCAATACATTTCAACTATTCCTCTGAGATTTTTCTGATTTTTTTTCCCAAACATCATCATATTTTGGTTGTATCTGTCTTTGTAAAATGAGAGATCTATTGTAAGTACGAGATTTAAAGCCACCCATGTATAAATTCTCCAGGAGGAATTTTTAACGATGTTCAAGGGTATGTATATAAATATTCCTGGAATAAAGTAAATGTCATGTTGGAGTTTGAGAATATGCAATGGTGAATATAGAGCATTAATCAGAAGGGAAAATTGAAAAAAACCAAACCTATTCTGCTTCTAATCATTGTTCATTTTTGAACAAACTTTTGAACAGTTTTGGGGAATCTAGAAGGACAAAACTCTGCTAATAGGGTGTTGCACTGCTAACCAAAAGGGTGCATGTCTGACAGTTTAAATCTACGGGTGGTTACACAGACTAGAAAGATAGACAATCTCATCCTTTTGCAATTGATAGACTCATAAACTGTGGCAATGAGTTTGAGATTTTGGCTTTTTTAGGGGTGGGGAGGAAGGAGAGGGATGAATAGGATATCAAGTGTCTTAAAAGGTGCCATCAAGTTGATTGTGACTCTTAGTGATCCTATGAACAATGGATCCTTGTCCTGTCCTGCCCATCCTCACACTCTCTGCCATGCTTAAGTTTATTGTGTTAGTAACTGTCAATTCATCTTGGGTGAGGGTCTTCCTCTCTTTGGCTTGACTCTACTTTCCCCAGCGTAACGTCTCTCCAAGCACTGGTTCCTTCTGAAAATGTGCCCGAAGTAAGTGAGACGACGTTTCCATCCTTGCCCGTAAGGAGCCCCCTAGTTGCACTACCTTTAAGAGAGATGTCTTTATTCTTTTGGCTGTCAATAGGCTAGTTGATGCTCTTCACCAACATCTCAATTGAAAGACATTGATTGTCATCCGTATTAATTTTCTAACTTTCAGATGCCTATGAAAAATTGAAAATGCCATGCCTTGGATCATCAATCAGGTGTACCTGATGATCTTTAAATTGATATCTTTGTTTTTTTAGATCTTTGGAGAGATTCTTGGTAGCAGACTTCCCCAATGCAGCACATCTTTGACGGCTTTAGATAAAAGCTATAAATGGATGACCTTTGGAAAGTTTGTATGGATAATCACTAAGAACTTGTTCTTAAATTGCTAATTCATTCAGAACCTGAAGGCTTTTAAGAAGCTCCTTCTACCATTCATTTAGCAATCCTGACTGAATATTTTTCTACATTTTAACCTGAACCTCAAGTCTTGCTTTTCTTCCATTAGTCCTACAGTTACTCTTGTAGTTTATTTCTACTGCTCAATGACCATCTTAGACGTATTTAAAAATAGCTTTTCTGATCTTCTTTTCTAAGCTAGCTGTTAATTATCACAAGTCCACTTGGAGATACTAGTGAGGAAAAGGAAACTAGGGGTCATTTGGTTTGAACAATAAAATATTATCTCCTAGGTGTGTATGTCGGAGGCATACACATTGTCTTCCTTATTAATTTGACACCTAGGTGGGTGTGTCAGAGACAATAATGTTGGCACAGGACAGAGCATGGTTTAGGGCTGTTGTACATATGGTCGCTATGAGTCACAGGCGACTCAATGGCACATAACAATAACAACAATAATTATATGTGACATTGTAGAAATGTTAAGGACATTCTGTTTTCAGCAGCACACTGTGGTTGCCTTGGATTGTAATTGGCTTTTTAAAAATTGTTCTTGCATTCATATTGTAGCAGAGTTTTCTTAAATTGTATTTTGTAAGTGCTGATACTGAACATGATTCCTGCTATCGAGCACGCTTGTACCATTTTGCTGAGTACTTGGTCCTTCACATTTTTGTAATTCAAAGTCAGAATCATTGCTGTGGATCCAGAACCGACTCATAGGTGACCCTTGAGTGAGTTTCCAGTGGTTGTAATTGCTTAGGAGACTGCCAATGCTTCTGTGGAGTATCTGGTTCCAAATGGATTCGAACCACCTGCCTTTGGGTTACCAGTGCAACTCCCTGCTACTAGGCCACCAAAACTCCCTTTTAATGAAGGAAGGAAGGAAGGAAGGAAGGAAGGAAGGAAGGAA
>NW_006399762.1:22902903-22905873 GCF_000299155.1 Elephantulus edwardii
AAGAAAAATTTACTGAGTTCTTTTTCCACTGAAAGGGGAGAGAGTTGGGAGCAAAAGGAGTTTGAGAACCACATTCTAAGCCAGAAGTCTTTCATCAAGTACTTGAATCACTAGGAGCATTTCTCTATAATACACAGGTTTCATCTCTGGGATTTCACCTAAGCAGGTCTATGGAAGTGCTCACATGGAGTTTTGATGCGATAGGCCATACAGCTTTGCTACTTATACAAAGGCTGTAAACTTCTCTGCAAGTTTGGCTCCACCAGCCACGCTGTGGGTAAAAGATGGACAGTTTCCTCCCATGTGATTTACAGCCTCAGAAATTGGCAAGAGGGTCAGCTAGCACTTGGAACTGACTCAGCAGCAATGAGTTTTTTGTGGAGGGGCCCAAGGAGTCCCAGTGGTATGTCAAGTTCAAAGTACTTGATGTGAAACCAAAGTGTCAGTGGATTGAACTCATTGCCCGCTCCATAGGAGTAGGCGGTCTTTTCTCACAAGCGTTTATAGCCTTGGAATCCTATGGGGTAGTTCTGTTCTGCCTGTCAGGGTCACCATGAGTAGGAATTGACTCAGAGTGTATTTGAGTTCATGAAGGAGGCCAGGCAGGTATTATGAGAAGTCTTTCCAGATGACTCTTACACTTATCTTCAGTGAGAAGTCCTGGTCTGAATGACCCTGATTCCAGCCCATTCCTCTCTGATGACATAAGCTGTGCCCAGCACCAAAACTAAGACTCTTACTACTCTTTCACCTGATTCACTCCCTGAGACCTGTGGAACTTGGCTCTCCTATTCCTTTCCATTCATGACATTGGCTTCCTTCAAGTACCCCCTCCTCTCCATTGATCTCTCTCCTCCCTTTGACTTCAGCATTATCTCACCTATATGATCTTATCGCTGTTCTGGTGAGCACCCTTCAGTGACTTCTCCTTGTCTGTAGAAGAAATCTAAATTCTTGTGAATAGTTTGAAAGGTCAGTAAAATCTGGCTGCAGAGTTAAATGCAATATTTCAAAACCTTTTTTCTCTTTCCATTGCAACTCATTGCTCTTTTCTTTGTAATATCATGACAGTTGTTTTCCTAAACTGATGAAAGGTTTTCTTCAAGTTTTGAAATCTGTCCCTCACAGAATTTGACATATTAGTTACATTCAAGGGAGCTCGGATGGCATCGTCTGTAGGGAGTTTGAGGCTAAGCAAAAAGTTTCACCTCTCTGGAGTCGCAATCCACCTAGAGAGCCTTGGAAGAAATACGGACAGTCTACCATGTGTTGTACAGGCAATAAATGAGGGAGTGAATGGACCTTAATGTCTGTTGAATAAGTGAATGCGTATATGAGTGGATACACAAAGCTTTTATTCATGTTCAAGCTTATTTGGTTTTTATCCTGTCTTGTGCTTAAGTCCGTCAAAGATCCCTGATGGCTGCTAACCAACAGACCAACAATTCAAGTTACTCTGAGGGAGAAATAATATTGCAGTCGAGCTCTGGTTGCCTAATGGGTAAGGAATTTGCACTGTCCCCCAAAAGCCGGTGGTTCAAGCCCACCAGGAACTCTATGGGAGAAAGATGTGCAATTTCCCAGGCAATTTAGTCTCTGAAAACCTGCTGGAGGGTCAGCTATGATTCGGTTTGAACTCAATGGCAACAAGTTAGTAATTTTTAGTTAGTTCTTAGGTTAAGGTAGAGGTGTGCATATTGTTGATGTCACAATAAATTTGCCTTCCCTTTCTCTGATAACAAAGTCTGCACTCTTAAGCATTTATTTTTAAGCAGGAAAGTTGTATACGTCTTGAGTGAAGGGAGTGATAAAAGACATTAATTTGACGTTAGCTCTACAACCTTTAGGCCTCTTTTCAGGTATGTGTCTAATTTGGAGGAGGGTGTCTAGGGATAGGAGTCATCTAATATAATAAAAAGAAAAGATTAAACATAAACCTGCCCCTAGGGAGAAAAAAGAATAGACTAATTGGCTCAGGGACCTTGTGGCACCTGGAAACAGATGTTGTACACATACCTGGAATACCTCATTAACAAATAGAGCCGGCACTGCCTCGGACACAGTATCAGAATTGAGGGAGATAGAAGGATTTGTTTTGTTCTCTGAAATGGAGGTGTTCAAGGACTAGTCTTTTTTTAAAACAACAAAACAAAACAACACACAAAAACACCACAACACAAATACAACACCAAAACAAGTCTCTCAAGTTGTCCATTCTGAAGGGAAGTCTTATGTTTTGGAGTAAAAGTGTATTCCAAAGTTTTCATTGGCTGTTTTTTTTTCCCCCAAGATGGATCACCAGGCCTTTCTTCCAAGGTGCCTGTGAGTGGATTTACTTCATCTTTCAGTTAACAGCCAACCACAATTACTATTTGCATTAGCCAAGTGTCTCCAGTGTAGTCTAAAGATGAGGTTTTGTGTATCCTGAAAACCTGTTAAGTGTGACCTGCTAAGAAGCTCTGGTTCTGACTGGGACTCACACGCAGGACTTTTTAACAGGACCACTCTGTGTAACAGAGCTTACCTGTCTTGACTGTTTATTTAACGTTCTCTAAAACACTGAAGCAGCAGTTACTGTCTACTTTTTGGGTTGCCATCGCAGACACAGTAATAAGGTTCCTCACGCTTTCTGTCTGCCTGCTGGTGGTAGCGAAGATTGAATAGAGGAATACAGAAATGATCAAACATATGCACTCTACAAAAGGATGAAAAATGTTTCAAAAACAAACACAAGGCATTAAAGGAAGAATTTCCATGTATTATAAAGCTTTAAATATGAATCCATTTTGATACATTTATTTAATGTAGGCCTTGTACACTAATGAGCGAAGACCAGATGAGTTGTGGGAGGATATCAAGGGTATCATCCAAGAAGAGTGCAAACGGTCATTACAAAGACAGAAGAGGAAGAAAAGACCAAAATGGATGTCAGAAGAAACTCTGAAGATTGCACTGGAGTGTAGAGAAGCC
>NW_006399762.1:22907508-22921678 GCF_000299155.1 Elephantulus edwardii
GGAAGACCCTCTATGAGGTGGATTGATTCAGTGTCTGGGGTAATCGAGATGGGTGTGTCAGAGGCAATGCGATTGGCACAGGATAGAGCAGGGTTTAGGGCGGTTGTACATCAGGTCGCTGAGTTGCAAATGACTCAATGGAACATAATAACAACAGGCCTTGTACATTGCTGTGAGGCAGCTTGTGAGTTTCAGAGACTCTAAGTCTCATGGGAGGAGATAACCGATCTTTTTGGGGGCAGCTGGTGGATTCGAACCATTTGCCTTTAATTTGGAAGAACAGCTTCTTACCCACTAGACCAGGAGAACTTCCTGTTTATTTGATGAACATTAAATTTATTTTGAACATCAACTTCCATTTTAATGCTCTGTCACATCACTAAAAAGTTGTCAGTTTGAATCCTCCAGCTTCTCAGAGGGAGAGAGATAAGATAGACGGCCTCCTTTTATAAAGATTTATAACCTCATAAATAACTCAGCAGTAATGTGTGGGTAACTTGAATATTATGGTGAAGTTTTTAAAAGTGATTAATTATAGGCTTTAGTCTTATTAAATCCAGTAAATGTTGGTTCTTTTCTCTTTAGTTTGGCTGTGAAAGTAAGAAGAGTTAACACAGGATAACTGTTTAGTGGCCTTGGATTGTGGTGTTATTTCACATGGATAATTCAGGCAAAAACCAAGGATATTTATTTTTTTCCCCCCTGATTTGCATTACCTGGATGAAATAACACACTTACATTTGATAACTTCAGTTTGTGGAGCACAATGAAGAATAGACTATGGTTTTGTCAGGTAGCCTGAGGGATATATGAATGTGTCATCAGACGGAAGTTTTTCTTTAATTGTTGTAATATACACACAACATAAAATGCATGGTTAAGAGTAAAATGCAAGGGAGCTCTGATGGCCCAGTAGCAAGAAGCTGCACTACAATTCCAGAGGCACATGGTTCAAATCCACCAGATGCTTTGCTGGAGAAGGAGGGACAATCTCCTCCTGTACCAGTCATATCTGATTTGATAGTTGTTGTTATGTGCCGTCGAGTCGCCTGCGAATCATAGCGACCCTATGTACAACAGCCCTAAACTCCGCTCTGTCCTGAGCCAATCGCACTGTCTCTGACACTCCCATCCCAATTATCCCAGTCACTGAATCAATCCACCTCATAGAGGGCCTTCCTCTCCTGCGCCGTCCCTCCACCCTCCCAAGCATGATGTCCCTCTCCAAGGACCGGTCGATCCTCACAACATGTCCAAAGTATGTTAGACAGAGCCTCAGAATCCTTGCCTCCAAGGAGCCACCCGGTTTAACCCTCTCCAGGACAAATCTATTTGTTTTCCTAGCAGTCCATGGTATTCTCAGTACTCTTCTCCAGCACCACAGCTCAAAGGCATCAGTTCTCCTTCTATCCTCCTTGGTCATTGTCCAACTCTCTGGTACACACACAAAAATAATAATAAAATAAAATTTTTTTTTTAAAAAAGAGTAAAATGCAGTATTTAATCACAGCCATATAGTTGTACAACAAAGTCCTTTAGTAAACTCTTTGAGTGGAATATTTACTCCTCAAAGATGTTTGGTGCCCATCTGCTTGTGTAAACCATTTTCCGGAAAATGCTGGATGGACAAGGAATGAGAACTTGGAGGTCAATGCCCTATGCATGTCCTGCCTTCCAGCAGCGCAATTTAAAAATGAGCCAGAACGGAATCAGTTGGTGCCTTTTGGGCTTAGAGTTTACTCAGTGGAAAGTATACAGACTTATTTCTTTATATAAATTCTGTACTTCATCGTAAGGAACTCTAGTGGTAGAGCTGAGTTGTGTGTAGAGTAGGATTGTGTGTTGGACTTCTAAGTGAAAGATTGTCACCTAGTCTTATGTGTTTAGTCTTATGTCCTGAAAGGATGCATAGTTTCAAAATAAACTTGACAGCTGTGCATTTTTTAAGTTAGTGTATTGTTTTATACTTGGATGCTAACAGAAAATGTGGTGCTGTGAAACTCCCAGTTGCTCAACAAAGAGTGAATTTTGAAACCTGATGGAGGGTCACCATGCATTATTAGTACCCGCTTAGTGTCATTGAGTGTGACTTTTGTTATCTGTGTTTTTAATACTCTGTTGAATCAGAACCAACTAATAGCTGATCCTCTAGCCAGTTTTCGGAGGCAGTAAATCACCTTGGAGGAGATTTGCTTATCTTAATCCCTTTGAGACACTGGTGGATTCAAACAGGCCAGCAGCACAACTCCTTACCCACTAGGCCACCAGAACTCCCTTAAATCCTATAATTAATAATTTGGTTTTTTTTCAGTTGGTTAGATGTACTGCCATATTATTTGGGAGCTCTAGTGTCTTAGTGGGTAATGCGTTTCACTGACATGTATAGTTCAAATCCACTCAAAGGCAAGCAGTTCAAATCCACCTGCTGCTCTGTGAGAGAAAGACTAGAGTCTCTATACAATTTACATCCTCTTAAAAGCGCAGGAGAGTCAACTATGACTAGATTCCCACTCAAAGTCAATGAGTGAGTGAGGTAGCCACAGCCAGTTTCCCTCAATTAGTTACAATATAATAACTCTAAACACTTTGTTAATAAATTGCTTAGTAAGTCGAGGATATTTGTAATTTGCTTTCAAAAGTGTCATTGTAAATTGTATTTTCTTTGACTTGGGCCCAGAGCATCAGGAACTTGCCAATTAATTATCTTCAATAGTTAGTTTAAATTGCTTCTTCATTTAAAAATAAAAAGCACTACTGCTGTCTCATGAGTTCAGTGGTGCTTTCAGATTTACTATTTCTACACAGTTTTATGATATAAAGTTTGCTTCATCAGTTAAATTGTATGCAATTGGGACTCTAATATTTAGAAATAATATATATCATCTTTAGTTTTTTTCTTAATATTCTGTTTAGTGTAGGATTGATTTTGATAAAGCAAAGATGTGTGCATCATAGAAATGTTAAAAGAAATAAAACTGTATTAGTTGTAGCTTTTTCTTCCTTCAGTTAGGCTTGGAGTGTGTAACTTGAAATAATACACAATATTTAAGAAGCATGGGTAGATAAAAAGAAGCTGAGTGTCCCCTTGCGGTAAACTCTAGTATTTTGGTTGAAATCTTTTTCTATTTGTTTTTCTTTCTTGCTTTGCTTCTCTACAACAGTCTTTGAAAAAAAAAATGTTATCAGTCTTTGTACTGTATTTCTCTTTTCTCTTTGCTGAATTTTCAAAATAAAAAATGCACATTGCTGTAGTGTCATACTTCCAGTACTAGATTGTAAATCTGCGAATTGTTTCCTTAATGGTCTACCTGACACATAGGGACTTATAACTTTCCAGGCAGCATATTATTTGCTTTTATTATTAGAAGAAAGAAAACTAGTAATTTGAAAAGAGCACAGAAGTCCACTAAATAATAGTATTTAAAAACGGTTTTAAGTTTAACCAGTAGAGTGAAAAACACAATGCATTTCAAACTTATTCTTTTATGTATTATCCACTTTTCCCCCTTACTAGTTTATTTACAAAACTCTAATACAGATTCGAACAAATTCTTTCCATTTCTCACCCCCCCACATCAAATTGTACAACCCAATGATTAATCTCCCCTCCCCCTGCACATCCACATCCCTCTGCTTCCTGCCTCTCCCATCCCTCCTGGATCTTTATACTCATGTAGAATGTATAATAACGGTTTTATGCAATATTATCCACTTGTTATGTAATGAGTCTGCTTTTCAGAATATGTCCACCAAATAAGGAATAAGATTGAGATGTTTTCAAGTAACAGAGCTAAATTAACAGACTTTAAGTGAAGACTTAATTATATCACATAATAATAAGTCTAGCCAGAAGCCTCTGAAATTGTTCAGTAGTTTGTTAGTGTCATCGATGATCCAAATTCCTTCAGAGTTTATGTTCTATCATCCTTAATCTGTCAGCAGTTTTCCTTTTGTGATCACAAGATCACAGCTACATCACCAAGCATCATGTCTTTACACCATCTCTGGTGGCCTAGAGACAACTAATTGTGCTGTCCACACAGACACACACAGTTCAAATACACCAGCGGCTGTGTGGGAAGGATGATGAGTGATCTCTTCCTGTGTGATTTCTGAATAACTGGAGGGTCTGTTCCAACTTGTCACATAACAACAGCAACCCTTTTTGCTATGTAAAGATAGAGCTCTAAATACTAAACTTCAAATCAAAGTGAAGAAGAGTACTTAACACGAACAACAACTAAATCCCTCAAATTGAAACCAACTCGTAGTTGACCTTGGGTCTCTGAGGCAGTAGGTCACATGAAAGGAGACTGCTCTGCTCTCTCCCTCAGAGCCTCTCAACTACTAGAGAGGCTTAGCTTTTGAGTTAGCAGTGCAACTCCCAGTGGACTATAACAAAGGAGCTCCCTAATGCTTAGACAACAGATTATAAACAGATAATTAAGAAAGAATTGTTTTAAATGTTACTGGATATGAGATTATTGATATATTGCTTAGTATATGTTGGGATTCCTGATGTTGGCGTGTTTCATTTATCTTTAGTTATTCTGTACATAGGCACAATATGGAACTCTTGACAGTACAAGAAAATCAAGTTTTGTGTGGGAAACAAGCCAAGGTCAAGTGCAATCAGATTAGTTAGGGCCACAAAAAAAAACAGACACCATCTGAATGTAACTTTTCTTTTTTTTTTTTGAATGTAACTTTTCTTAAAAATTTATTTTGTGTTTATGTTCAAAGGTAACAGTATTCATTATTATGGAAATGGCTTTACGTCCTGATCATTTAATATATATATTTTTTTAAAAACTCCAAAACCAAAACACTAGAAACTTGTATTAAAAAGGGATTGATTAGAAATTGGTTGTACATTAGCCACCTTCATCAATGATAATTAATGTTACAAACCAAAAGAACTATGAGTGTTTGTATAAAAAAATTAACATGATCTGTGGATCTTCACGCAATAATTATTTTTTAATAGTAGGAATGAAGGTAATACCACTTTATTTTTTTTTAATTTAGTTTGTTTATTTTTCATTTCAATGAACATCTACAGAGATTTTGGAATTCCATTCATTCATTGTTGCACCCTTCTCCCCGCACAACCCCCCCCCCCCATTTGCTCCTCTCCTTGTAAAGCAAAAGAAAAACTCCCTCATTGGTACACAATCACTTTTATTTTTAAAGACAGTTTATTTTGTTGTTGTTGTTCCACTTTGATTAAAAGTTTAGACCCTAGGTCTGGTCAGCATGTACCATTTCTACCGGTACAATTCCATGACATCGATTAATTCTTCAGGTTGTGCAAACCTTCTCATCCTCCTTGCCTGAATTGTTTCAGCTCCAAGAACATAAGCTTACTGGCACCTAGGTTTTCTTATCTTCAAATGACTGTTGTCAGTCTGATCCCACATAGTTTTTTAAAGAGTATAATGCTCAATTGTCTAACTTTTTGACAAAACATCAAGAAGAACTAACCAAGATTATTATTATTATTATTTAAAAAAAAACAACACCAAAAACCCAAAAGCGGAAACACTACAACAGTTCCAGAGACTGAGCATAGTATGACTGTAAAATAAGATTGTTGTCTAACAAATGTAATAAAAGGGAAAAATATATTACAATGGCCTCCTGTAGATCTAGAAATCAGGTAAAAAAAATCTGTTTTTATCAAGCTTAATACATTTAAATGATGATCAGAAGTTTCTTGAAATGTAATAGTGTGGATGGTCTCCGTTGGAAAAATGGATTATTTGGCTCTGTGCACGGAAAAGGGAAGCTCTTGTTTGACAGTTCTCAAACTAAAAGAACTGGAAACCAAATTTAAACCTTAAATTGCAATACTGAAGGATGTTATGAGCAAAATGACTCATGGTACTAGTAGTCAAAAATCAGGACACACGTTGCCCTGGGAAAATCTGCTGTCAAGGGGTGTCTCTGAAGACCAACATTGTCAGTTTAGAGATTATGATGTGCCTGATCCAAGCCAAGGTCTTCTCTATTACTTGCTATGCATCTTCATGTTGGACGATGAATAAGGATGACAGAAGATGAATCAATGCCTTTGGGCTGTGGTGTCAGAGAAGAGTGAATGTCTCATAGATGAGCAAACGAACAAAGAAATATGTCTTAGGAAAAGTGCAACCAGGGTGCTCCTTGGGGATAAGGCTATACCTCATACTCTTTGGGAACATTTTTAGGAGGGGTCAATCCATAGGAAAGAGCATCATGCTTAGACAGGTGGAGGGTCAGCCAAAGAGAGGAAGACTTCCAACAAGATGGGGATACTCAGTGACCTTAACTGTAACAATAGGGTGAAGTAGATCAGAGATGGTGACGATGGCATAGAGTTCATATGGTTGTTATGACTCGTAGACAACTTGACAGCACAGTAGATAACTTGACAGCACATAACACCAACAACATCATTAGGGACATAAGAGAATCTGGAGCAGTTATTTCCATCCAGCGTCTAGAAATCAAAGAAACATGGTCTTTTGGGATCACATTCTTCGAGCTTCTTGTTATTACCCATTCCCTTGCCTTGTCAGACTTCAGTTTACATTTCCTTTATTATGTTTATTTCTCTGTGTTAAGTAGCAGAGAGCCCTGGGGTGTTGCGTGTAATATATCAAACTTTAAACCAAAACTGGTAGTTTGAATCCACTTGTGGGCTCTGACCATTGGTGGCTTTGTCATAAGGAATTGTACTGCCAACCCAAAAGGAGGCAGGTTGAATCTATCAGCTGATTGGTGGAAGAAAGATAGCCAGTCTCCTCCTGTGCAATTTACAGCCTCTGAAAACCTGCAAGAGGGTCAGCTAGGAGTTTGTTCCGACCTGATAGAACATGACAACAACAGTAATGCACTCTGAGGGAGCAAAAAGTAAGCAGTCTCGTCACATGGGGCTGCTATGAGATGACCAACTCCATGGCAGATGGTTTAAGGCTGAAACAAAATATTAAAACTTCATTATTCCAGGGGACTACGTTTATTGTCTTTTGTAACAAGACTAAAATGTACTTTGTAGACTCTATAGGAAAAAAAAAAATAGGATATAGTTTAGATTAATGCAGGTATTTGTATTTGCAAACATTTAAGTTAAAAAATATTGAGATCTCATTTAAGCAACTCATTTCAATTATTCTTGTTGTTATATGCTGTTGAGTTTCCTGTGACTCATAGCAACCCTATGTATAAAGCTCTGAAGCTTGTACTTGTATTGTCTTGAGCCAGTCTCACTTATTGCATTTACTATATCAGTCCATCTTATCCGTGGTCTTCCTCTCCTGTCCTGCCCCTCCATGCTTCTGAGCATGATGTCCTTCTCCAAGGACTAGTCTGTCCTGGCCATGTGCCCAAAGTATGTGAGACGGAGCTTCAAAATCCTAGCCTCCAAGCTAGGAGCCTCCAACTAGCCAACCAAGGAGAAACTTGGTTTCACCTTCTCCAAGATAGACCTATCTGTTTTCTTGGCAGTCCATGGCATGTTCAAGACTCTTCTCTGGCACCACAGCTTGAAGGCATCAATCAATTCTTCCACCATCCTTTGTTGTTGTCCTGTTTCTGATACATAGCAAGTAACTGCAAAGACCATAGCCTGGATCAGGTGGACCTTATTCTCTAGCCTGAAATCGTTGCTTCTCAGTACTCTGGAGAGGTCCCTGATAGCAGATTTTCCCATTGTAATTAGTTTTTTATTTCCTAACTGCTGGCACCAAGAGTGTTGATTGTGGAGACAAGCAAGCTGCATTTATTAACAACCTTTATCTCTTCTCCATCTATCATGGTACTGCCAATAGGCCCAGTGGTGAGAGAGAATTTTTGTCTTGATGTTTAACTTCAATCCATATTGAAGACTAGAATCCTTGACTTTCTGCAGCAAGTGCTTCAGGTCCTCCTTGGTTTCAGCAAGCAAGCTTGTGTCATCTACCTAATGTAGTTTGTTGATGAGTCTTCCTTCAATCCTGATGCCAGATTCTTCCTTATAAAGCCCAGCTCCCCAAATTATCTGCTCTACATATAGATTGAAAAGGTATGGAGACAGGTTGCATCCCTGATGCACTCCTTTCCTTATTTTGATCCATGCAGTGTTTCCTTGCTTTGTTCTGAGGGCTGATTCCTGGTCCAAGTATAGGTTTCCTATAAGCACAATCAAATGTTCTGGGAATTCCATTCTCTTTCAATTATGAATTATTTTTCCAGAAGGCTTTTCTTGCCAGCTGTCTCATTCCATGTATCATATATGGATTAGTGCTGTTTCTTCTCACGTACTTTGGACTTGTTATCAGCAGCAGCCAGTCCCTGGAGAAGAATATAGTAGCTTGATAAAGTAGAAGGCCAGTAAGAAAGAGGAACACCCTCCAAGATAGGTTCACATAGTGCCTGCAACAATGAACTCAAACAATTGTTTAAAGCAGTTGTTGCAAGGATGGAATGATACCGGCTTGGGCAGTGCTTTGTTCTGTTGTACAAAGGGTCTTTAAGAGTCAGAACTGACTGAAAGCACCTAATAATAACAGCAATGACATCTAGTCAATGTAACTCACAGAAGATATTCAATAGTAAGAAGTAGCACCCAACTCTTCACCCTGTACTTAATCACCTTTTAGAAATTCAGACTGACAGACCTCATCTATGTTTATCAATAAAATATATTCCCATAGAATATTGGCAGAGCTGGTTTATTTTCATACACAGAACTTGTCTTTTCAAATTTAAATCCCAACACTTTCCTTTGAGGTAGAAGATTGAAATTGATAGTAAAGGTGATAAAAATTATCACAGGGGAATTTATAGTGGCCCAGACAGGAAAGTTATTTGGTAGTGGGATATTTGGGAACTAATCCATACACAGCCAAAGTACCTTGAAAACTCATAGTTGTCCTTTGGCGTACTTGGACAGATGTTGTAGTGGTTTCTTGTAGGAAAAAGCTGTCATTAAAAAAAAATATATATATAGCCTTGCAAAAAAAAAAAAGAAAACTCATAGTTGGGTTGATAAAAAGTAAAATGAGGAATTAACATCATAAAGATAGTAGCAGAAAAATGCATGTCTTCTGATAATATTGTTGTTGTGTACTGTCAAGTCAGGACTGACCCAGAGCTGACCCTCCAGTGGGTTTTTGGCAGCAGTAAATCACACAGGAGGAGATTGCCTGTCTTACTCCAATAGAGCAGCTTGTGGATTTGAAACTCATACCTTTGCCTTGGCAGCACCATTCCTTACCATGAAGCCTCGAGTGTGATTTTCTGCCTCTGAAAACCCACTGCAGGGTCAGCTGTGGGTCAGTTCTGACTCGATGGTATACAGCAACTATCTCAGCAGATAACAATGACATTATGTCTTTGAGAAGGTGCAGTCAGAATGTTCCTTGGAGGCAAAGATGGTGAAGCTTTGTCTTGCATGCTTTGGGCATCTTGCTAGGAGAGGCTATTCTTGCTTGGACATCATGCTTGGAAAGGAGGGAAAGATCCTCAACCAGGTGGATTGGCAGAGTGACTGCTGCAGTGGACTCAAATGCGTCAGAGATTGTAAGAATAACGCAGGGTAGGACATGGTTCAGATCTGTTGTACATAGGGTTGCCAAGTCACACTCGATGGCATCTAACAACAATAAACCACCAGAGCTACCTTTGCTGAGATTTTTGTTGTGTGCTGTCGCATCAAAACCGACTCATAGTTGATGCTCCACAGGTTGTCACAGGCAGTAAATTACAAAGGAAAAGATTGTTCATCTTTTTCCAGCAGTGCAACTGGGAGATTCAAACTTGATGTCTTTGGATTGGCATTGCAGGTCCTTACCTAGCTGGCAGTCAGGGCAAAAGGATAAAAATGATTTCTACCCGAAAATAAAAGGTGGTCAACTATTATTCAGGATAGTGTGAGGTAGGGCAAGTTTCAGATCTGTTATTCCTTATTGCTATGAGTCATAGATGGCTTGATGGCACCTAACTACAATAATATTCAAGAAAGCTCAGTGCTTTTTATTTTTTTCTCCCCCTGGCAACTGATAGTCTTAGAAATCTTAGACAAAGACTTATGACAACCTTTGAGAGAAAGTCAGGAATGGGATTTCAAAAAGCTCTGTGACCTTGGGGCTAAATTAAGGTAACCTGAGCACTTTCCCAACGATCTCTTGATTGCTCGCTAGTACTTATAGTAACTAAGAGAATTAATAATGCTGGCACTCTCTTCCTTGAAGATCCGATATAATCAGGGCTTTTGTTGATGAGCTGAACTGTCTTGGGAGTGCTGCAACACCGAAGGGCCGAGGAGGAGGAAACTAGGCTCATTGAAAACAGAGTCACAGGTGAATTACTTATTTACATGTTATTGTTGTGTAACATTGAGTCAGAACTGACCCATAGCTGATGCTCCAGCAGGTTTTCAGAGACCGTAAATTGCATGAGAGGAGATTTGCCATTTTCCTCCCACGGAGCAACAAGTCAGTTCAAGCCATGTACCTTTGTGTTGACAACATAATTCCTTACCACTAGGCCACCCACTAGGCTGCCACAGGTAAGACCTGTGCTCCCATCTCAAAGGTATGGATTTGATTCACCACCTGCCTCTATAGGAGAAAGATGGATACTCTCAGCCTCTGTGATTAAACAGCCTCTGAAAACCTGCTGGGGCGTCGTCTATGAGTGGATTCCAACTTGATGGTAAACAACAACACCAATAACAAAGAACATCAATAGCAAACCTTCAATAAGTTTTGATTGGCGAAAATGGCCTTTCCTCATCTTTCCTGATGGACCAAAGAATATCAGAGAGGCTGTAAGATTGCTTTTAGGAACCTGTTTTGGATTTTCTTAAACATTTGGTACATGATTTGAACTTTTCAAAGTGGACATCCTCCACAAATCTCATGTTAGAAATCCTCCAGATAATCTTGATAATCCACGATGATTTCTACTTTGTAGTTGCAGAAACTGAGTTTCAAAAAGGTGATTAACTCCAATCTATCCAATAGCACTTTGTAGAAACCTTTGACAGCAGTTTCCCAGTGCAGTTCTTCTTTTGATTTCTCATCTGCTGCTATGATAGCTGTTGATTGTGGATCCAGATAAAACAAATTTGTCTTTGAAGAAGTGCAACCACAGTGCTTGTTAGGCAAGGATGGTGAAAATTTAACTCACTGATGTAGGCAGTTTGTCAGAAGGGGTCAGTCCTTGGAAGAAAGTGCTGGCTAGCGTAGTCGTGAAAGGTGTGAGACAGGGCAAGGTTCAGACCTCTTGTTCATAGGGTCTCTATGGGTTTTAGTTGTCTTGATGGCACCTAATAACAACTACAACATCTCTATAAGCAAATGTGTGGCAGATAGGGATTGGGAATTAATTTGTCCTACACCACCACCACCCCCCCACCAAAACACACAAACTAGGAGGTGCTATTCCTTGGAGAAAGACATGATGCTGGGAAGGGTGGAGGGCCAGTGAAGCAGAGGAAGCCCCCCTCAGCCAAGTGGATTGACAGGGTGACTGCTGCAATGGGCTTTTTTGTGTCAAGAAGTGTCAGGGGGGTGCAAGATAGAACAGGGTTCAGATCTTTGGTTCATAGGGTTGCTGTGAGTCATACTTGACCGCACCTAGCAACAACAACCTCCCAAAGCAGAGCCCATGTTTCTCAATCACATATGTCATATGGATTATTGGAAGCAAAAGCACAGTCCAGCTATGCCTCTGTGAACTGGAGAACTCATCTCTGCTCACTCTGGGTCTAATAGCACTATTCAAATGCAGGCTTTGGTCAGCCTGGACTGCGTGAGGTTTATGTGTGTTATTGTGGGGATGGATGTGCCCTTTTCTTTCAGAAACCCAAATTTCACCATGTGATACTGCCTACAGTCAACTCTTTGACCTAGAGTGTGACAGTATCGCATGGTCCAACCAAAACACATTCCCTGGTTTTGTTTTCATCACAGTCTACTTTCACATGAGAGTGTTTCACATTGGAGAGTGTTGCCATTTTTAGTTAATATTTGTCCATACCAAGCATACAATCTGTTTTGCTTGTCCAGTTTTCAAAAACCAGTTCTTCTGCAGCATAGAGGTCAAATCTACCTTTTAAGGCTTTTATATTTGTCACATTGTGAGTGGACATTATGAAAGATAAATATGCTAGTCGAGTCAGGACTCAGCCCTGTAACTTTAGTTTTCGAGGACTTTAAGATGGAAGGGCGTCTGCAACGGAAAGACATCCTGCTGTGGGTGAAAGTCCCCGAAGACTTGAAAGCTCCGGAGACGTTCGAGGTCCCGACGAACCTGCTGACGCTGGTATTTGGCCCAAATGGATCCCGAATCCCCTACCTTGAGCAAGTGAGCCAGACTATGCTCGAGCTGAAGGTTCTGGAATGCTCGAACTTCACCAGGGTGGTGGTCTATGGTCCTGAAGTGTACAAGTTACGGGCCAAGGGGATGTTTCAGTCTCTGACCGAGTGGCACCGCCTTCGACAAGAGCGAGGGATGCAGAGACTTGACGAAGCCATGAACACCCTGGAATTAGGCCTTGGATTGAGTGAAGGTTTTAGCCACGGTGACTAGACAAGGATGTGTAGTTGCTGCAGTGGATTTCACTTGGTTTAAATTCAGCTTTAACTGGGCAGGTTGGAAGAATACAAGGATTTGAAAGCCTCTGATTTTTGCCTCTCATTCATGATGTGAATATTTATTTTGAAAGCTGCTGATTAAAGGCCTAAATTAAAAAAAAAAGAAAGAAAGATAAATATGCTGAAACGCCACATCTTGCCTTCCTTTTTTTTGTTTAAAAATCTTTCCCTTCACCACAAATGAGCAGCTAATGTGCTCCCATCCCATCGAGCTCTCTGGATAAATTTTCATAGCATCTCTCTGGTCCACTTGTGAATATAGAATTATATCAAAGTGTTGACTGGTGCTTGGTGCATAATACTTGGGCTATAAATACAATTCCCTTTTCCAAGAGAACCATGCCTTCTCATTACACCAGGAAGGCAGTTTACAAAAACCTGGGACCTGTGGATTTGGTCACGCTGTGTTCCATTCCCACCTTTGCTACTTAATGGCTTTGAAACTTGAGCACATTCATTAACCTCCCCAGGCTTCCATTTCTAGGTGTGAAATTGGGATAATCACGTCGGGCTGTGTGAAGAATGAAATTGCCCTCAAAATGTCTAGCGCTGTATGAAATCTCCATTTTATGAGATGCTGTTTTAGAATTGTAACCAGTTTACCAAATAACCACTATTTTTTAGCTTCTCCTTAATCACTTGGAAACATCATGTCATAGCCCTACTTAAAACTTTTCATTGCGTTCTTTTGTCTTCGTACTTCCCAGCCAGCCCTTGAAGATTCTTTATAATATGGCCCCATCTCATCATCCTGTTTTTACAGTTTGCTGTTTCTTTTTCTTTTTTTCCCACATTTAACTTATGTATGCTTTTGTTAGGTGCTATCTAATCAGCTCTAACTCATTGTGCCCTTTGGTGTTAAAACACCCCAAAACTTTGCCTAGACCTATTGGTTAAGAAGGATTGACCCAGTGATTGAAGAGTGGATCCAAGCATGTTGGTGAGCATGGTGCAGACTAGGGCAATGTCTTGATCTCTTATTCTTAGGGTCACGATGGCTTGTAGTTGGCTCAATGGTACATAACAACAACAACATGGCATCCTCTTAGTTCCCAGCTTGTTCCAGTCTATCTCTGTGGCTACTGTGCCTCATTGGTAGTCCTCCTGCACCCTTGGACCCTTTACTTCGCCAAACATGACATCCTCCATGCAAGTGACTATTCTGATGATGTTGTACTCAGAGCAAAAGAGTCAGCAGTTTTGTGTTGTGATCCAAGAGGTTTTGGTTAGCAAGTTGGCTTTTCGGTCCAGTAGCTTATTTTCATTTGGAAGCTCTGCTAAACTTGTCCACCATCGGTAACTCAGCTGGCATTGGAATAGTGATGACATAGTTTCAGCATCTCAGCAGCACACAAACCATCACAAACGGACAGATGGGTAACTTATTTTATGCATAACTCTGGCATATTGAACCACTTGCTGTTTTTTATGTGTTTATAGTTGTTCTTTTTCTTTTCATTACCTGTAATGTCTGTCTCCTTTTCCGATTTTTTGAAACTTCATGAAAAAAATACAACTCAATACTACCACTTCTTTTTTTTTTTTTT
>NW_006399762.1:22922833-22933763 GCF_000299155.1 Elephantulus edwardii
GTCCCATTCATCTGTTTTATCTTCTTCTGGTTGTAGATTTTTCAGGATACTTGGAAGACTGTTTATGTTCTGGATTAGGATTACTAGAGTTCTTCCAAGCTTTTCTTTAATGAAGTTTATAGTCCTTGGTTTTAGTCCTAGATCCGTGATCCACCTTGAGTTGGTTTTTGTATATGGAATGAGGTGTGGATCTTGCTTGAGTCTTCTGCAGATAGCTTTCCAATTTTGCCAGCACCATTTGTTAAAAAGGCTGTCATTTCCCCACTTATCTGATTTCATTTCCTTGTCAAAAATCAGTTGACCATATGTAGATGGGCTGGTTTCTGGTTTCTCAATTCTATTCCATTGATCTATGTGTATGTTATTATACCAGTACCATGCTGTCTTAACCACCACAGCAGTGTAGTAGGATTTGCAATCAGGGAGTGAGATGCCTCCTACCTTTTTTCTATTTTTAAGGAGTGCTTTGCTTATTCAGGGCTTCTTTCCATTCCAAATGAAACTGGAGATTACCTTTTCCATCTCCTTAAAGAATGGGATTGGGTTTTTTTTTGTGGGGGGATTGCATTGAACGTGTAAATTGCCTTTGGTAGTATTGCCATTTTCACAATATTGAGTCTTTCTGTCCATGAGCAAGGGATATTCTTCCACTTCTCCAGGTCTCTTTTTGTTTATTGAATACTACCACTTCTATAAAGCCTTGTGTTTTTATTTTGATTGGTAGTTTTGGTTTTTGCCCTTTCATTTTTATACTGCTTCCTTGTGGCTTCTTGTTGTTGTGTACTGTCAAGTCAGAACTGATTCATAGCTGACCCTCCAGTGGGTTTTCAGAGACAGCAGATCGCCCATGAAGAGATTGTCCAACCTTCTTCCATGGAGCAGCTGGTGGAATCAAACCTCATGCCTTTTGGATAATTTATTTGTAGGAAATTGAGCTGTTAATGCAAAGGTATGTGCTTTGAATCCACCAGCTGCTCCATGAGAGAAAAATGCACAGTTTCCTCTTTTGCAGTTGACTGCTTCTGAAAACCACAGGAGGGTCAGCTGTGAGTCACTTCTGACTCAATGGTTAATCAACAACAACAGTAACAACTGCTGGTTTAGTGGGAAGCCGTTGTGATGCCAGTCAAGATCATGAAGTTCAAATCTACCAGCTGCTCTATGGAAGAAAGACAAGTAATTTCCTTCTATGCATTTTACAGCCTCTTGTAAACCCACTGGAAGGTCAACTATGCTTCATTTCTGACTTACTTTATACATCACCATATAATTTTTAAATTTATTTGAAATTTTGAGTATTTCTCATAATAAAGTTCATTGTGATTTGCTTTATCATTCTTAGAGCATTTTATACTTTAGCCGTAAGCCAAGCTTTCTATAATATACTTTTAATTATTAATTGCTGTGGAGTGAGTGTATAACACGTTGTATAACAGTGGAAATCCATAGTATCTGTAAATTTTCATTAACATTAATAATAATAATAAACAAATCCCAAACAGTGTAAATCATTGCCCATCTTTCTCCTAAGGAATTGTTGGTTGATTTGAACTTGCAGAGGCCTCTGGTTATGTGGTTTCTAGAGAGCTGTGCTATTCACTGTAATATATAGTAAGTCAAATAACTGCAGAACATTAATTAGTCAATTCAATAAATGTTTACTGAGGGCCCAATATTTACCAAACACATTGAAGAGTCCTTCTCTCTCATGGGATATATATGTTAATTCAGATAGAGAGCTAATAATGTAAACCGAATTCATAAACTAATTCTAGATGTTGAGAACTGCTAAAATAAGAATAACAGCAATGTGAAAGAAAGAAGTCAGGTCCCTACATATGAATATGTAATCATTCTGATTTCATGTGTCTGGGGGTACAAAGGATAAATTGGTGGAATGAACATGTTCAAAGCCCTAGTTATACAAACGTGAGACAGATCTGACTCACCTTCTGTACATAACTAATACAGTAACCTGTTTCTAGAAAAGATTTTGCTTTTGGACATTTATGTTAAGCTGTATGCAAATTTATTGCTATCAAGTAGGAACCAACTCATAGCTGACTCTCTACTGGGTTTTCAGAGCCGGTAAATAACATGGGAGATTACTCATTTTTCTCTGGCAGAGATGCTGGTGGGCTCAAACTGTTTTGTTAGCACAACTCCTTACCTCCTAGGCCACCCGAAAATGACTGTGACAATTGGCTTGAGCATACCAGAGATTGAGGTGATGGTGCAGGATAGGGCAAGGTTTAGATCTGCTGCTGCTATGGTTGCTATGAGTCCTAGTCTAACTCGCTGGCACCCAACAACAACAACAACAACAATGATCATACTCCATAGTTTACTACATTGATATACATTTCTTACTTTTCCCCCTCTTAAAATAAAAACAGACAACAGAAAAATTTAAAGAGTAGGAACATGTTTTCTCAGAGGATCCTTTTGTCATTCACTCTGGCCATTCCCTGGGTCTTGGTTATCCTCACATATACCTGTTCTCCTCAGTTTGTGCTCACATGTTTTTGTGTCTATGTTAACTTGCTTTATGACTCAGAAGTGGTAAAGTTTCACATCCTTATTTACTGTGCTCTCAGCTTATTGATCATATTACATTAGAGTACATTATGAAGAGATTACATTATATTAGATTACACCCACAGGAATAAGGGTTAAAATGCCAACACATATTTGGGGTACACAACTCATGGATACATACCTTGGGAGAGTTGGCACTCTGTTTATTGAATTGTTGGTTTTCTTCTTAAAGAAAGAGAAAATACCTCTAAGATATATTTTACAGGTTATCCTGATATTTTTCTTCCTCAAAACATACTTGGAGTCTGACCTGCTCAAAGTAGAATAACTAGATATTCAGTTCACATTACTTGTACCAAATAGTTTTCCTATTATACTTCACTTTTCCATACTTTTAGAAGTTAATTGTGGATGGAACAGGTGATGTTTGTTTACTTGCATTACAAATGAATACGATATTGTGGAGTTTATCTTTGAATATGACTTTCCCAGTCATTATTTGACTTTGCCATGTAGATGGACAGGAATATGCAAATGGGTGTGTTAGCCTACCATCAAGGGGATTGGCCATCTACCAGTCCACGAGGGGATTGAACCAGGAGTATTAGACATTCCCCACCAGTAAAGAAGATAATGTAATATATTCTTTGGGCTCAAAAAGTCTTGTTCTAACTACACGTGCAGCAGCAGCAGCAGCCATAGCCAGACCAGAGACCCAACATGACATGGGACCTTGGAACTGTTATACCCTTGGAACTGGAGCTAAGAGCCTTTTCCCAAGTGTGTTAGACAACTTGGGGTTAGAAGTGCCATAATTCTCAGAACTGAGAACTCTTCACTTGCCTAATGCCATGAGGCTCAAGACTGAGGTGCCTGAGAACATATTTCAGTAACCATCCTACTATATTTTTGTTGCTTACCTGGATTTTAACCTTTCGACTTCCCCAGTATGAGTCTGTGTGGTCTGTGAGCTATCTCATTGGATTTTGGAGCCAGTAAAATAGTAAGACAGGTATTGAGATGAGTAGAAAGAGGTATGGGAGCACAGGGGACCTGTCTGACTTCATGGGAATTGGGTTTGTATTATTGATGCTGTTGATGGGGACAGTTCTCCTTAGTGAAGTTGATAAAGTTTTGACATGTCTCCACATCATCCCTGCTCTTTTTACAGATTATTTTGTTATTAGATCCAGTTATGATCGAGGACAAAATATCTTACACCAGTTTTGAGACACACGTAATTTGACCTTAAGCATTGGTTCAAGAGAGATATGGGACATAGAACTTTAGCTTTGGGAACCTTGCCAGACATCATGAATTTCTTATATCCTTTTTGTCCTTCAATAAAGACATAATTAGAGTATAGTTCTGTGCGTCATTCCAGTAAATTGTTGTTAGAGTAGTGTTGGAACCAACAGGTCAGAAGTTATGTCCAATCATTCACTCATGATTGTTGAGATGCAACTGACTTTCACTGGGTTTTCAAGGTGCTGTAAATCTCACCCAAGGAGATGCCCATCCTTGTCCGATGAAGCAGCTAGTGGATTCAAACTTCCTTTCAAACCTTCCTTTCCGTTGGCAGCATAACTCCTTACCCACTAGGCCACCAGAGATCCCTTAAGTTAGGGATTCCTGCAGCTTGCAGGTGTTGTCCTGAAAGAGTGTAGGGAAATCCCTGAATCTGTAGCCAGCAAGTCAGAAGTTGGGGAGCCCAGGACTGCCAAACTTGTCTCTGGCATCTGTCTGCCTATTTCATAGTCAGATTGATAGTGTTCTTTGGCTTGAGAGCTCTCACTTTGCTTCGGGATGCTTTGTTGCTAAACATTACTGACAACAGATGCGCCAGCAGAACCGAACACTGCTTGGACTTAACCCTTCCTCACAATCATCGTTATGTTTGAGCTCATGATTGTTTTCACTGTGTCAGTCCATCTCTTTGAGGGGCCTCCTCTTTTTCACTTACTCTATTAAGCACGATATCCTTCTCCAAGAATTACCAGAGTTCAAAGTAGTTGAGGTGGAGTTTCATGATATAAATGGTTCCAGGGCATACATTTGCTAATCAATTTTTTTTTAATTGTCAAAGTACAAAATTAATTGCTTAAAGATACACATTAAATCCTCTCCTTTCTTTCCTGAGAAAGAAGCATAAGTTGTGTTACACCTGGGGTCCTTTTATTTCCGCTAATGTGTGTTAGGAAGATTTTTAGTCGGAGCTCATTCAGGCAAGAAATCATGCTGGAAAAGCCCTCATCTTCCATTATCTTCTCTGCAGCAGTCTTTCAGGAGAATCCGCATCCCTTTTCTGGGTCACTTGTTCCTAATACAACCTCCCACTCCAGAAAACATTTTTTTAACTTCAGTATGTAGATTTTTGGCAGATTCAGCAACAACTGCCCATCTCTAGCATTTTCAAGGTAGCTCTGGGGCAATTTACTTTTCCAGCAAGTTCTCGTCTTCTTTCCTCTTGTTTTTTACTTTCCCCCCTTTATATTAGAGTATGTATTCAAAGGAAGGAAAATGTTCATGTGTGGAGACATGACCCTTAAGGTATTATTTCTAAGAGGATATCTTTACAATGTCTTTGTTTTGTGCGCTTTATTGTTAATATATTGGGTTTCAGTAGCTCTCAGTACTTGAATTATGTGCTATACTCATCTGACAAGCTTTTCAAACCACCAGGGCCAGCGCCATGTTATCTCTTTGGAGGTGAAGATTGTTGTTGTTATTGTTGTTTGGTGCTGTTGAGGCGAGTACAACCCATTGTGGCCCTATGAACAATAGATCTGAACCCTGTTCTGGAGGTGATTAGGAAGGTAATTTTAAAACCGCCCCAGATAAGATGGCAAGAAACCAGCATTTTAAGAAAATTTTAGAAACTTGGAGGCTATTTTACTTGCCCGAAGGACTGTGATTGTTTTGAATACCTGAACTGTGCAGCCATTAAATCTGTCATGTCATATGGAATTATCTCTGTGATATAGAAAGACATGGAAACATGAACCAGGACAACTTAGATTTCTCTTGTGTTGTTGTTGTGTGCCGTATAGTTAAAACCGACCTATAGCTGACCCTCAGCGGGTTTTCAGAGGCAATCGCATGGGAGATTTGCCTGGCCTTCTCCCGTGGAGCAGCTGGTGACCTCGAACTGCATGCCTTCGGGATTGCAGTGCAGCTTCTTGCCACTAGGCCACCAGAGCGCCCTTAGAGTTTTCTTACTATGGGAAAAAGTGGAGCTGTGTCAGTAAAAATAAATGATGCAAATAAGGTCAATCTAAACCCATTGCCAATCTGGACAGTGTTTTGTACAAATTTATAAATATTCATTTTATCAAATATTCAGTAGGGAATAC
Organism: Elephantulus edwardii; assembly: GCF_000299155.1. Lineage (NCBI taxonomy): Eukaryota > Metazoa > Chordata > Mammalia > Macroscelidea > Macroscelididae > Elephantulus > Elephantulus edwardii. Next base: position 22,928,725 of record NW_006399762.1, read on the forward strand.
AGCGCATTTAATGACTTTCAGCAGTTTGAAAAATCATGGTTTAGTGCTAAGGAATTACCCTGCCAGCCTAAAGATAGGTGGTTTTTTAATCCACCAGCTGCTCTTCAGGAAAAAAAGGGACAATCTCCTTTGAGATTGAGATTGATTGCCTCTGAAAACCCACTGGAGAATGTCAGCTATGAGTCCCTTGTTACTGAAAGGTATACAACAACACACAACTATTACATGAGAATCACACTATAAGCTATTTGTGTGAATAAATTATTTACATTATAGTTATATAGATATGAAAATTATATTTTCATGTTATTGTTATGTGCCACTGAGTCACCTGTGACTCATAGTGGCCCTATGCTCTGATCTGAGCCCATCTCACTGACTCTGACAGACCTACCCTCATTGCCCCAGTTACTGTAACAATTCATCATCTCATCTGGGGTCTTCTTCCCCTATACTGTCCCTCCACCCTTCCAAACATTAATGGCCTTTTCCAAGGAGTGGTCCCTGCTGGCCACATGCCCACAGTATGTGAGATGGAGGTTCAAAATCCTAGTCTCCAAGGAGAATCTTGGTTTCACCCTCTCTAAGATAGACTGTAAATTTTTAAAATTTTAGCAGTGATACATGCTCACAATTCATTGCAATTAAATAAATATTCATTTAAATTAAAAAGTGTGGTAATAAAGGGTAGTGATATTAAGTGTTTAACATGCTCTTAAACTCTACTACTCCTTAAATTTTCATAATAATACTCCAGGGAAGTATTATCTCCATTTTACTGATGTGAAAGCTGAAGCTCAGTGACAGAATTCACATGTGTCTAATGGACAAGATTTGGTCTCAGATCACTCTTCATTGAAAGTATTTGTCATTTCCTTCTCTCATGTTATTGGCCTCACAGTAGCCACTTTTCATGACATTATTTCCCTACAGATTAATTACAAAATTAGAATAAGAATTATTTCTCTATTGTGTTCATTAGATAACTGCTTCTTTTTTATATAGCACTAAGTTACCTTCTCATTCAAAGCTGATGTTTTAGTGGGCAAATTGGCAGCTGGGAAAAAAATAAAGCCATTGTTTGGATGTGTTGTCAGAGAAAGTTAACTTTGAAAAGTAACTTTAGAAGGCACTAAACCACATGTTTAATAATTACATTATAAAATTAGCATTGATGATAAAAAGTGTCAGATACCTTAAAATTTTTGTAACTTTAATGATTAAGAGGGAACTTTTATTTTTTTTCACATATACTGTCTGTACCTTGGTATGGAATTATAGTTAGAGGGAAAAGAACACCCTTCTGTTTCTTTGAAAATGTGGTAAAGAATGTTGTTAGGTCAGTGGAGACAGCTAAGCCCTGTAAAGCTGCTAACCTTGCATTAAGAAACTGCAAAGTAAGAAGCAGCCCATTATTCCATCTCTAGAGTTATTTCAAGAATGGCATTGGAAAGCTTAATGGATTTCACTTTAAATAAAGATCGTTGGTTTTCTATTCTCATTTTTAAAGTATAATATTTTTGGTTAACAGCACAATATGACACAGGCTGAGCTATCAGAACTCCTCAGGGTGCAATACCTTTTAACCTCGATGTAGGAAGGAGACCTGGTTGGGCAGTGGGTAAAATGCTGGCTGCGAATAGAAAAGTCAGCGATTCTAATCTACCAACTGCTCCGTGCGAGAACAGTGTGGCAGTCGGCCTCGGTAAAGATTACAGGATCCCCATGACTCGCCAAGGTGTATAACCCTTAGGCAGTGCGTCGCTAGCATCTCCAGCCCACCCGCAGCTCCTCTGCAGAAAGGTGGGCAGTCTCTTCCCGTGCATGAACAGCTTCTGGACGCCGACTGGAAGGTCAGCTGTGATTTTGGAATGCTTGGAAAAGTGGAAAGTCAGTGGAAGAGAATAAGAGCCTCAAGGAGATTGACACAGTGAATGTAACAATGGTCTTGAGCATGGCAGAGATTGTGAGGATAATGGCTCATAAGGTCACTATGAAGAGGAGGAGAAATCGACTCGATGGCAATGGATTGTTTTCACATTGTAAGGTTTCTTGGTTTTAATTTTCAGGACACCAGAAAACCCTTTGTAGTCTACCTGGAGGATACACATATATCAAGAATTTTATGTGTACTGAAGAAAAATTTATCAGTCAATTCATGTCATTCTGGTAGTTGTAGCCTTTAAGTTACTGCAACACTGAATTAGTGAATACTAAGCCATTGCTCCTGAGGGAAATGTAGGATTAGATTCCTGCAGCCCTCTTGTCACAACTTTTAAATTTTTTTTCCTACTGATTTTCACTCCTCTCTCACAACATTTTTGTCAAACAGCCAATACATCACATTTTTTATGTGCATTTCTGTTTTAAGATACATTTCTTAATATGTGTTATTGATTCATTAACCTTGAACTCATGGTCCCTGCTACTCATGCCGTCATTACTTTTCTCTGTATAAGGCATTTTAGAGATTTTTTTTATACTTTTGAATATTAGATATCTCTTCAAAAGTTTCTTAGGGGCCATTTAAATGGTAAAATCCCTAACAAAAAGAAGAACATGAAAGATAATATGGCAGGAGGGTTTATAGCAAGCTGAAACTAGAGAGCTGGATGCTGCCTTGTTCACTCTCAGCTGGGAAGGTGCGCCTTGGGCAATTTTTAAGTTTTTGTCATAGCTCTGCACGCCTCTGCAAATAACTGCAGGCACAAAGCAACTATTGACTTTGAGGTTACAAGGATATTTTAGTGATTGCAAGAATTTCCAAATGCAGAATTTCAAAATAATATGGATCTATAGTACTTTGTCAGCCAGGCAGCTGTCCTCTAAATTTCCTGGCATAGACTGGTGAGCACATCCAGGGCTCCATCAGTTATTTGAAACATGCCAATTGGTATTCCATTGATTCCTGGGGCCTTATTTTTGCCAGGTTTTTCAGTGTAGCTGCTTAGCTGACTGGAAGAGATCATATATGTTTCCATTTTCAAGAAGGTCAATTCAGCAAAAAGTGAAAATTCTAAAAAAAAAAAAAAACACCAAAACACTAATACCACATACAAACAAACTACTGCTAAACAGTACATTAACAGAAGTGACAAAAGTCCAAGCTGAGATCCTGAAGATTTCAGAACTTTTGGCTGAAAGCGAAGAATATCAGGAGAATGTCTATTTGTGTTATATTGACTATGCAAAGGCATTTGACTGTGTATCATAACAAATTATGGCCAACACTGAGAAGAATAGGAATCTCAGAACATTTAATTATGCTCATAGGAAACCTATACCTAGACCAAGAAGTGGTTATCCAAGGGAGCCCTGCATGGTTTAAAATCAGGAAAGGTCTGGGTCAGAATTGTATCTTTCTTCCATACCTACATACTAAGCTTACTATTTGAGAAATTAGACTCTGAAGAAAAATATAGTATCAGGATTGGAGAAAGACTTAACAACCCGAGAGATGGAAATGACACAACCTTGCTTGTGGAAAGTGAGGAGGACTTAAAACACTTGCTAAAGAAGATCAGAGACTACAGTGTTTCATTATGAAATGCATTTCAACATCAAGAAGGTAAAAATCCTCATCACTCATCCAATAAGTATCATTTTGATAGACAGAAAAAAGGTTGAAATTGTCAATAACTTTGTCTTATTTGGATTTGCAATCGACACCCTTTGTACCAGCAATCAGGAGATCAGGAGATGTATTGCACTAAGAAAGTCCACTGTCAGGGACCTCTCCAAATTACTGAGGAGTAACACTGTCAGTCTGAAGACTAAAATGTATCTGATTCAGATTATGATCTTCTAAATAAGTGCCATTCATCTGAGAGCTGGACAGTGAATAAGGATTACAGAAGAACTAAGTCCTTTGAGTGTGGTGTTGGAAGAAAGTACTGAATATCCTATAGACCGTCAAAATAATAAGCAGATATGTCTTGGAAAAAGTACAGCCAGAGTGGTCCTTGGAGGCAAGGATAATGAAACTTCATCTCACATACTTTGAGCACGTTGCTAGGAGAGGCTATTCCTAAAAAAGTGACATCATGCTTAGAAAAGTGCAGAGTCAGCAAAAGATAAGAAGATCCTCAACAAGATGCATTGCTACAGTCACTGCAGCAATGGCCTCAATTGTGTCAGAGAGCATGAAGATGGCACAGGGTAGGACAGGGTTGACATCTGTTTTTCATAGGATTGCTAAGAGTTGTACTCGACGACTTCTAAGAACAATATTGTGCTTTGTACTGTACTTTTTCCTTTTTTTGAGAGAGAGAGAGAGATGTGGTGACTAAGTGATAAGGAATTGCACGGCCAACGCAAAGATACGAAGTTCAAATCTACCAGCTGCTCTGTGGGAGAAAATAGGCAATCTCCTCCTGTGCAATTTACTGCCTCTGAAAACCCACTGAGGGGTCAGCTATGAAATTTTGACTTGATAGTATTCAACACCACTGTGCTTTGTTTCTTTTTCATTTCATTTAATCACTCTTGTGGATTTTATTTCAATGAATGGATTGCTAATCCTTTATAAAGGTGGAAATTTTTTTAGTTGTTTTCAACTTTTGTGCATATACAATTCAATGATATATTAATTCTTAAGTCGTTCCACTGTGTTTATCCTACTGTCTAAAATAATTACCTATTAAATTATCCTACTGTATGCTAATATTTAAAACATTCATGAGAGATAATCAAACCAAACCCCCATTACTGTTGATTTTAACTCATTGTATGGCCGTATCCAGTTTCAAAGGCTGCAAATCTTTGAGAGACCATATATTGTTCTCCTCAGGAGTGGTTCTGGTGGATTTGAACTATTTTTTTTTTTATTTTATGAAATTTTATTAGTTTTAATGAACATTTACAGGGATTTTGGGTTTTCATTCCTTCATTACTGCACCATTTTCTCTACCCTCCTCCCCAATTTGTTCTTCTTCCCCGCCATCCGAATGTCTCTTTAAATTGTCCAATTGCCACAGTGCTTGTCAACGTCAGTTCTGATTAATCTCCTTTGTCAGTGTGTCCTTTGCCATTCCCTATCA
>NW_006399762.1:22935868-22981525 GCF_000299155.1 Elephantulus edwardii
CTGAATTGGTCAACTACGTCCAATAGTTTTCTTGCTGAGTCTTTCGGGTTTTCTAAGTATACTATCATGTCATCAGCATAGAGGGATAATTTTACCTCCTTGTTGCCTATTTGGATACCTTTTATTCCCTTCTCTTGTCTTATTGGATTTGAACTATTAATCTTTTGGTTAGCAACCTAATACTTACTACACTATCCTCATATCCACTACATTTTAATGTATTCTAGAGAAGTATATAAATGTTAATAGGAGTTGTTTTAAAGGTAAATATTTTAAGTAAGAGATCCTTTGTAATGAAGTAAGAACAGAAGTGACTATCAGCCACCCGCAATCTAGAATAGTGTAATTTTCATTGTGTTTCTGTGATTACTGTTCATTACACAACTTAACAGATTTGGAAGGACTTGTAATATGGCACCAGGCAATTTTTATAGTATAGATTGTGTTTCTAATTGTACCTTCATGTCTGTCAGTACGCTGGTTCCTGTTTATGAGGCAACATGGACTGTTCTTCAGTATCATGACATTATAAAGTGCATATTTAATGTTTGCAGGACCGGATCCAAGGTTCCAGAAAAGAGAAGGGCCATCAATTATTGTGTGTCTTTCCTACTCTCTATAGACTGGTTGTCTTACTCCTGGAGGAATGACTTTAAAAAGAAAAACAAAATTGTTTGCCAATTTTGAAAAAATCAGATTTAAAGAGGACTCCACATTTCGTTTTGAAATAAGGTTTCTATTTCAAGGCATTAACGTGCTTTCCCCTTCCTTATCTACAATTTTTTTTCACCTATCTTCTGCCTCCACACACGCATGAGCAGGCGTGTACACACACATATGCTCTCTCTCTTTTTCTCCCAGATTGATTGAATTATCTCACAATTTATGAGTGTAATCTGGTGATCTGTATGGATCGTGAGTATCTTTAAGGAGCTTACTAAAAATGCAGAATCCATACTTAAGAATCAAAATCTACATAATAATGAGGTATCCTATGTGTCCAACCATATTCAGAGTTGGAGAAGCTTTGGAAATTTCGGGCAGGAGGCTAGGGATGGCATTACCTATGCTTTCCCTGTATCCGTCTTCAGAGATACAGAATCCTGTACTTCTTTTTCAAAGGAAATCCTGAGCTGGGTGGGAAAGACACCTGAAGATTTTATGACTGTAACAGGTAACAATGGCAACTAAGCCTAATGCCACGGAAGTAGTACAGGAGAACCCATTATGAGAGGAGAGTGTTTTTCCTCAGCTATTTCTCTTTATAGAAAAGAGTCCATAGTAGGGATTGAAGTGACATGAAGTGTAAAAGTTTAGTAGTCTCAAAAGAATAATATTCCTCATTATACTAGGATACTTGGAAGCAGGAGTGGCATCCACTTCCTAAACAACATGCCCCTGGAAACTATGACCTTTGATAAATTACAGTAGTTATAGAAAGGCTTTGAGCCTTTTGTTTATAGGGTCACTATGAGTCGTGCTCGACTTGACAACCGTTAACAACAACAAAACATACTAGGATTCAACCAGTATGACACTTTTTACAGTATGTATTTGAGAGTATGGAAGTGCCATGAGCCAGTTAGAAATGGGTCATCAAGAATGTAGAATGAATAGTTCTCATATTCATATTCATATTACTGTTAACTTGTATATGATGAACCTTCTTTTTTCCTCTAGGATTTCTATTATCTATCATCTATCTATCTATCTAGATGTCAATATTTTAAGCTAATTCTTGTTGTTAATTGTAGTAAAGCTAGTACATATTGATTACTAAATGTCTCAATTATGCAATCTAATCTTTATCCTACTTCTAGACAAGAGACTCTTAGCTCTTTTTTATTGATGCAGAAATGAGTCCCAGAATGGCACAAACAGTTTAGTGCTGGGTATTAATTGAAAGGCTGGAGGTTTGAACCTAACCAAAGGGGCTATGAAAGATAGACTTGTGAAACTACTTCTGAAAGGCTACAGCCTTAAAACCACTAAAGAGCAGTTCTACTCTGCTTACCTGGGTTTGCAGAACTAATAAGGAAGCTGAGAAACCAAGAGATTATAAAAACATGGTACTACAAAACTTGACTGCCTCTTTAATAAACATACTTGTAGACTTCCTTATGGCCCTGGAACAGTGTCACCATTATAGTGACAGCTCTCAGGTTACACGTATCTGACATAACAGTAAACTACATTTCAGAAAAAATTTGACATATTTCAAGGACTGATTTATGGCATGCATCAAACACTGTTATTGTATTACTATGTTAAAAATGTCTTCATGTATCTGGAAGTGTTTCTTTAAATTGTTTTAAATGCATAAAAAAGTGCACTACATAATATAAAGTAAAATAAACTTGTGACTAACAGTAGATAGGCATAATATCTCTGCTTTATGTACAAATTAGATTTAAAGACAGACTTGAGAATGGATGTCATTCATAATCTGAGTCATTCATAAGCCTGTATGGCTTAATTAGTAGGAAATGCTTTTAGTGAAGAGTTGACGCATGCAAAAACTTGTCATATTGATCACACCCACATATTATCAGTAACTTATTAATAGAAACAATGGTATTGTAGTTGACTCATCGTGACCTATGTGCAGGGGAACTGGCCACTTCTAGCCATGATCTGGTGTAGACGGAATCTTTGTGATCCATAGAATTTTCCTTGGCTGATTCCTAGTCGATTTTAGTCAGGAAGCTTTGCTTAAACATCTTCAGCATCACAGTAACACACAAGCCTTCACTGACAGATGCTGATGCCTCTGTGCATGAGGCGCATTGGCCAGGATTCAGTCTCAAGTGTTCTATGTGGAACGTGAGAATTCTACCACAAAGCTGCTGCCCTAATAGTGGTATTAAAGTCAAAACTGAACTTAGAGGACGTCAGAATCTTCCTAGTCAGGGGATACTCAGGCAAGTAAAACTAAAAAAGCAAACACCAAAAACACCCCACAAAACCTAAACACCTCAAAGTCATTGCCATTGGGTTGGAACCAACTCATAATTGGCCCTCCAGTGGGTTTTTAGAGGTTATAAAGTGCGTGAAGGACACTGCTCATTTTTCTCCTGAGGAGCAGTTGGTGGATTTGAACTATCTGCCTTTTTGGTGTTGGCAGTGCAGTGCCTTACCATAAAGCCACCTCAGTTCATCTATACATTTCAAAGGAAAGCCAGTTTTAGAGCTTTTTCATATAGATTTACTGAACATTTTGTTAGGCACGTTTTCTTTATTATTTATTAAAGTCATCTCATTTCTAGGAATAAAGAAGAAAATTGGGACTGATCTTGTAAGGTCAGACATTGTGCTAGACATTGGTCAAGACAGAAATCCAACCCAGTGTCTACCTCTAATCATTATCTTTTCTTTCTCATCCTAATTCTGCTTCACGTAGATATAAATAGACGAGTTCATCTCTTTTTCAGACCTAGATGAGAAGTTCTAAACTACTGAGTTTGGAAATGTCTTTAGTGGCCTACTTCCCATCAGTGTCTTGGCTGTCAGCCAGGGTCCCTTCCACCAGGAGATCCTATATAGGTTAGTTTTCTTACTTTGTGTGGTAGGGATTGAGTAAAGAGATGTTTAGGAAATATTCCTTGGTTTGGTGCAAATCAAGACCAGAAGGAAAGAAGTGACTGCCTAATGAGAAAATAAGATAGAAAGATTTCAATAGTCAATGAAATAGTTGACCTTTCAATAGTCAATGGGTTCTGGCATCTAAAATTAGATCATCTGAAATGTTAGAATTTCCATCTGTGACTGTATATTTCTGGGCAGACATCCTCTTCGTAGTGATTACAGTTGTTCCATTTGGAATTAGTTCAAGTCTTCAAAGCAAGAGATTCTATTTAAATTTTAACTATGAATCCCTGCCTTCCTGCCAACCCTCTCAAAAGGGGACTTCTACACAACTACCAAGCAACTAAGCATGAACTGCACCATCCCAGCTATTCCATTAGAATGGGATGCCGTAAGTGTTAAGTTGTGAGGAGGATCACCAGACTAAACAGCTGAGGAAGAACCTCCCGAGTCATCTGTCCTCTGTGATGGGGTCAGCAGTTCATCAATAGTTCAGGTTCTTTTAGAAAATATAAATTGACAATGTTCAAGTTCATCATAAAAAAATGGGGGATGAAAATGAGCAAATATGACTTTCATCTCAGTATAATATTGTATTAATAATTGGGTCCACAATCAATATACTTGGTACTAGCATTCTGGAGATCAGGAGGCATATTGCACTGGGAAAATCTACAGTCATGGACCTACCTCTCTAAATTGTTGGGGAGCAGTCATGTTATTTAAAGGACTATGGTGCACCTGATTGAGACCATGGTCTTTTTTACTCACTTGCTTTGCGTTTGAGAGCTGGGCAGTGAATAAGTATGACAGAAAATAAATTGATGTCTTTGAAATGTAGTTCTGGAGAAGAGTGCTAAATATTCCATGGACTGCCAAAAGAACGAACAGATATGGCTTGGAAAAGGTGCAACCAGAGTGCTTCTTGGAGACAAAGCTGATGAAGCTTCACATACTTTGTGCATATTGCTAGGAGAGGTTATTCCTTGCAAGGAGAGAGATATCATGCTTGGAAAGGCAGAGGGACAACTAAGGAGAAGAAGACCCTCAACAACATGGATTGACAGTGGCTTTAGCAATTGGCTTGCATGTGTCAGAGATTGTGAGGATGGCACAGGATAGGACAAGGTTCAGATCTGTTATTTATAGGGTCGCTATGAGTCATACTTGACTCAATGGCACCTAACAACAAGAACAACAATTAATATATTGTGAGCATTACACAAAATTTATTGATTTACAATGGAAGGCAGCCTTTTCAAGTAGTTATAGCTATTCCCTGTGGTTCTCCATTTCTTGTAAAAGTGCCTGCATAAGAATTATTGTTTGAGGTGAAACCAGAATGGAGGGCACTACATGATTTTGTGGATTATTTCAACTATAATAAATACTGTACTATCTAGTAAGTCAGAGATGGCCCATATATAATAGATCTGATATTTTTGCTTTGAAATTGCTATCTTGGCTTAAAATCTCAATGCCATGCTATTATGGAATGTACTCAAATTGATTGAATCCCAACTTCCTCTTTTGGGGGTAGAGGTATTTTATGGTCTCAGGTCATGGTTGTTGAGTGGGAACCGGCCCATGCTAGAACCTCCAGTGGGTTTTCGCAAGCAGCAAATCAAATGGGAACAGATTGCCCATCCTTCTCCTGCTGGACTATATTGCTGAAAAATTTAAGCAAAGAGACTTATTGAAGGAATATCGAGTCACTTGCGACTCATAGTGACCCTATGCACAACAGCCCTAAACTCTGCTCTGTCTTGTGCCAATCGCACTGTCTCTGACACTCTCATCCCAATAACCCCAGTCACCGAATCAATCCACCTCATAGAAGCCTTCCCCTCCTGCACTGTCCCTCCACCCTCCCCAGCATGATGTCCTTCTCCAAGGACTGGTCTCTCCTCACAACATGTCCAAAGTATGCTGAAAGGAGCCTCAGAATCCTTGCCTCCAAAGAGCCACCCGGTTTAACCCTTTCCAGGATGAATCTGTTTATTTTCCTAGCAGACCATGGTACCATCAATACTCTTCTCCAACACCACAGCTCTAAGGCATCAATTCTCCTGTCATCCTTGGTCATTGTCCAACTCTCTGATGCATAACAAGTGATGGCAAAGACCATGGCCTGTATCAGACACACCTTAGTCTCCAGAGTGACACCATTACTCTTCAGTACTTTGGAGAGGTCCCTAACAGCAGACTTTCCTGTGGGAATACATCTTCTAATTTCCTGGCTACCGGTGCCAAAGAGTGTTGACTGTGGAGCCAAGTAAACTGAAGCTGTGAACAATCTCAATCTCTTCGCCATCCATCTTGATGCTACCGATTGGTCCAGTGGTGAGAATCTTTGTCTTCTTGACATTGAGCCTCAGTCCATACTGAAGACTGCAGTCCTTGACCCTCTGCAGTAAGTGCATGAGGTCCTCCTCAGTTTCAGCGAGCAGGGTTGTGTCATCTGCATAACGCAGATTGTTGATAGATCTTCCACCAATCCCGACACCACACTTCTCCTCATAGAGCCCAGCCTCTCGGATAATCTGCTCTGCATACAGGTTGAAAAGGTATGGAGATAGGACACATACCTGGTGTACACCCTTCCCAATTTTGAACCAGGCAGTGTTGCCCTGCTCTGTTCTGATGACTGCCTCTTGGTCCAAGTATAGGTTTTGTGTTAGAACGATCAAGTGTTCTGGGATTCCCATTCTTCTCAGAGTCAGACACAGTTTGTTATGATCCACACAGTCAAATGCCTTTGCATAGTCAATGAAACACAGATAGACATTTCTCTGGTATTCCCTGCTTTCAGCTAAAATCCATCTAACATCAGCTACAATATCCCTAGTACAACGACCCCTTCTAAACCCAGCTTGGACTTCTGGAAGTTTTCTGCTGATGTGCTGTTCCAGTTGTTTTTGGATAATCTTCAGTAGAATCTTGCTTGTGATAGCAATGCTTAAACTAATTTTTCAAAGATAGGGAAAGTTTATATTAAAAAGATTATGAGAACCCCTGTATTCAGAGCTTTATCCTTGTGAAAGTGCTATGCTTCTGACCTTACATAGTAAGTTATTTTGAAGAGTATATGCCGAAAGCACAGGGTATGAGAGGAATGTCTGTCTGTGTTTCATTGACTATGCAAAGACATTTGACTGTGTGGATCACAACAAATTGTGGCTAACCTTGAGAAAAATGGGAATCCCAGAACACTTAATTGTGTTCTTGTGAAACCAATACTTGGACCAGGAAGTAGTAGTCAGAACAGAGTAGGGAAACACTGAATGGTTCAGGATCAAGAAAGGAGTGTGTCAAGACTGCATCCTATCTCTATACCTTTTCAATCTGTAGATACAGAACAGATCATTGAGGAGGCTGGACTCTATGAGGAGGAAAGTGGCATCAGGATTGGAGGAAGACTCATCAACAACCTGCATTATGCAGATGACATAACCTTGCTTGTTGAAACTGAGGAGGACATGAGGCATTTGCTGCAGAAGGTCAAGGAGTGTAGTCTTCAATATGGGTGGAAGCTATCCTAGTTCATATAATTTCAGAATAATGGAAGTTGAAAGTCATGTGCTCCATTACTCTTTGTACTAATTGTTTCAGTGTGCCTTTGCACTTCTTGTCTTATCTTTATTTTAGACAATAAGAGACTAAAACTTGCAGCTTAGATGACTATTAACAAGTTTTTAAGACTTAGTTGATATTTTCCAATTATTGTTTTGTTTTGTTTGCTGCTGAAACTCAGGAATGAACCAGAATTTTTTTTAGAAAAAGAAATTTTTTTAGAAATTTTTTAGAAAGAACAAATAAGATGTAGAACATTGCCTTTGTGGACTATGTTACATTCTTTTGGTTATTGTTAACATGTAGATTAGTTTATATAAACCTAATAAACTTCAATAAAGATTTAAAATTCTATAATTTTTTAAAGATACTTGCACAATGTACTTTTATACATTTCAGAACAAAAGATATAGTAGAGTGATTGATTAGAAGTTTCACTGCTGTCTATCCAAGAACTTGTAGGATGTTGTTTTATACCCACTATTTCTTTGGGGGGGGGAAATAAAGATCAAACAGTACTTTGGAAGAATAAAATGGCAGAGAGGAACAGAGAAAAATTGCTGCTCAAGGAACAGAGAGAGAAACAGTGTTCTGACACTGTAGTTTCTTATTTTTTTGTTCAGTTTATTTAGAAATCTTTTCTTTGGGGAAGCAATTTTGCTTTCATTAGGTCTTTTTGGAGCTTCTAAAGAACAAAATATCTATCCTATTAATCCTTTTTTATTCAGGAGATTTTCTTTTTGTAGTTTATTTCACACAAACCTTTAACTTGAATAATTCAAAAGTTCCCTACAGTAGCAGCATTTTTGAGACACTCTTTGGTTAGATTATGAAACCCGTCTCAAAGGTTTGAGTTTGTCTAGAGTTTAGAATATTCAGGCTAAATAAAATCCTGATGAGGACTGCTGCAAAATTTGCCTTGATGCTTTCAGAGTTTGGAATTCCATAACTTCTAGGACATTGATTTGTGAAAAACCCAGAATCTTGAATATTCTAGAGGTTAGTCCTCGCAACAAGTTAAAAATAGATCTTTCTTTGAATCTTGAACTTCTATACAAAGTGGGATTATTCGAGTCTTCCTGATGACCAGGATTTTTGCAGAGGCCCCAACTAGTCCAAATGGCACAAAAAGCCCAATCTCCAGCTCACTGAGGGTTGCTGAAAGCAGTGCACTTTCGAGTCCCACAATTCTGACACACATACCAAAAACAAAAATAAGTACAGAAGCAAGTACCTCTGAAAGTTTTAAGCAAGGAGATTTATAAACAGAACATTACAGCTGTAGTTAGAATTTGCAAACTGACAATGTGGTCCAAAGCATAGAAAATGGGAAAGGCTTTTATATAGAAGTTTAAGAAAACACCAACCATTAGTCGTACATCAGTTAATCTACAGATGATCTGAAGCTAGCCTTTTTTTTTTTTTTTTTTTGTGAAAATGGTTCCACTTATCTTTCAAAGATGGAGACGACCTGGGTAAAAACCTCTCTCAGAGCAGCTGGAGTTTTGCCTTCCTTCTGCCTGAGTCAGTGCAGATTAGCCCATGACTCTGTACTCAGCACGAATGCCCCCCTCTTTTTTTTTTTTTTAGGTTCTATTAGCACAATACAAAGTGCAGCTTACTCTGTACCCTGAATAGAAGAAAGCTTTCTTATGCCAAGCACCTAAATGTTGGGGACTCTTCCAGATTTTTCTGTTGAAAAATTATTTTTCTAAACCAATGTTCACAATTTTGTATGATATTTTAAATAAAAAAAATTATGTCCCAGTTTACATTTCCTACTGACTTGATAATCACATACATTTGATTATTCATTGGGAGATTTAAGAATCTGTGAAACTTTAGCAAGACAAATCAATCTATGTGGGTGGTTGGACAGAGGAAGGGGGTAATCAGTAAATCATAGAAATGATTTTGGAAGATTTGGAGTTGATATTATCAATAAGGTCTTCAAAAAGTAAAACCATTTATTTAGGTCTTTTATTGTGTCTCTCAGAAAGGTTATGAAGTTTTCTTTGTACAGATCTTTTGTGTCTCTAGTTAGGTTCACTCCCAAGTATCTCAATTTGTGGTTGGTTATAGTGTATTGTATAAAAGACCATTATTGTAGAAATAGACAACTAGTAAAACGTGTATGAGGATGGGAGCAGAGGGATGAGGATGGGGGGGTGAATCATAGGGTCGCACGATTTGATGGGTAAAGGGTGAGGGTGAGTTAAGGAAATGGGAAAGATCTGGTGTGAAAAATAATGTATATGAACTGTGTAAGTAAGCAGTATAAAATAAAAATTTTGTATTAAAAAAGTAAAATCATAGTTTAAAGATGAGTGCTTTACAAGAGTACCTATGTTGTAGGACAGATAACTAGAAAGCCTGGAAACAAAGCAATAAACCTCACAGCCATGGGATACTAAATGTTGTGAAAAGGCTTCAAGTAGAAGTAAATAATTATGTCATTTACCTCTTCCATGTGTCTGAAGAAATGCCAGAATCTACTGGTAGGAAGGACTAATTAGATTATAAAGAAAGTAAAGGTTCATTGTTTATTACTGGGGATTTGAACTTCTGCATTATTACATCAACTGATCCATCCAAGTGTCTCAAATCCCTTTGAGTAAACCAGTAAACTGGTCACATCAAATGGTAATAATTCTACAATTTAGACTGGCATAGAAGGTAAAAATGTAAGCAGTGTTCATAAATTCTTGTTAAAGTGGGATAAAAATTAACCCTGTTAAATCCTGTTAAACAGGCTAGGCAAATCCTCTAACCCCAGAATGTTACTAAAAAGCCAAGAAGTGCCAGCGTGTTATGGGTGAAGTTTGGAGTGCACAGCTCCCAGAAAAAGATGACATTTGGCAGAGCTGCCACTGAAAATGAACTTGGGGAGGGAAAAAAATAAGCGTGGCAGTTGGACTCCAGACCATTCAGCTGTCTGCATTTTTGTGTTTGAGTTTGTAAGAGGGAGGAGAATGTCAGACATGTGTGGCTGAATTGACAGGACAGTTATTCTCACAGTAAGAGGCACCAATAGAAGTTACTAACTAATCTGCACAACAAAGGACTTTACATCCTTTTCTTACCTGTAGCTAAAATTGGAGATGTGGTTAATGCTCTGAAAATACAGATAGGAGAATCAAAACCTTTCTGTTTCCAGGTCCACTCCCTGTCGTTAACCACAGGTCTGGGGAGTGGTGAGAATTGTGCCGAATCAGGGAAGGGTGATGCAACTCTTGGAACCTACAATTTTTAAACCACATGGATCAATTAACTGCCTAGCCTGTTTTCCTATCAGCAAAACTGGTATGATCACACCTGGGCTGTTTTGCTTTTTTGCAATATGATTACTTGGCAGCACTTTGAATAGAGATGACAAGTTTTTAAGAAATACTATATACATGCAAGATATTTGCAGAGCTAGCTAACATTCAAGGTTTAAATTATGTACAAATAATAATTTATTCCTTTCCTGGAATGAAGTTCTCCAGAATTGAGTTGTGAAACATTATGGGAAAGTGAGCTACTTCCTAGGTGAATAAGTGGGGCCAGGTCTGCAGCATCAGATTTCAGTCCACTGGGAACTATATGCATTACTACTAGAGCAAAAATCGAGTGTGTGTGTGTATGTGTGTGTAGAAAGAAAACACCAAAACTGTTTTATTGTGGACTTCAAACTCTCTCTCTCTGTGTCTGTAGAAAGAAAAAACCCAAAACTGCTAGTATTGTGGACTTCAAACTCTCTCTCTTTCTCTCTCTCTCTCTCTCTCTGTGTGTGTGTGTGTGAGAGAGTAAGATAGAAACAAATATGCTGTACTGTACTGAAGTAACTTGAGGTTGCTGTTGCTGAATGCCCTGCCACTGGTTTCTCAAATGCTATAATGGTGACCCATCGTGGACAGTGTTTGGTGGAACTCCCAGATTAATTCTGGTTTAGAAGCAGGAGTGGCATCCACTTCCTAAACCACATGCTTCTGGAAACCCTCAAAGCACAGAGAAACGACAATACGTATAGAACAGGGTTCAGGTCTTTTGTTCACAGGGTCGCTGAGTCGTGCTCGACTCGACTCAGAACTTAACAACAAACATCTGGTTTCTAAGGCTGTATATCTTCATCTTTCTCCTACAAAGTGGCTGGTAGATTCAGACTGCCATCTTTTCAATTAGCAGGGTGATATTTTGGGTACCATTACCAGGTTATCAGGGAACATTTACTCACCCATTGCCATCAAGAGAGACTGACTTGATAACCCTCTAGTGTGTTTTCAGAGGCTAAAATCACAAGATAGGAGATATTGTCCACTTTTCTCCCAAAGTACAGGTGAATTTGAACCACCTGCTTTTCTGTTGACAGCGTAACTATTTACCTACTTGGCCACCAGTGTTGAAACATAATACCAATTGGCGCAATCAGAAAATATCCCTTTTGAATATTAGAATGCTTCTATTCCTATTGGAAAGAATAACTACTGGTGATTTAACATTTCCCCACTAAGGAGGAAATTTGATAAGAAGCAAAATGCTTCTATAATCGCATGACATTTTTTTAATTGATTGTCAGATAGTTAACTGTTCAGTTTGTTGCACTTTGAGATTCAAAGGGCTGTCGAGTATTTGAGACCAACATAATGTCTGGAATCAGGCCAACATACCACCAATAAGAAGTGCTGGATTATGAGTAACTGACATGGTTTATTTCTGCTTTTATTCACCATGGCCAGAGGCCCTGTCACTGTGCTATTTGAGCCATTGATGGTGGGAGAGGGAGGTCAGACAGGCATGTCTGTGGTTCAGAAATAGAGAAGAACATGTAAGAACAACATATAGAGAAGTTGTGAACAGGGTCTAAAATATCTTTGTGGTAGTCATCAGGTTTGAATGACAGTATGTTCTTTCGCATGATCTGAGTTTCTTCTTTATCTTTTATTTTGGCTAAAATGCCAATGCACTGCCAGATTCTTTTATATTAATAAAATATTAATACTCTAGCTAGTAGAATTCAGTTATTTCTTTCTATAAGGATCATGGTGTTCTTTACTATAAGAACTATTCCTCCTCAAAACTGAAGAAGTTGCCACCAACCAGATTCTGACCTTAAGTATTCAAAGAGAACAGTACCATAGGACTTCTTTTTTTTTCTATAATTATATTTATTAATTTTCATAAACATTTACAGAGATTTTGGGTTTCCATTCATTCATTGTTGCACTATTCTCTCTACCCTCCTCCCAGTTTGTTCTTGTCCAAATGCCACAGTGCTTGTCAAAGCCAGTTCTGATTAATCTTGTCAGTGTGTCCTTTGCTATTCCCTATCACTCCTCCCTGAGAGAGACTTCACCCTGAGTCATAAGGAAAAGGGGATGGCGTATTCTCTTAGCTAGGCCAACTGCGCTCGCTCTCTCTCTCCTGTTGTTGGTGGTGGTGTTGTTAAGTGCCGTTGAGTCGCTGGTGACTCTTAGCAACCCTATGAACGAAAGTCCTGGACATCTCCTGTATAACTTTCGTCCTTTCTCCAGATTCATAGAGTTTCCAGAGGCAAGCTATTGTGGAAGTGAATGCCACTCCTGCTTCCAATGTTGTGTACATAAGAGAGCCAAAAATCAAAGGCCAACTCAACAGCCACTAAACAGTAACTACAAAAAGCCAGCAGTAAGTGAAGAGGCAAATGAGTCATTCCGACATTTACTCAGTAGATGAACATGTGAGGCAGCCCAGCATCAGCACCCCAGGGGTCAGGGAATTCACAGATAATTACCATTCAGAGGTGGATAACTCCAGAAGCAAGGTAAGCACTTGCTTCTTAACTAGTCTGTTGTGGGCAGTTTGACATGGTGAAAACATTTAGAACACCCACTCCAGCTTAGTAAGTAAAAATAAGGCTGTGTTAACCTTGCCTAATGGTTAATCTGTACTGTCACCATTACTGTGCTAGGAGTTGTTTGGAATGTCAGCCAACAGGGATGACACAACCAACCATAATAACTTGATTGAGTGGCATAAGTTGCCACTAAATGTTAAGGTGTTTTTTAGGGAGGGAAAGAAATAGAACAGGCCAAAGGCACCTCAAAAATTGTAAATTGCAATTCAATATACTGTAGGCACTGTACAACGTCTCCTTGGGCAGTGTCTGACTGCATGTAAATCTATGCTCCCACAAGGTTATAGTGGAGTTCAGAAGTCTCATTGGAGAATGAGGCATTCCAGATGTTGCTAATCTCCGTGGGTATAGAGAATGTAAAAGACAACAGCACCCCACGCGCACAACGCATGCACCTTTTATCTCCTTAATGTAAAATGGTTACATTATTAGGACTGTGGTTCACATATGTTATTGTTGTTAGATGATAAGTCAACTATGATTCGCAGAAACCGTGTGAACAATGTATCTGTACCTTACACTATCCAGTGTCTCCCTCATCATCGCTGATAGTGTTGAGCCCATTGTTAAAGTCACAATGTCAATCCATTTACTTGAGGCTCTTCCTCTCTTTTGATGACTCTCCCCCTTTCTGAGCATAATGCCTTTTTCCAAGGGCCTGCCCCTCCTAATAGCATGCCCCAAATGTATGAGATGAAGCTTCACCATTCTTCCTTCCAAGGATCATTCTGACTGCACTCTCTCCAAGACATTTGTTTGTTTGTTTGTCAATCCATAGGATATTCAGTGCTCTTCTCCAACTCTGGGAGATGACAACAAGTTTGTTATCTAGGAGGAACGCAAAAAGTAAAGATGGGAGAAATAAAACCAAAATGGTTGTCATGAGAGACTTTAAATTACACTAAAGTATTGAGAAGCCAAAGAAGAGGGAAGAAATGCTGAAATAGAAGAGCTGAACGGAAGATCCCTAAGGGTAATGTGAGAAGACAGAACAAAGTATTACAATGAAATGTCCAAAGCACTGAAGTTAGAAAATAAAAAGGGAAGAAGTTATTCAGTCTGAACTGAAAAGACTGAAAAACAAATTCAAGTCTTGAGTTGCAATACTGAAGGATATGATGGGCAGAACCTTGAAAGACCTTGGAAGCATCAAAAGAAGATGGAGGTAATACACAGAATAACTGTACCAAAATGAATTGGCTGATACAGAACCACTTCAGAAAATGGTATATGAACAGGAACCAATGGTGATGAAGGAAGACGTTCAAGCTGCACATTAGAAAAAATAAGGCCCCAGGAATTTATGGGTTACCAATTGAAGGGTTTCAACAAAAAACAGTGAAACCTTGGATATGCTTTTCTCTAGTCTATGCCAAAAAGTGTGGAAGAGAGCTACTTGGCTGAAAGGGTTTGATATTTTTTCCCATTCTCCAAAACAGTTCTCTTGGCAATCCATGATATGTTCAGTACTCTTCTCCAGCACCACAACTCATAAGCATCAATTCTTCTTTTACTGTCCTTCATCACTGTCCACCTTTCTCATGCATAACAACTAATTGTGAAGATCACCAGCTGGATCAGGTGTATCTTAGTCTCTAGACTGATGTCCTTGCTCTTTAGCACTCAGGAGAGGTCCCTGTAGCACTCAGGAGAGGTCCCTGACAGCAAGTTTTTCTAATGCAACTTGTCACTTGATTCCTTGACTGCTAGTGCCAGGAGTATTGTTTATGAATCGGAACAAGTTGAAATTATTTACAACCTCAATCTCTTCTTCATCTATTATGATGCTGGCAGTTGACCCAAGGATGAAAATATTTGTTGGGTTGTTGACCTTTTTGCAGCAAATGCTTCAGGTCCTCCTAAGTTTTCACATGCAAAGCTGTTTCATCTGCATAACGCAGGTTGTTGATGGGTCTTTCTAAAATCCTGATGCCACATTTCTCCTCGTAAGGTCCACTCTCCTGAATGATTTATTTCACATACAGAGGAGAAAGGATGCGTCCCTGATGCACTCTTTTCCTAATTTTAAACCATGCAGTGATGTAAAACTTGCTCTGTTCTGATGACTGCTTCCTGGTTCAAGTACAGATTTCCCATTACCTTGAGAAGAATGGGAATCCCGAAACACTTGTTTATACTCATGCAAAACCTATACTGCTTATTCTGCCTTAATCTGGAAGTTCTACTAAAACCTGTACACCATGGGTGACCCTAGTGGCATTTCACACGCTAGTGGCATAGTCTTCATGATTACAGCAACCCGTAAATTTTCTCAGTACAGTAAACTGGCAGACAAGTGCTGTACAATGCACAATGATAAACAAGCAAGAATGTAGATACTTACTTTAGAAAGTGATTAGGAACAAGCAGGTCATTCCCCCAGTACAACAAACTGACAAGCAAAGCAGGCATACAGATGTCATGTTGCCAGATCCAGTGGAAGCATGGGTGTGCTTCTGGGTGGATTGTTCAAGTGTTTGGCCTAAGACACAAGATGGGATAATATGCCAGATGTGAATATTGAGGTTACAGTGATGTCTCTGTTGGATGTCCAACGCTGGTGCTTCACGTTGTCCCTTTGGTGGGTGGGCCTCTCTATTTTAGAGCTACATTGACCCTGAAGTCAGTATGAAAGTAGGATGTCTTTTGAGTATTATCAAGGAACACCATTAAGTGGCAATGTAGTTCATTTTTTATATCACGTTAGAGTTTAATATTTCCAAATTGTGATCTATTACATATTCTGACAGCAACTTTCACATAGATCCTGCTATAGAGCAGTGTTCTGAACATTAAATCTAGCTTTCAGCATCCATGTTAATATGTGAGAGTGATAATCTCAGCAAGTTATATATTACATAATTTGAACAGATACAGATCTGTAGTACATGTTACTAATGATAAAATACATAAAAAGTAATAAAGTAGAGAGTGATAAGTGTAATTCTTATTATAAATGAAATATATTGCACGTTGAGGACTGTAGTAGGCCTAACTGACATGAATATAATACTATCTACATAGTAGGGGTTCTAGTGATTTAGTGGTAAAGACTTGCACTGCCAATCCAAGGATATGTGGTTGAAATTCTCCAGCTGCTTTATGGGAGAAAGATGGACAATCTCTTGTGCATGTTACTGCCTCTGAAAACCCGCTGGAGGGTCAACTACAAAGTGCTTCAGACTTGACGGACACAATAGCAATATGGTTGGAGCTGACTTCATTTTAGCAACAGCAAACAGTAGTCAAAAGAGCTCATAAAAATTTGGATGGGGTAATGTTTATTTTTTTCTTTCCTTTAAAATGTTTATTAGAGGCATCCATGGTGGGAAAATAATTTAAATGCTCATCTTCTGTATTGGCTGGCCCCTGTTCTGCCAGCGCGAATTCGTCTGTTTCCCCGTCTGTGTGTCCCGGGAACCATTTAGGATTTAGGTGGAGCCCCGGCCTCCTGTTTACCTTCTAGCCAAAAGGTCAGATATTCAAACTCACCCAGAGGTCGTACCTTGGGAAAAGGATTGGCACTATTATATTTAAAATGGCAGACCTTTGAAAACCCTACTCCATAAAATGAGGTCAAATTGAGTCAGAATTGGTTCAACAGTGATTGTTTACTGGTTAAAGTTTAGCGATGAAATCCTGCCTTCTCAAGGTGGTGGAAAATGTGTTTGTATACTTCTGTTTGACTTTAACCTCAGCTTTCCAACTTTGCCCTAAAGGAATGAAGATGTTTCTAAAGAGGAAGTGGCAACTAAATAAAGTAGAAACTAAAGGCAGTAAGTCATTCATCCAGGCTTTTATGCAATCAGGTTAAATGTAAGCCAAGATCAGAGTTGAACAGTTGAAAGGAACTTAACCCCAAATAGTAGTCTCCAGATCTCTTAAGTCTAGGTTTCTGTAGAAACCAAAGAAATTAGATTTGTTCTGTTTCTTGACCTATATAATATCTGATCTCTCTCAAGTAGTTAAGTCAGAATTGACTCAAAGCTGACACTCCACTGGGTTTCTGAGGTTGTAAATATCACAGGATGAGATTGCCCATCATTGCATCATTCTGAAGGGCCCATCTCACTGTTATGTAACCCACCATCATACAGGTTCTAGCAGAGCCCTTGAACAATCTGAAATCTGCCATCAGCTGTAATTCTTTTTTATTACTTTCTTGTGACAGATCATTCTTTGCCTTGTGTCATAGTTACAACTTGACAGTAGATTCCATAAGGGTAGGGAATGTTTTCATGTCCCCAACTCTTTTAAAATGGGACATAGCGCAAGGTAGGTTTCAATGAAGCAATAGCAAAGAGAATATTATGTGATGAGAATAAGAATCATGTAATTTTATTGTCAAGTATGTTATTTTCTTTCTTTTTTCGCTCCCTCTCCAGCAGAGCATCTGGTGGATTCGAACCATGCACCTCTGGGATTGCAGTACATATCTTTCAAACATTTTTATAAGTATATTTTTACTTAATGAATTAGAGTCCTTCCCTGACCATCATACTACTTACTCCTTGACCACATGGTCAATTTCTTTTTAACCCAACTCTTAACACTTATGTTATTGTTTTTGTAGTTGTTATATGCCATCGAGTCACTTACAACTAATAGTGACCCTATGTACAACAGGTCTGAATCCTGCTTTATCCTGAGCCAACCTTATGGTCTCTGACACACCTATCCCCATTACCCTAGTCACTTGAGCCAATTCATTGCATATAGGATTTTCCTCACTGTTATATATTCTCAGGTTAATTGTTAATTTCTTTGTGTTCCACTAAAATACAGACAAACTCCAGGAAATAAAGGACTGAACCTGTTTGAATACTGTAACTCTTAGTCGAACTTCAATAAATGTTTATTTCACTAATGAAAGGATAAATGAAATAGTCAAGGGATCTATCTTGTATTAATGTTAGGATCTACCTTGTGTTTCAGTGAACAGTGTGTTAAATGTGAACAGGCTTCAGTTGTGTTGTCCGTAGGGTCGCTATGGGTCGTACTCAACTTGATGTCACCGTTATTATTTAGTGTTATTATTAATTTTTATTTGCAAACTCAAGCTTTTTATCCACTGTTCTTTTTCTGATTTACAGCTTACATTTCCGAGCAATTATTAAAAAATTAAGTAATGTCATTTCTTTGCTAAGTAATTCTGAGGTGGGATATTTCTGTAAGTCATGTTGTTGTGTACCATTGAATTGTTTTCAACTCATAGCCAACTCTCTAGCATGTTTTCAGAGGCTGTAAATCGCACAGGAGATGACGGCCCATCTTTCTTCCGCAGAGCAAATGGTATATTTGACCTGCGTGCCTTTGGATTGGCAGCACAACTCCTTACAACTAAGCTACCAGAGCTCCAACAGAAACAATTTGTGGAATTAATTTTTTTCCTTGATTTCTCCTTCAGACACCAGGAGAATTTATTGGAAAAGGCCTTTTCTGCCACCAGAGGCTTTTCCTTGCTCTTCTCTGCCTAAGATTGAGTTTCCCAAGCAGACTTAGAAGTAAAGGGTAGGCAGAAGAATGAGAAGATCCCAGGAAAAGAAAATCATGCTGCTGGTTCTTTTTCTTCCCTTCCCCACTTGTGTTTCAGGCTTCTGTGTTACCCTAAGCTCCATTCTCCCAAGGCATCTCACTGCACCTCTTCCCTCACTCGTCCAAGTTCATGAACAACAAGGTGTTTTATGTACAAGCTCAGTCCTAGAGCTTGTGTCTGATTTAGCATACTATGTTAAATAAGCCATGGGCTGCATTTTACATAGTATGACAGGCTCCACTCAAAAAAAGAAAATGCTTTTGCTAGCATAGATGCCGTGGAGGCTGCCCTTGTGTCTTAAGATTTACCTGCAAATGCCAGGCGCCAAGGGACTTCGGTAAATATTTGCTGAAGAAATGAATGAGCAGTGCACAGGGAGGTGCCGCTTAGGTCGCAGTGGGACAGAGTCCTTATCTGACTTGATTGCTCTGTGACCTGCTATTTTCTTTAATGGTATAATACCTAGGTCTCTACTTCCTTTTTGGTTGTCATTCCTCACTCTTTTCTGAATTTATAAGTGAACATATACGTTCACCTTGACCTACAGAGTTTTCTGGGCAACCTAATTGTGTCTGTAAATTCAATTCCTACCACCCAGACTTGGATGATTTCCAAAGAACATCTTTGGCTCAGATATTTCTGGGCAACTTACCTTTATAGATTTCTTCCCATCTCTGCCAGCTGAGTTCTACAGTCCTAGTAAAATGCCACTTCTTCTCTACTCTCAGCACCACAAACCAGTCATATAAGCAGAAGCCCAAGAGACTTCACTTCTCTCTCTCCACACTAAGTCGGCTGGAAATTTCTGTCTCTTGTCTAGTGAGTTCATTTCAGTCTGATTTGCATTCCTCCATTCTTTCTAACCACTATCTTTCTCCCTCCCTTAAACTCCTTTAAGGAACTCTGATCACCTAAGGGTTAAGGAGTTACACTACCAGCTCAAGGGCAGGCAATCTGAGCTTACCAGATGCTCAGCGGGAGAAAAATGGGCAATCTCCTCTCCTGTGGTTTATAGCTTCTGAAAATTCTGAGTTAGGTCCAAATTAGCAATGAGTTCTGACTTGAATGTCAGAGTACATATCATGTTGGGCTGATAACTGAATCGTCTCTTCCATGAGAGAAAGACAGGCAATCTCTTCTCATAAAGATTCATACCTCAGAAGCTTGATAGAGACTCACTATGGCTTGCTGTGATTTCCTTTTGTTTTCTGTAAATTTCCTTTCATAGTGATTTGTGTATCCCGGCATCTCTCACCGTATTGAACAATATGTCCATCTTCCACCTCCTCCCATAGAACATGGATAATTGGATTTTTTTAAGTACTCTCTAAGTAATTTTTAATGAACATCAGTATTTGATAATGAGTTTTTATTTTTTTATAATGAGTTTTTAAATATAAATAATTCACCTGGATAAAGCTCAGGAGGCAGAAATAGGATAGAAAGATTAATGGAAATGAGAATCACAGGAAAGCAGTAGAAAAAGTGCAGTTACCAAGAATTAGAATCATTGTGAGTTGAAGTGATGAACACCGGCACACGAGTGGTAAGTAGCTGCACTACCAACTTAAAGGTTCACAATTGGAATCCACCAGCTACTCCATGGGAGAAAGATGTGTCATTTCCTCCAGTGCGATTTACTGCCTCTAAAAACTTCCTGAAGAGCTAGCTATGGGTTGGTTCTAACTCTACTATACATAACAGCAACATGAGTTGATTCCTGCTCTTTGTGGTCCTATAACACAGAGTAGAACTGGTCCGTAAGATTTCCAAGTCTATTCTTTATGGAATTAGATTGTCACATCTTTTTTTCCTGTGTCCTGTTTGGTGAGGTCAAACTATTGACCATTTGTTAACAGCTAAATGTTAAGTACTCTGTCACCCACCCAGTGCCATCAAGTCAAAACTGGCCCATGGATGATGGTTTCTGAGGCAGTAAATCAAATGGAAGGATATTGCCTGTCTGTCTTCCATAGGGCAGCTGAGAGATTGCCGGAGAAGCTCAGTCGTTGGGTTAGTTGTGCAACTCTCTAGGGCCCTTGAATATATCCAGTCCTCTAGATGAATCTAGATCCAGTTCTTCCCTAGTTTTTCCAGGGGTCCCATCTACCATTAACCATGTTCTTTCAATTCTCTCTAGTATAATTCATTTTCCACAAATCCATAGATATAAATTTGATGGCTTGCAGGAATTTGAAATATTTAGTAGCAAATAGTTTATAAGTACTACACATCTGTAGGTCCTACACATAATACAAGACTTGTTTAGGAGACTTTCTGCACAATAAAAACTTAAATATACAAAGCCCTTTTTCATGTTAACCATTGTGTTCTGACACATTCGAGTCAGAATAAACTCCTGGTTTACCCTTCAGTGGGTTTTCCAAGGCTATAAGTCACAAGGAAGAGATTGGCCATCTCCTTCCCTCATAGTCTCTGGTGCATTTGTACCAGCAAATAGAAGCACTGCCTTTAGATTACCCTACAGAGCTTCCACATACAAGCTCATCACTCACTCATCACCTTTGAGTCATAACTAACCCTCCAGTGGGTTTGTGGAGGTTGTAAATTGCCCAGGAGGAAGTGCCTAGCTCTTTACCTTGGAGCCACGGATGAGTTCAAACTACCAGTGCCATCTGCATTATCAGCATGGATCTCTATGGACTACACCACCAGTGCTCCCTACACACACAAACAAGGAAACAAGAAGTTTAAAAAGAGTGGAGCTAGAGCTTTCTGTATAGAAGTGGAAGTGGGAGAATCTCCATCCTCCTCCTTATTGTATGTAGCTTATTTCTGTCTCCTTAAAAGGAGTTCTTGTGGTATGTTCTGTAGCTAACCCAAAAGCTACACGTCTTGAGGTCTGAACCAACCAGCAACTCCTCAGGATAGTTTTTCCAGTTGCAATTTACAGCCTTGGAAACCTAATGAAGGGTGAACGATTAGTCAGAATCAACTCGATGGCAGTGGAGCGAGTTACTGCCTCTATAAAAAGCAATGTATTTATTTGCATTTAAATGACTGTGTATAAATGCACCCTCATGCCCAAGTAGAACTTTTCTGTCTTTGATGTCCTGCAGTGATTTATGAAAGTATTAAAGCCAGCCAGCCAGTCAGGTTGTGCCTTTGATGACTAAGTAGGCCTTCTGCAGCTTTAAATCCATAAGTTGTGTTTTGCTTAAAGTGAAACCTGTAATCTCAGATGGCTACTTCTTCCTTTGATTTGTGTCATCCTTTTACTGTATTAATTTATCTAAAGTCTTAAGCATTCCTTCTTTCTATTCTTTTGCGAATCTAGTTTCTTTTGAGCCACTGTGTCATTTCTACTCTAACATTCTGCCTTAAGCATTCTTAATACTTGGCCAACCAAGCTCAACTAATAAGAATAATACCTGTGAGGAAAAAAGTCCAAAATATGTGGCGGGTTTTCTTGATGTCATTGTAGGTTTGCAATTCTCTTTTTCCCCACCTTTTTGTTTTTATGATAACACACAACTACCACACACCCATGTGTTTATGGACTAAAGTGTCACTACCCAAATATTTTACCTTGGGGAAGCCATGGCTCATTGGCAATCACCGTACTGTTAAGTCACCACTGAATTCACTATCAAGAGCGGCAGTTATTTTGTATGCTATGCTATTTTCAGAGGACATTCAGGAGGAATTTAGTGTATTGATTGAGAATGTGTAGAGCCAATGCTAACAGAAAAATCAACAAAAAACCCAGAACTGATAGGGCAACTCAGAGACAGCTATGGAAATCCAAGCTCTATTCATCTTTCTTTCATTGTCTTTATTGTGCAGTTTGCCTCAAGGCAACAAGATGCCTGCTGCCAGGCATTAGATCTGTGACTGGTCAGGAAAGAGGAAAACCCCAACGGAGCTTGTCAATCAAGCTTTCCCAGAAGCTCCACGTAGCCACTTCTGCTTATACATCATTGCTAAAACTTCATCATGCAACTATTACTAGTCCATCCTCTATTTGGAAAAAGCTGAAGCAGAGGGTCCCATTGACATACTTAACATGACCCAGTCCAATGAAACAAAGACTTCAGTCAGAGGATGTCTTGTGGGTTCTGTCACTTAAAATGATTGTCCTGGAGTGGTACTCCAAGTGACACAGAATTACATCCCAGAGTGTCTGTCAACTGGCCAAGAGTGCCGACTTGCTTTGCCTGAGTAGATAGTAACAAGATTTGATCTTTACTAATACTAAGCAAGAACTCACCAAAATATTTTCAAAATACAATTTAGTGGTTTATCTCCTTTTCCCCTGATTGTGGCAAACATATAAATAACAAAGTTTTTGTCATTTCCACAGTCTTCATGTGTACAGGACAGTGAAATTAGCTTTGTTCATCTTGTTATTCAGCAGCCACCATTAACTGTTCTCAGCCTGTTCTATTTCCCTTACCAGACACTTTGTGTCTCCTAAGCATTGTGCAATTCAGTGTTTAGAAATGATTTATACATAATTATCCTTGTAAATCAGTTACATAAAGCAAGATAAACCTGCACTTTTAAAAGATTTCTCTTTTGCCTTTGAGGCCTGAATAGAAAATCTTGGTAACTCCAACACACACTTATCTTTGTCACTCCAGCATTTCCTGAAACAGATATGCCAGGTGAGCTTAGAGCTTCTTTTTATAAGTTGTCTTGGTGGGAGTACTGTTGACTTTTTTTTTGAGTCCTAAAGTAGGCATTACTGCATACTGGTGTTATACCTGAAGGGAGGATCATAGTTTTATGTGTGAAAACATAAGCATTGAAACAAAGTAGGGAGTATCATATATCACATTGTGGCTGCCCTGTGCTCACAGTTAAGTGCATGAATGATAATAGTTTGAGGAAGTCACCCGACTTAGTTTATACATCCATATATTGGATAGACATTTGACCATATGATCAGTTACTTTGAAACCATACCATACTGGGTGTGTTCAAGAGTCAGGAACTTCCTGTAACCTCTATTACCTACCACACCTCCCTTATCCACGCTCTCTGTCATTATTGAGTCTTTGCACCTCACACAAGGACTTACTTCAGCTCCAGTTTTGATTAGATGACTGAGTAACCACTTTATATCACAAATTGAAACATGTTGACTTATTTCTTTAAAATTTCTCAATAATCTTTCCAATGCTCTTTGGACTTAATAAATCAAACATCTTAAGATGTAAGAGCTCTCATGATCTTTCTTCCTCTTACTCCTTGGACCTTCATCTCTTACTTTTCCATCTACTCTTTGGCCTTGAACATCAAACATACTCAGTACTGATAGTTGGTCTTAGCTTTGGCTCTTTGCCTGTGCTGTTTCCTTTCTCTTCCTGCCTTTTTTTTGCCAACTTTTTATTCATGCACTCTGAATGGTTATCCAACAAGCCTTCTCTGATTCATACAACTGGATTGGAATACCTCCTTTGTGTTTCCTTATAGTTTATTCCCACCATATTCTATTTTCTTCCACATGAGCCCAGAGTCTCTGGGGGCCAGGCAACACGTCTGCTTTATTAACTATTTTTAGTGCCTTGCACATATTGTTGCTGTAATGTGTCATCAAGTCAGAACCAACTCATAGCTAGCTGACCTTCCAACCCATGGGAAGAAAGTATTCCTTTTTCTCCTGCAAACTGGTGAATTTGAACTGTGTACCTCTGGGTTGGCAGCACAGCTTCTTACCACAAAACTACCAGAGTTCCCTGCCCTGCACTTTCTGAGAATTGAATTGTTGAATAGTTCTATGGGAAAAACCACAAATGCATCTGTCTCTTTATACTCAGTCCGATCCAATCTTAAATACTTGAGTAATATTTTATAACATAAATTGAAAGGCTTAGCACAAATTTATTAATTAGGAGGTGTAGAGCTTTGATCTATATGCTATTAGATAAACCATCCTCCTCAAAGCAATTCCTGGACTATATCATTACTTAAAATAGCTTATTACTTTCAAAGCAAGATAAATATACCTGAGATGGCAGGATTGTTTTGTTTTTCACTGTATTTTCAGAGCCTAGAACAATATTTGGGACATAATAGATGCTCAGAAAGCACCTATTATGTTCAAAGAATAAAGTAATAAAGTAGTAGCATCAACAGAAAATGTTTGATTTCTATATCATTTCTCTCATCCCTTAGTTTATGAGAATAATACTGTATTTTCATGAAAGTAAAGGTAAATCATTGACATTGGAAAAGAATATAGACATTTGTTTACACACACACACACACACACACACACACACACACTTCACCCCCCATAGTATCTTTGCTGTCAGAATGTACAATTTTCATTTGGATGCCTGGAACCTAGTCTTGAGGTCTTCAGTTATTGCCATATAATTTTCAGTGATTGCATAATTTGTAAAGTATTCAGTCAGTTGATGCAATTGAATTCATCAGTGTAATGAGGTGAAAAAAGAATCAAGTCATTTGGTGTCATTTAGGTGAAACCTCTTTTCAGAAGCATACACAGTCATGATGAGAATCCCTTGATCACGAAGCCCGGACTCATACAGTCACACAGGACTGCGCTGCGCATGGTCTTACCCAGCCATGTCACATATGTACAGAGAATTTACTGGATATAACAGTGCAGAATGGATCTACCCTAATAATTTGAAACTAGTGAAAATAGAAATTAGCTCTTTGGCATTCACGTAATAATATTCTTGAATTTAAAACATTCCCATTATTATCCCTTAACACTGAGGAAAATCATTAAATTCTTTGCCACTTAACTGTTGAGGTGAAAGGAAGTGCAGCTTAATGGAAATGCTGAGTTTTGTTCCTGCTGTCCACTAATCTGGGAGCCAAAGAGGATACTAATGAAAAGAGGAACTTCCCAGAGCCCTTTCATAATTTCAGGTCCTTTGGAGTCTCATACAGATGTCCTTGGAAGTTTGTTTTTCATGTGAACATCTAGGAAGGTCAGGGTAGACAGCATGGCTGAAAGGGCACGTGGACTCTTGATTACCTAAGATCATTGGCAGTTGTCATCCGCACAGGGAAGGGTGCAGGTCAGGCCATATAAGTCCGCAAACAAATCCCTTGCCCTGGAGCCCATCCCAGCTCCTGGTGACCCTAGAGAACAGGACAGAAGTGTTCCATAGAATTTCAAAGGCCACAATCTTTGTTGCGACAGACTGCCACATCTTTCTTCCGTGGAGGAGATTTTGTGTTTGAGCCACCAACCGATAGGTTAATAGCCCTCCTTTCAGGACATAAAACTGGTAAATATTTGCTCATGATCAGGCAGGTGTGCCCAATATCAAGTGTGTGGATTTGAGGTCAGAGTCTTGGCCAGTAGCTGATTTGGAATAATGAGATGATAGTGATGCCTGAACAAGTCTTTTAATGTCTGCTAACACCTAGAAATATGATGCCAGCCTCATAAACCTGGCTTGTATCAGGCTTTAACTTTATGGCCAGGCTTGCTTTTTACCTTGGAGGCAAAGAGCAGAGAGAACAGAGCTCTCCACTCACGAGGGTACAGGACCAGCCTGCTCTCCATTCAGGTGCTGTCACTCTGAAACTTTCCTGCAATAAGCAGTCTCATTTGTTAACAAAATAAAACAAAACAAAAAACAACAACAAAACACAAACAAAAAAACTTCTGTAAACTGTGAGAAGAGCATGGACTGTTAAACACTAATGTCACGGATGCACCTAGTGCTGGTATTAATATTCCATGGACTTTTTAACTTCTCAATCTCGATCTTCCTTCCCTCAGAAACTACAGAAAGAAACTTGTGCTTTTTTCTCTCCCACTGCAAACTATCAGTAAGAAAAGCCTACCTATAACTTTTCACCCTCCGTCTTCTTAGAAGAGATATTTGTTTTGTTGTCATTTCTCCGCCTGCTGTTTTCAGGTCTCAGTACTTTTTGAGCTCATTTCAAGAGCAATCTATCTGACCATGGCATCTAAGAAATATATGTCTTGAGGCTTGAATTGGCAATTGTTGTAAGGTTAAAGTGTTCCGCTTGTTTCTGAACACTTTAGGCAGTATTTTCTTTCTGAACACTGAATCTGAAATATCAAAACATCTTGTTTTCTGAAAACTCTTGTTTATGTTCTAAATTGGTGATTTTTTTTATCCATTTTTAAACGTCTGCATGTACAAAACACCAATATCTAATTCATGAGTGTTTATACCTCCAGAATGTTTAACTAAAGTATCTCAGGCCTGAAAGACTAAACAAGACTGAATTTACACCTAATGCTTATATTTCTTTTTTATTTAATATTTTATTATTATTTTTACTTTATTATTTATTTTATTTAATACTGTTGGCGTTTTTTGTGGGTTTTTTAAATTTCTTATTACTTTTCAAGACCGTGTTTTGAATACTTAGGAAAGGTCAGATGTTACTGGGTTTAACATTTTGATGACTAATCTGAAAAATAGGCATTATTTTTCTCCTGTTTTTGTTTTGATTTTGTCTAATAAAGAATCTGATTAAAAAATAGAAAATCAACAGAACCAGCATACAAGAGCTCTTAGAACTCCAATAAACAGGAGGTTCTTATAATGTTACATGTGTAAAAGTATATGGAAGAAAACGTGTGCAATTTTATACAAAATTCATGCCACCAACACTATAACATTTGGTATATCAGAGCCATTGTCTTAGGGTCACTATGAGTCGCCAGCAACTCAACAGCGCATATTTTAAAATAAACAATTGTTTTAAAAATTTCATTTTCTCCTATGAAACAGACTCTTCGTTATTTGACTAGTAGAAAAATTTAAGTACACTTAAAAAAATAAAATAGATGGTCTCTCTCCCGTATCCGCCCAAGATGTCGAAGGGAAAGAAGGCCAAGGGGAAGAAGGTGGCCCCGGCACCTCCCCCCACCGCGGTCAAGAAGCAGGAGGCCAAGAAGGTGGTGAATCCCCTGTTCGAGAAAAGGCCCCAAAACTTCAGCATCGGCAGAACATCCAACCCAAAAGGGACCTTACCCTTTTCGTCAAGTGGCCCCGCTACATCTGGCTGCAGCGGCAGAGGGCAATCCTCTACAAACGACTCAAGGTGCCACCTGCCATTAACCAGTTCACCCTGGCCTTGGACCGCCAGACAGCTGCTCAGCTGCTGAAGCTGGACCACAAGTACCGACCAGAGACCAAGAAGGAGAAGACGCAGAGGCTGCTGGCCCGGGCTGAGAAGAAGGCAGCTGGCAAAGGAGACACCCCGACCAAGAGACACCCCCCCCCCCCATCCTCCATGCGAAGGGGAATACAATCACCAACCTGGTGGAGAACAAGAAGGCCCAGCTGGTGGTGATTGCACACGACGTGGACCCCATAGATGGGTGTTCCCTACTGCATCATCAAGGGCAAGGCCAGGCTGGGCCGCCTCGTCCATGGGAAGGCCTGCACCACTGTTGCCTTCACGCAGGTGAACCCGGGAGATAAAGGTGCTCTGGCGAAGCTGGTAGAAGCCATCAGAACCAGTTACAACGACAGGTATGATGAGATCCGCCACCACTGGGGAGGCAACGTCCTGGGGCCCAAGTCAGTGGCCTGCATCGCCAAGCTGGAGAAGGCCAAGGCCAAAGAACTCGCCACCAAACTGGGCTGATGTACACACTGACTCTTCTGTTCATAAGAATAAACTTAGTCCACCGTAAAAAAAAAAAAGACGGAAGCAAGCACAAATGATCCCACCACCCAGTGATAACCATTTTACATTTTGTGAGCCATTTCATCTTCTAATTTTTAAGTATACCATATTCTTTCTCTTTCCACCCAGCACATTATGATACATCTTTTAAAGCCATAAGGTTTTGTGTGGTTTCTGTGGTTGTGTACAGTCCTTTATCTTCATAGTTTAATCCCTTTACTATTAAGAAGGGTTCAGGTTCTCATTCTTGTATAGTTGCAATGGTTTGCCTTTTCCATACATAGCATTGTTACCTTAGGACAGAAACCTTTCCATGGAATTGCAGGTTTAAAAGGTATAAATGCTATCAAAGTGCTTGGTATATGACTAAATTGTACTTGAAAAAGATAGTTTCTTTCTCACTTGTAAAATACATGAGCACCCATACTGCCTCACCAGAACCTGGAACTGCTGAC
Source organism: Elephantulus edwardii (assembly GCF_000299155.1). Lineage (NCBI taxonomy): Eukaryota > Metazoa > Chordata > Mammalia > Macroscelidea > Macroscelididae > Elephantulus > Elephantulus edwardii. The sequence goes on from NW_006399762.1 coordinate 22,964,520, forward strand.
ACTTTAATATTTTATCTGTTGATAGACATCAAATGGCATCATGTGATTTTCAACAAGAGCTTCAAAAAGAAGGCCAGTAGAAATGGACTTAATTTAATTTGTATAACTCTTAAGGAAAAAGAAAACAAATATAATTTTCTCTATTTACATTTAGAATTCAGTGGGTATGAAGCACAGATTCCAGATGACTTTGAACAATGATAGTTCTGTTTAGTCTACCAGTAATATTTTAAGGCATTTTCATAAAACTAATTTTTTAAAAAGTGTTTTATTTCAGCCATATACTATAGGTCAGTACCAGTACTGTGGCATATTTCCATATATGGCTCTAGACCTAAAAAGTTCAGTAAAACAGAAGTTACCGCTTTGTAAACTTATGTGTGAAAGAAGTAAGTGTTATAATAAGCATCTAAAAGTTAAGTAGAAAGCTGTGGTGATCCAGAAGCAGGCAGGGAACATCTTAACAGAGATAAACAGAATTAGACTAAATGGAAAGGGCATGAGAGAGACTGACGCAAAAGCAAGGTGGTAAAAAGAAAAAAAAAGCTCGGAAAGGTAGAGGGTTAGTGAAGGAGAGGAAGACCCTAGCTAGACGCAGTGGACTGGCACAAGATAGGACAGGGTTCAGATCTATTGATCATAGGGTCCTACTTGACTCATCAGCACCTAACAACAACAATAACCACCACCTATGGTCAACTAAAATTTGATCAAGAAAACCTGTCACATGGGGAAACAACAACCCCTTCAATAAATGGTGCTGGCAAAACTGGACTTAAACCTGCAGAAAGCTGAAGCGGGATCCACTCTCACACCATCCACAAAAATCAATTCGAGGTGGATCAGAAGTCATAAAGATCATAAGAGGCAAAATGGGACCGAACTTAGAAGGCCTCTTATGGAGCCTCCACAAGAAAAAAATCCAAACTGATAACACAGTTATAAAATGGGCAAAAGACATGAAGAGTGAAGAAGGCATTTGGATGGCCAACAGACACATGAAAAAATGCTCAATCACTGGAAATGAGAGAGATGCAAATCAAACGCAAAATGAGATACCATCTCACCCCAGTAGGAGGGGCAAAGTTTAACAGGACAGCAAGTAAAACATACTGGAAAGGATGTGGCAAAATAGGAACTCTTATCTTCCTCTGTAAAAAGTCTTTTTCTTGTGGAAGCCCTGTGGGATTCTATCAGCTTTTGATATGAGACCCTTGTCTGAAATGGTATTGCCAAATGTTTTTGCACAGTCAGTAGGTTTTCTTTTTACTCTTTTTGAAAATGTTTTTAATGCGCACAAGGATTTAATCTACAAGAGGTCCCATTCATCAATTTTATCCTCTGCAAATGTACATTTCTGGCTGTATTTGGCAGTCTCTTTATAACATAGACTAGGTCATCTAAGCTTCATCTCAGTTTGTCTCTGATTAACTTTATGGTTTTGGGTTTACTCCTAGGTCTCTGATCCACCTTGAGTTGACTTTTATGTATGGTGTGAGATGTAGATCCTGTTTCAGCTTCCTGCAGACAGCAGTACAGTTTTCCCAGCACCACTTGTTGAAGAGATTGTCATTTACACATTTGACAGGTTTTATTTCCTTGTTGAATATTAACCATAGATAGCTAGGTTTATTTCTGGGTTTTCAGTTCGGTTCCATTGGTCTGCGTAACTGTTATTGCACCAGTAACATGCTGTTTTGGTTACTACTGCTGTGTAGTAGGTTTTGAGGTCAGGGAGAGCTATGCCTCCCATTCCTTTTTTTGTTTTCAGAAATGTTTTCCTTATTTGAGGATTCCCATTCTTCTTGAAGTTAACCAAAATTTGTTAAGACCCAAATAGTCAAATGTGTTTGCATAGTCAATAAAACATATATGAACATCTTTCTAGTATTCTTTGCTTTCAGCCAAGACCTATATGGTATTACTTATGACATGACCTCTTCTAAATCTACCTTTAATTTCTAGTAGTTACCAGTGGATGTAGTGTTTCAATTATTTTAAAATATTTGGCAAGATTTACTTGTTGCTGCTATGAGCCGTTGAGTCAGCTACGACTCATAGCAAACTTATGAGCAAGATTTACTTACATACAGTATCAGGATTGTTTTTCATGGTTAGGTGCCAACTCTCACTCATTGTTATGTGCCATCGAGTTGACTGCAACTCATAGTAACCCTATGTACAACAACCCTAAGCCCTGCTCTATCCTGTGCCAAGCTCATTGTCTCTGACACACCTACCCCAGTTACACCAGTAGCTGAATCAATCCACCTCATATAGGGTTTTCCTCTCCTACACTGTCCTTCCACTCTTCCAAGCATGATGTCCTTCTCAAAGGATTGGTCCCTCCTTGCAAAATGTCCAAAGTATGTCAGATGAAGCTTCAGAATCCTTGCCTCCAAGGAGCAGCCTGGTTTAGCCCTCTTTTGGATGAACCTGTTCATTTTCCTAGCAGTCCATGGTATGTTCAATACTCTTCTCCAACACCACAGCTTAAAGGCATCAATTCTCTTTCTATCCTCCCTAGTAATTGTCAAGCTCTCTGATGAATAGCAAGTGATTGCAAAGACCATGGCCTGTATCAGACACACCTTAGTCTCCAGAATAACACCATTACACTTCAGTACTTTTGACAGGTCCCTAACAGCAGACTATCCCATTGCAATACGTCTTTTAATTTCCTGACTGCTGAAGGCAAGAGTGTTGACTGTGGAGTCAAGCAAACGGAATCTGTTAACAATCTCAATCTCTTCACCATTCATCCTTAAACTGCCAGTTGGCCCAGTCGTGAGAATCTTTGTTTTCTTGATATTGAGCCTCAGTCCATATTAAAAGCTGCAGTCCTTGATCCTCTGCAGTAAACACTTAAGGTCTTCCTCAGTTTCAGCAAGCAGGGCTGTGTCATCTGCATAACACAATTGATGAAACTTCAATAACTCATTGTATTAATATTATTTTATTATTTCTACTTTTTTTTTACTTTGAAATTTTAATGGGGATGGAAACCAGTTATTTGACCAGATGCTGAGCACATCCATGTTTGCATCAATTTCTTGAAACACCTCAACCAATAATCCACCAATTCCTGAAGTCTTATTTTTGTATCAATGCCTTTCGTGGAGGTTATAATTCTTCCTATAGTACCATTGGCTCTTGATTTATATACTACTTGTGAACATATGTTGACCAATTCTTTGTGATACATATGTATTCCTTCCATCTTCTTTGATAATTCCTACATCATTTAGGATTTGTCCATAGAATCCTTCAGTGTTGAAACTTGAGGCTTGAATGTTTTGCTTCAGTTTCTTACAGCTTGAGAAATGCAAAGCATGTTCTGCCCATTTGGTTTTCTAACTCCAGCTACTTGAATATTTAATTGTAAGATTTTGCTTTGTCTTCTCAAGCTGCCCTTACAAATCTTTAGTTCAGCCCTCTTACCTCAGAATTCCTTCCATGTGCTTTGACTTCTTTGTGCAAGTTTCAGAATCTCTCCTGACATCCCATTTTGTCTTTTCTTTCTTCTGTCTTTGTAATGACATTTTACTTTCTTCATTGGTGATGTCATTCTACAGCTCATCTGCCCTTCGGTCATTAGGGTTCAATGTATTCTGATATGGTTTTTAAATTCAGTTGGAGTACACTTAAGGTCATGTTTTAGTTCTTATGGACTTGTCTTCGTTTTCTTCATCTTTCATTTAAATTTGCATATGAACAGTTGATGGTTTTATCAAGCAAAATCGTCAGGTATGCTTATCTTTCTTTGTAAGCAATGAGCTATTTTAAGTAATGATAATGTCAGTTATCCAGGAATTGCTTTGAGGTTGATTGTTTATCAAATATGATGTTGTTGTTGTTTAGAATAAGCTCAGGGCTGATCCTGCAGTGAATTTTCAGAAGCAGCAAAATACGTGGGAAGAAATTACTCATCTTTATGTAGCAGAGCAACTGGTGGACTTGAACCACATTCCTTGGGGTTGACACAATGCCATAGTCAGCCACCAGAGCTCTCTATCTAATAGCATGTAGTTATTGTGTACCATCGAGTGTTTTCTCTGGAGACTAAGGTGTGTCTGATACAGGCCATGGCCTTTGCAGTCACTTGTTATGCATCACAGAGTTGAACAATGACTAGGGAGGACAGAAGAATTGATGCCTTTCAGCTGTGGTGCTGGAGAAGAGTATTGAGGGTACCATGGGCTGCTAGGAAAACAAACAGATTCTACCTGGAGAGGGTTAAACCAGGCTGCTCCTTGGAGGTAAGGATTCTGAGGCTTCGTCTGACATACTTTGGACATGTTGTAAGGAGAGACCTGTCATTGGAGAGGGAAATCATGCTTGGGACGGTGTAGGAGGGAAAGGTCCTCTATGAGGTGGATTGATTCAGTGACTGGGGTAATCGGGATGGGTGTATCAGAGACGGTGCGATTGGTACAGGACAGAGCAGAGTTTAGGGCTGTTGTACATAGGGTCGCTATGAGTCGCAAGTGACTCGAATACACACAACAACAGCAACAACCATCACGTGGGAACCAACCCGTAGCTGACCCTCTGTCAGGTTTTCAATTGCTCCTCCTTCTCCCACATAGCAGCTGGTGGATTTGAACTACTTACTTTCAGGATTACACCACAGCTTCTTGGCACTAGGCCACCAGAGTTCCCTATCTAATAAATAGCATATGTTGTTTTCACTGCATTGGAACCCATCCATAGCTGATGCTCCAGTGGGTTTTCAGAGGCAGTTAATTTTTCGGGAGGAGATTGCCAATCCTTCTCCCACAGAGCAGCTGGTGGCCTCTAACCATGTGCCTATGGTATTGAAGTGCAGCTCCCTGCCACTGGGCCACCAGAGTATATAATAGAATATAAATCCCAATAGCATATAAATTCTTAATTTGAACCATATAAGAACATTTTTAATGTATAGTGAATGAATATATGTAATTTAAAAAACCCAACAACTAAACAACAGCCCACCTTGTTGTTTCACCATTCTGAGCATACATGATTTCACTCAATACTATTGAGTTGGGTCCAGCTCATTAGTGGCTTTCCATGATGTTTCCAAGATCTTTCCATGATCTTTATGGGAGGAGACTACCCACCTAGCACTCATGTTTTGCCTAATTGATAGAAGCACTAGAGATGTGCTGCCTTGAGTTAACAGCAAAACTCCTTAAGAACAATGCCACTAGTGCTCCCCACTTAGGGACCTTTGTTGTATTTGTTATGATGTTTTACCATCACCACTGTAAACCACAACTTGGATGTAGTTTTATTGTGTCAGATCTTTTTAAATTCCAGTTGTCTGGAGATGTGGTGTGGATGACATTGATATTTCAGTAGACAAAAATATCTTAATGACAATTACATTTAAACAAAGTCGCTATCATCAAAGAGCTTTGTTATTGTTAGCCACTATCAAGTTATGCACAACTCTTGATGACAACAAAGGATCAAAAAAACACTGCCCAATCCTGCAGCCTCCATGATCAATTATGAATCTACATCATGGGTTTATGCATTTCTATTGGTTAATTTTCAGAAATCGCTGGCTGATTTAGGTTCTGCTGAAACGTGTTCAGCATCATAGTACCACCTTAGTTTCCATTAACAGAAAAATGATATATTTTCATGAGATAAATTGAATTAAGGTCTCCAACATGGAAGGTGAGAGCTTAGTATTGAACATTCAATGCCTCCGTAGAAAGACAAAGTCTGCAATGTGTTTTCAGCAGATATATCAGATTTTAGGATTCTAAAGCCCATGAATGTTGTATTGGACAGCTGGACCTACAGAAATACAATGACCTAACAGCTCTGAAATGTGCCAGAGATCTTGCGTATGTGCTTCTAGTCAGCAAGTGATCGAGGAAATAATTGGAAAAGGAGATGGTTTCCTTGGAGACTGAGACTTGGACCTCTGTAGGATCATAAACAGTTATTTCTCCCTAAGAAAATCAATAGCCTTGTGAATGCAAAACATCGTTTCTCCAAGGAATACTTTCTTGGAGGAAAAGTAGATTGCAAGTATAGCAATTGACAATTTTCTGTCTTGAAATAATTATGGGACTGAGAAGGAAGTGATGCGAAAACTCCTGCTGTTCTAAGGAACAATTGAGAAATTTAAGTTTAATGATTTGGTTAAGAATGCAGTGTTGTGATTGTGGGTGTACTTCTAACTTAGCTGTCCACTTTAAAATCCCAGCACAACATTGTCACATAGATGTTAGAGGCTCTTGCACAAATTATCTTTTATTTCTAATTGTTTCCTTCCTTCCTTCCTTCCTTCCTTCCTCCCTCCCTCCCTCCGTCCCTCCTTTCCTTCCTTCCTTCCGAAAAGTAGTGACAGTGAGTTTTATGGGCTTTTAAAAAAAGTATAGATGATATTATATTTTAAAATATAAACGAGATAGGATAGCTCAAGGGTTTGCAGCAATTAGCATAAGAATCTATTGAGTGCTCAGTAACAGCACAAGAAAAGCAATTGGAATCAAATTGATTTCATTTCATGGTGTCTCCACGTCTCAAGTAGAACTGGATGTGCCCCGCAGTGTTTTTGGTGACTGAATTCTCAGATGTGAATTGCCAGTCCTTTTTTTTTTAATCTGGGTAGATTATCCAACCTTTTCATTAGCAGATAAGTATAGTGGCCTAATGGGTAGAAGCTTCACTATAAACCCAGAAGCACACAGTTCGAATCCACCAGCTGCTCCATGAGAGAAGAGTGAGAAATCTCCCATGAGGTACTGGCTCTGAGACCCACTGGAGGGTCAGCTATGGGTCAGTTCTGATTCGTCAGCACACACAACAATCAAGATTCCAACACCAACAGAATAATTTACTGTTGTTTTGATCAAATTGAAATATGAGGAGCTCTAGTGGCCTAGTGATAAGAAACTCTCCTGCAATCCCAAAGACGTATGGTTTGAATCCAACAACTGCTCTGCAGGAGGACGAGCATTCTCCTCCCATGCAATTACTGCCTCTGAAAAACCTACTGAAGGATCAGCTGTGGGTTGGTCCCAGTCTGACAGCACACAACTACAAGCAGAGGCCTGTCACAACGCACAGACAGCTGGGCTAAATCAGGCCTCAACTTTGCAGCTAATAGGAAGCAACAAGCTGCAGTGTATTCCCCACCCCTCTGTCGGTGGAGACTTGCCTGTTGCTGTGCTGCTGAATGAGTTCACAGCAGAGCTTCTAGACAGTGTTAATTCTAGGAAGAAAGGCCTGCTGATCTGCTTCCAGGAAGCAGCCAATGAAAACCCTGTGGAGCCCAGTGGGCTTGCATCTAACTAAGCAACACTTTATTCCGTTGTGCAGGCAACTTCAGGCAACAATACAGAAGCAGAATTCCTTTTTTAGGAGTTCCTATAGCCTTTCGGCATCTAATATTTCTTCTCGTTGTTAAGTGCCATGGAGTCTAGTGCAACTCATAGTAAATCTATGAACAACAGATCTGAACCCTGTCCTATACTTCGACATCTTTATCATCGCTGACGTATTTGAGCCCATTGTTGCAGGCACTGTATCAATCCTTGAGGCTCTTATTTACTGACCCTCCACGCCTTTAGTTGAAATTGGTTTGTGCTTTAGATTGAAAGGAATATCTTGTCTTTTTTTTTTATTATTATTATTATTAATGAAACCTCTGTGTTAGAAGAGCTATGGGTGAATACTGTTACTCTCTTGGTGTTTAGGATTTCTAGATTAGCAAATGAGTAAAATGTGGAAGAGGAGAATAGCCTAACCTTACGGAAGAGCTGCTGTTTATATAACATGTACATGTGATGAACAGACGCTGCATGTGTAATCATGAGGACATGGTTCCTCTTAAGTCACATTCCCCAAGGGAATGCTCTTCTTGGGAATATGGGGAGACACATTGGGTCGTTTGCCAAAGAAATGATGAGTCGGATACACTCTGCTGTGCCCCTCAGCACTTACACGTCTTTCTGAACCGGCTTGAGGACGTGGGGCGGGGGAGGGGAGATACCAAGTCATTATTATTTTGAGAATCTTCATTCTCCAAACCTGAATTTTTTTTATAAATCCAGCTGTGTCTCAGTCACATCTCAGGATTGATTTGATGTGTAAGTAAAGAAGAAATTCTTCTGTTTTGCTGTCTAGTAAAAGCCATTATCTCTACGTTCTCCTTCACTTTCTGAAGAAATGAAAGCCATGTTCTTATTTTCCATGTCTTCGATAGTCCTTGAGCTTTTTCTTCAGTAGGTATTTTTTTTTCCTCCAAAAGGTTGTTTTATCATTTTTCTTGACTTTGAACCTCCATTTGGAAAGGAAACATATTTTTTAAAAGCCAAGTGAATGCTCTGAATGAAATAATGTAAAAAGATCAAAGATAAAAGGTTCTTAAAGTGCCCAGCTTTGGATACTGCCTCAGATTATTATTTTATCTGGAGATCCATTATAAATGAAGTCTTAGATGACCTTCACAGCTTGAAGTATTGCAACAGATGCACAGTTCTTAAGAAGTGATCACCTCAGCCTTCATAGTTCCATAGTAGTTAAAAGTGAATCTGATTCTTGAATATGAAGTGATCTACTGACTCAAGTCAGTTTTCTTTTTTCTCTTTTTAAAACCATTTTATTGAGATTTAATTCACATATCATATAATTTAACTATTTAGAATATACAGTCTAATAGTTTGGCTGGGTTGTTTGGTTGATTCCGTGCGCCGCCGCCCCCCCCCCCCCCCCCCCCCCCCCCCCCCCCCCATTGTGTACTGTTAAATCAGATCCAACTGACACAGGAGAAGATTGCTCTGCCTTCTCCAGCCGAGCATCTGGTGGATTCAAACGGCACATTTGCGATTGCAGCAGCGCAGTTTCTTGCCACTAGGCGACCAGAGCTCCCTTAATAGATTTAATGTATTTACAGTTGTGCAACCATTACCACAGTCTTTTTTAGAACATTTTTATCACAAGAAGAAACCCCTATTCTTTAGCTGTCGCCTCTGCCTCTCCTCTCGTCCTCCTCTACACCCTTCTGCCACCTACTCACTCTACCTGTCACTGGTCTGCTTTCTGTTACCAACACCCATTCAGTCCACTTCCTTCCACTGAATCAGTCAGTTCTGACTCATGAAAACCCTGAAACAGGTTTCCAGGATTATAATCTTAAAAGGACAAGACTGACTCATCTGAGCAGCCTATTTTGACTTGTTGAAAATTGTAAAAGAAACTTTTTTTAAGTAAGAAAATTACTACTTTGTTTACTCAGTGCTTGGACTCCATTCTGAGTGAGTGGGAATCTGAAGCATGTTGAAGCTGCATCATACTTCTTTCAGTGTCAGCTCCCTTTTCTGAGGATCGCACAAATAACATGGCCTTGGCGTGTGTCTTGCAAATTACATGCCCCGCCCCCAACTAGTCTCCTATGCACTTTAGGTGAATCCAGGGGCACATTATATGAGGAAAGTATGTTAATCACACAAATTGCAACATGCACTTTCAGTTGTCAGATTACTCTTCCATTTTCTTGTCTAGGATTTCTCAATCTTATGTTTTTATCTGTGGGGCACTGATCTGTGTGTTAGACTAAAAGCATGGGTTTAGTTAGACTTTATTAACAGGGAGGAACCTTTCCAGGAAGGACCCTTCTTTGAAAAAGACAGCATGCTGGGAAAAGTGGAGGTTCAGAGAAAGAAAGGAATGCCTGCCCTCCACAAGATGGATTGACCCAGTTACTATAACAATGAGCTCAAGTGTATCAGAGATGATGAAGATAACACAGGACAGAGCAACAGGACAGGGCAAGATCTGTTGTTCATAGGGTTGCTATGAGTTGTAGTTTACTTACTAGCACCTAACAACATGCAGGGAAATCATACAGTGGCCCAACTAATAGTCCCCCAAAATGACCATACCCCCCCCCCCTTTCTGAAACCTGTTAAATATGTTATATCTTACATGGCAACAGGGACCTTTCAGATATGATTGAGTTAAGGATTTGGGACTGGGAGTTTATCATGGAGTATCCAGGTGTATAACCACATAAACCCAAAACTCTCCCTCACTGCTATTAAGTCGAAACCCATTCATCTGATTCCACTAGGTTTCTGAGGCAATAAGTCACATAGAAGATTGCGCGCCTTTTTCCTCAGGTGCAAACCACCAGAGAGGTGTGGCCTTTGGGTTAGCAGCACAACTCGTCAGAGACTCTGCCACCAAGGGTCTATTTGACTGAGAAGCAAGATCATCAAAGGACAAGAAGATGTGACAATAGAAACAGGTGTTGGAGGGATGCGCTTTCAAGATGTTGAAAGGAACTCTGAACCGCAAAATACAGGAGATCTCTCCCAATCCAAACCCTACTTCCATCAAGTCCATTCCAACTCATAGCAGCCTTCCCTGGGAGGGGACTTCCCATTTCTCTCCCACAGAGCACCTGGCAGAATGGAACTGCTGACCTTCCAATGAGCAATTGAGTACATTACATACTTTGCTACCAGGTCTTCCTTATAGGAGGACTTTGTTGTTGTTGTTGCTGTTAGCTGCCATTGAGTTGAGTACAACCGATTGTGACCCTATTAACAAAAGATCTACTCTCTGTCCTATCCTGTGCCATCCTGCTCATCTCTGGTATACTTGAGCCCATTGTTGCAGTCACTGTGTCAATCCATGTCGTTGAGGATCTTCCTTTCTTTTGATGACTCTCCACCTTTCCAAGCGTGATGTCCCTTTCCTTGGCTGGCCCCTCTGAATGACTTGCCCAAACACTATGAGACAAAATTTCACCATCCTTGCCTCTAAGGAGCTCTCTGACTGCTCTTTTGCTCTTTTGGCTCTATGGGATATTCATTACTTTTCTCCAACACCACAAGGCAAAGGCATCCATCCTTCTGTCATCTATATTAATTTTCTAGCTCTCAGATGTATAGCAAGTGATTGAAAAGATCATGGCCTGAATCAGGCTCAACTTAGTCTTTAAACTGGCATCACATTGCTCTGCCTTACTTTGGAGAAGTTCCTGACAATACACTTTCACAATCACATTGCTTGGTCTTCTGACTACTGGTACCTAGTGTTTATTGTGGAGAACACAAGGACTCTATTGTCCCCTAGACCTTTTAGAAGCAATACAACTCTGTCAATACTTCAATTTTAGCCCAGCAAGACAAATCCCAGATTTTTGACCTGGATAACAAATGTGTGATGTTGTAAGACACCCAGTTTGCAATAATTTGTCACAGCAGCAATAGGCAACTAACCAAACTCATAAAGCAAGTTATCCTCCTTACCAGTGTTCTCATAGTGTCTACTTGTGCAATAGAATAAGCATTTAGACTCTGAAGCAGCAATGCAAATATCTCACTCAAAATTCCCTTCTATTGTTGTTTCCAAGAGGAAAATTAATTCATAGTCCATTCTTGGGGTAAATGGGTGATAACCCATCTCACAGATATAAAATATCTTTACTAATGCATTTCTTCTTGACTTTGTCAGTTTTAACTGAGGCTTAGTGTCTAATGTGAATTGTTTTTTGCTGATTAAATAAAGTATATGTGAGCTAAACCATGAGATAATGATCATTGCTGAGTTAGTTTCTTCTTAGTCCACAAATAGCATTTGTGGAATGTCTTCTCATTTGCATAGAGCAATAAATTAGTGACAATGGTATCTTAATCACCTGAAAGTTAAGTTGAAACTGGTTTGGGGTTTTTTTAAAATAAATTTTTACAATTGTGCAGCAATAAGCATAAACTAAAATATAGAAACAGTTTGGTAAACTGCAGCACAAGTGGGTAATCTTTTAATTTAAATGTTCAGTTTTCGAATATAGAGAAAATGTTTCCAGGCATGAGACACGTTTACAATTGTTTATATAGTCGTCTGTGTAATGATGATTTTTCCTGGTTTTTATTTGAATCTGGGAAAAATTCTGTCTGAATTGGACTCTTTTTGTAAACCTGAAGTCCTGTTTACATTCCACCCTCAAGAATTATATATTCTTTCTTTAGTGTCTTTAGACTTCTGGTTTTAGTCTTAAGCTCTTGGAGCGAGGGGAACCTGTTACCTATAAAACGTCTTCAGAATAAAGACAAACAGGAAACTGATTTTTAGACTTGCCTCTGATTTGTTTAAGAGGTAACCCTGATCCACAAAGGAAGAGATTGGAAAGAACAGTGACTTCAGAATGTGGACCTTTTTATGGAAAAAGAACACATCACTGACGATGACACAACCCAGGCTCCCTTTACTGATGCTTTCATATTGTGCAGAAACTGAGTGACCCTCAGACAGAAAAAAACCTTTCAAGCAAGGAATTTCTGACTTGAAACATCTAGGAATGAAAAAGTCCTTACTCCATCTGAAAGTTTTCATTTCTAAGGTCAGCTGAAGAATCCTTGAATAAAAGGGTTAGTGCAGCTGAATGCTCACTGAAAGGTTGACATTGCATGGCCATGCAGAGGTGCTTCTGGAAAAAAGGACTGCCAATTCACTTCCAAATCTTTGAAAACTGTTTGAAGCATAAGGTGCTTTGGTGGCCTACTGGTAAGGACTTGCACCGCCAACCCAAAGGCATGTAGTTTGAATCTAGCAGGTACCCCATGGGAAAAAGATGGGCAGTCTCCTCCCATGTGATTGCCTCTGAAAATGCAGTAGAGGGTGAGCTATTAAGTCAGTCCTGACTCAACAACATGTACAACAACAACATGAACCAGAGTTCTCTGATGCCTACAGAATCTCCTGGAGTCAGAATAGACTAGATGACAACTGGTTCCCAGTGATCAGTTTTCTATTGGAAACATGATCATTTACCCCCCTGCCCCATCTTTTTTTAGAAACACAATGATATGCATTCATATGAACCTACTCTTTATATAAGAAAAAGAAAATAAAGTCAAGCCATGTATTCAGTACTATATTTTTTAAAAACATCTTATGTAATTTTGGTTAAAATATGCATGGCTTAACATACTGCCATTAAACAATTTCTATACAAAATGAGGTTGTATAAACCCAGTTCTTCATGTTTGGTCAACATTGCCCTTATATCCATTCTAATTGGATCATTCTCATTAATTTAGTCTCATTGCTCCCCACCCCCTAATCACACCCCTGCTTTAAAGTAACTGTTGTCCACTTGGTCTCCTATAGGTAATTTTTAAAAAGAGCTCAGAACTCAAGGCTGACATTATTTTCATAGTTAGCATTCTATTTAGTTGAAGTTAAAAGTCATAGTTTCACTTTAAGATTAAAATAATAGCATCTCAGGACAGTAGATTATCCTGGGGATACCTTCATTCTCCGTGGAGCCAGTAAGTGTGGATTCTTTAAGAACTTTGAACTTTGCACTATAATTAATACTAGAAGCGTCACTAGGCATCAGAATTTACTCAATAGCAGTGTGCTGCTGTTTTGGGTTTTGTTTGGTTTGGTTTTGTTTTTGTTAGTTCTGTTTAATAACTAATTCTGTTTTGGTTTCTTGTATTTTGTTTTCATTGGTTCTGTTTAATAACTGATTACTGGCCACATACCTCACAGTTAATTGAAACCTTGAGACTGAGGTACAGTTCTAATTCTCCTGCCCACATTCCAGAGCTCCGTGCAACCCAATTTTAACCTGCTTTTCCAAATTGACTTTCTGCTCCCTCAAACCCGAAGCATCAAGCTCAATGTGTGTGCTGGCTGCCACTCCTTTGCCTCACTGCCTCTCACACCTGCAATCTTACCTTCGTTCTTGCCCATTTATTAAAACCCTTCTTAGCTTCCAGGTTGCAAAGTGTTGCTCTACTTTGATCATAGCTTGCTTCAAAGTTAGAATCAATGAGTTCTAAAAAAATGGTTTTCTCACTTTTTCCTTATATAAACAAAGAGAACCTGTGATGCTAAATTAACATCTTAGAGGAAGCAGAATGAGAAAGTGGTGTTTGCAAAATCAAATGCTAAGAAACCACACTTTTTTTTCCTTTTCTTTTTTTTTTTTTTGGCTAGGTCAGGTAGACCAGATTAGAAAAACAGCACACTTTGTAAAAATAAATCTTAGTGTTGTTTTCAAATTATCTATAGAGAAGATGCATACACTTAAACAGCTTTGCTTGAGTTAATATTTAGTAAGTAATAATGCTGCTATCCATATTTTAAAATTATGGACTGATTCCCGTTATTGTTGTTGTTGAATACCATCTAGGTGGACCTTCCCCATAACCGACCCTACCCCAGGTTTCCAGAGGCAGTTAATATAAAGGGAGGAGATTGCCTATCTTTCCACAGAATATTTGATATAATTGAGTTGATGTCTTTGGGATCGCAGCACAGCTTCTTGCCCCTAGACCACCATTAACCACAAAATTATTCTTTGTCAGAACTCCTGGCATATAATTGATTTCTAGGTGTAATATATTTAACAATAAAAACTTCTGGGAAATTCTCATTAGTTTTAACATTGGAAAAATGCTTCTATGAATATTTGATTAGTTTTTAAGTGTGACAGCCCTGGCAAGAGTACAGGTATGATTTCATTATTTTACACACACACACACACACACACACACACGTATGTGGAGTTCTGATGGTCTAATGGGTAACGAGTTGTGTTGCCAACCCAAGGGCAGAAAGTTTGAATCCACTAGCTGCTCCAAGGAAGAAAGACCAGCAGTCTACTTTTGTGCAATTTACTGCCTATAAAAGCCTGCTGGTTGACCATAAATAGATGGACTGATTTCCGCGTTCTCAATTCTATTGCATTGATCTATGTGTCTGTCATTGTACCAGTACCATGCATTCTGTCTTAACTACCACGGCAGTATAGTAGGATTTTAAATCAGGAAGTGAGCTGCCTCCTACTTTTTTCTTTAAAAATAAGAGTGCTTTGCTTATTCGGGGCTTCTTTCCATTCCAAATGAAGCTGGAGATTGCCTTTTCCATCTCGTTGAAGAATGGGATTGGTATTTGTATTGGGATTGCATTGAACGTGTAAATAAATTGCCTTTGGTAGTATTGCCATTTTCACAATATTTAGTCTTCCTATCCATGAGCAAGGGATATTCTTCCACTTCTCCAGGTCTCTTTTTGTTTCTTGTAGTAATGTTTTGTAATTTTTTTAATAGATCCTTTGTGCTTCTAGTTATATTTACTCCCAAATATTTTATCTTGTGCTTAGCTATTGTGAAAGGTATTGTTTTTCTTAGCTCCAGGTCTGTATTCTCTTTGTCACTGTGGAGAAATTCAACTGATTTTTGTATGTTGATCTTATATTCTGCTACTTTGCTGAATTGGTCAACTTTGTCCAATAGTTTTCTTGCTAAGTGTTTAGGGTTTTCTAAGTATACTATCACATCATCTGCATAGAGAGATCATTTCACCTCCTCTTTGCCAATATGGATACCTCTTATGTCTTTCTCTTGTCTTATTACTATCGCTAAGACTTCCAATACAATATTGAATAAGAGAGGTGATAATGGGTATCCTTACCTAGTTCCTGTTCTTAAAGGGAATACCTTTAACCTCTCTCCATTGAGAACTATGTTGGCTCTCGGGTGTTCCTAAATACTTTTTACTATGTTGAAAAAATTCCCCTCTAGTCCTATTTTGTTGAGTGTTTTAATCAGAAAAGGATGTTGGATTCTTTTCAAAGGCCTTTTCTTCATCAATTGATAGGAGCATGTGGTTCTTGTTCTTTGCTTTGTTAATACGATGAATTACATTAATTGTTTTTCTTATATTGAACCATCCTTGCATACCTGTTATGAATCCCACTTGGCCATGATAGATTATTTCTTTGATATATCATTGGATTCTATTGGCCAATATTTTATTCAGGATTTTTGCATCTATGTTCATAAGAGATATTGGCCTATATTTTTCTATTTTGGTGGTGTCCTTTCCTGACTTTGGTATCAAGGATATGTTTGCTGCATAGAATGAGTCTGGGAGAATTCCATCTTTTTCTATTTTCTGATATAGTTTATGTAGAATTGGTGACAGTTCTTCTCTGAATGTTTGATAAAATTCTCTTGTAAAACCATCCGGTCCAGGGCTTTTTTTTGTTGGTCAACTGATTTTTGACAAGAAGATGAAATCAGTTAGGTGGGGAGACAATAGCCTTTTTAACAAATGGTGTTGGCAGAATTGGAAAACTATCTGCAGAAAAGTTAAGCAAGATCCACACCTCATTCCATATACAAAAACCAACTCATGGTGGATCATGGATCTAGGACTATAAACTTCATTAAAGAAAAGCTTGGAAGAACTTTAGTAATCCTAATCCATAACATAAACAGTCTTCCAAGTATCCTGAAAAATCTACAGCCAGGAGAAGATAAAATAGATGAATGGGACCTTCTAAAAATCATACCTATGCACATCCAAAAACTTCTCCAATAGAATAAAAAGGGAAGCCACAGATTAGGAAAAAGTGTTTGGTAATGACATGTCAGATAAGGGCCTTATATCTAGAATTTATAAAATACTTGAGCCACCACAACAAGATAAAGGTAAATAATCCAGTTGAAAAATGGGCATAGGATATGAACAGACACTTCATCAAAGAAGACGACATTCAGATGGTTAACAAGCACATGAAGAAATGTTCAAAATCCCTAGCTCTAAGAGAGATGCAAATCAAAACAACTATGAGATATCTTCTTACCCCAGTAAGACTAGCAAAATCTAACAGAACAGCAAGCAACAAATGCTGGCGAGGTTGTGGAAAAACTGGAACTCCTATTCACTGTTGGTGGGAGTGTAAAATGGTGCAAACTGTGGAAGGTGGTGTGGCACTTTCTCAAAAAGTTGCAAATAGAGATACCATTTGACCCAGCAATTCCACTGCTGGGAATATATCCCAAAGAGACCATAACCGACATCCAAGCAGATATATGCACACCCATGTTTATCATGGCTTTGTTCACAATAGCAAGGAGCTGGAAACAACCTAAATGCCCATCAACAAATGAATGGATAGAGAAGCTGTGGTATATTTTCACACAATGGATACTATGCAGCATTGAAAAACAAGGAACACATACAACATTATT
>NW_006399762.1:22981665-22983013 GCF_000299155.1 Elephantulus edwardii
AGGAGTTTTTTCTTTTGCTTTTCAAGGAGAAGAGCTAACTGGGGGTGGGGGTGGGTGGGCAGGGAGAAAAGTGCAACAATGAATGAATGGAAGTCCAAAATCTCTGTAAATGTTCATTGAAATTAATTACAAAAATTTAAAAAAAGCCTGCTGGTGGCTTAGCTATGAGTCGCTTCCAACTCATTAGCAATGACTATGACCATACACTCACAGAGAATGTGAGCATGGGGGTGGGGCGTATCCATCTCTAGAAGCTTGATGAAAGTCATAGTCTTAGGATAGTATGAACTATAAACTGGTTGTTGTTGGTTGCCATTGAATCCATTTCATGAATGAATTTATGGAGACCCCATGTGAGTCAGAGTAGAACTGTGCTCCATATGAGTTTCAATGACTAGTTTTTCGGAAATAGATCATCAGGCCTTTTGTTAGCGATACATCTGGCTGGACATGAATTTCCAATTTTTATATTAGCACCAAGAGTATAATTGACATGAAATAATGTATCGCATCTTTTTGTCTTTGGAATCCAGTGTTTTCTCTGACTCTGTGTTCGTTTTCAGGAACTTGCATTCTTTCCTATGATTGAGTTGCAAAACTGAATGAGATAGCTCAAAACAAAGATGGTCTCTCTGATCCCTGGTTTGCATTCTATCATAGCTTTAGATTCTCCAACTCAGGACAGAAGGACTTTCTGAGCATTAGGTAGATGTCCGAGTAGGTGGCACTTTGAGTTTTCTTTTCTCCCTCTTCAATCTTCTAACAGCTGCATTTTTACTTTCACAACTCCTTAAACCAGAAACATGTTCAGGAACAATAAAACAAGGTCATTAGCTAGAATATAAAGGTCCTTGCAAGTAGTTGAGGCCACCTTCTTAATGTGTCATGTAAGTTATTACACTAGTAATTAGGTCAGATTGCTGCTGCAAAAGTTTCTTCATTCTTGCATAGATTTGTTCATCATAGCTGGCAGAGATCATGTTTGTGATCTTAAAGTGTGAGATTCCTACTAAACTTCATGGATTTCACTGGAATCCCATGTGTTTCGTAAATGTAGTATAAAAGCATTTGGGGTATAGACTTCAAAACCAGGAGAGGATGAAATGAATGAATGAGTGTGCATTAAAAACATTTTCCAATAGGGCCAAAAGAAAGCCCACAGACTGGGGGGGAAAACATATGACAATGACATTTCAGACAAGAATCTCATAACTAAAGCTTACAGAATACTACAGATCCTCTACAAGAAAAAGAATGATAAACTAATTACAAAATGGACAAGAGACATGAAAAAGAAGACATTTGAATGGACAAGAAACAATGAAGAAATTTTCAAAATCACTAGTAG
>NW_006399762.1:22983693-23015633 GCF_000299155.1 Elephantulus edwardii
ACAAACAGTAATTAATTATATAAATATAATGTACAGAAATGATTATATAAAACAAAATGTACATGAAGGAAACAATGTATATGAATGATTATATAAAATTTAATAATGCTATAAATAAGTAATTTTTTTAAAGCATTTGGGTTTATACATGCTCCATCAGAAGCACTGCTAAATGGAGCAATAAATAAAAACCATAGCAGCTCTAATATGAATAAACAGTATCCTCTTAAAAGGTTTTGAAACAAAGCAACATGGTAGAGAAATCCAGAAATTAATTCTTTTTGGGGTGACAAAACAATGAATGTTGGAAATGGATCATGGCAGTGACTATATAGTATCATCAATGTAGAGTCATTTTAAAATGTTCAAGGTAGAGGTGTGTTAATTCTACCAAAATGCATGTCAAAAGAGACTCTGAAAATTGCACTAGAGTGCTGAGAAGCCAAAGCAAGCTGAACAAAAGATTCCAAAGTGCAGTTTGGGAAGACAAAGCAAAGTATTATAATGGAATTGGAGTCAGAAAATCAAAAGGGCCGAACTCACTCAACATTTCTTAAGGGGAAGGAATTTAAGAACAAATTCAAGCCTTGAGTTGCAATACATAAGGATGCTTTGGACAAAATATTAAATGACTCAGGAAGCATTAAAAGAAGATAGAAGGAGTATACAGAGTCATGTACCAAAAGGAATTGACTAACACAGAAGAATTACATGAAACAACTTATGAGCAAGAGCCTTTGGTGATGAAAGAAGAAATTCAAGCTGCTATGAAAGAATTGGCAAAAAAACAAGGTCCCAGAAATTGATGACATACCAATTGACATTTCGACAAACAGACGCTGCCCTGGATGTGCTCACCAAGTTGTGTCAAGAAGTCTGCAGGACAAAACACCTATTCAACTGATTAGAATAAATCTGTATTTGTTCCCATTTCAAGGAAAAGTAACCCAACAGAATGTGGAAATTACTGAACAATATCATTAATATGACATGCAAGCAAGATTCTGCTTAAGATTATCCAAAAATGACTGGAACAGCACATCAACAGATAACTGCCAGATTTGTAGTACTAGTGATATTATGGCTATATTAGATGGATCTTAGCTGAAAGCAGAGAATACCAGAGGAATGCCTATCTGTGTTTCATTGATTGTGCAAAAGCATTTGACTGGGTGGATCAAAACAAATTTTGGCTAACTCTGAGAAGAATGGGAATCCCAGAAGATTTGATTGTGCTTATGCAAAACCCATACTTGGACCAGGAGGCTGTCATCGGAACAGAACAAGAAAACACTACATGGTTCAAAATGGGGAAGGGTGTAGATCAGGGATGTGTCATATCTCCTTACATTGTTAAAGTCTCTGCAGAACAGATCATCTGGAAGGCTGGGTTCTACGAGGAGGAGTGTGGCATCAGTATTGGAGGAGAGTCATCAACAGCCTACGTTATGCAGATGACACAATCCTGCTTGCTGAAACTGAGAGGGACTTGAAGTGCTTGCTGCAGAAGGTCAAGGAGTACAGCCTTCAATATGGATTGAAGCTCAACATCAAGAAAACAAAGATTCTCACCTCTGGGCCAGTTGGCAGCATCAAGGTAGATGGTAAAGAGATTGAGATTGTTGACAGCTTTAGTTTGCTTGACTCCACAATCAACACTCTTGGTACCACCAACCAGGAAATCAACAGAAAAAAATTGCATTTGGAAAATCTATGTCAGGAACCTCTCTAGAGTACTGAAAAGCAAAGACGTTATTCTGGAGATTATGGCCTGATCCTGGCCATAGTCTTTACAATTACTTGCTAAGCATCAGAAATCTGGACAATGGCTAGGGATGATAGAATCAATGCCTGAGATGTGGTACTGGAGAAGAGTATTAAATATACCATGGACTGAAAGAATTCTGAGGCTTTGTCTGACATACTTTGGGCATGTTGCAAGGAGGAACCAGTCCTTGGAGAGGGACATCATGCTTGGAAGGGTGGAGGGACATTGCAAGAGAAGAAGACCCTTAATGAGATGTAGTAATTCAGTGATTGGGGTAATGAAGGTAGATGTATCAGAGACAATTAGGTTGGGACAGGATATAGCAAGTTTCAGGGCTATTGTACATAGGGTCTCTCTGATTCTCAAATGACTCAACGGCACATAATAACAACCACCACCACAATATTTTTTTAAGAAAAATATGCAAATATGTTGTTGTTGTTGTTGTTAAGTGCCGTCGAATCATAGGCAACCCTGTGAACGAGAGTTCTGGACACTTGTATAACTTTCATCCTTTCTCTAGGTTTATAGGGTTTTCGGAGGCAAGCTATTACGGAAGTGGATGTCACTCCTGTTTGCAAGCTTGTTTTAATCAGGGAGCTCCACCAAACACTGTCCACCATGGCTAAACATTATCACATTTGACACATCAATGTCAGTGTTCAGCTTCACAGCAACCGCAAGTTACATCTGTACAGCAGGTGGACAGACCAGGGCTATACGACATAGAAGAATGTTTGACCAAAAACAATTAAACCCAGGCCTGAGGGCTACGGATTATAGTCACTCACCTTTGGCTTGGTAGCATCACTTTCTGTCCACTAGGCCAACTGATCTCTCTCGATGCTGTTGTAAATATAAGCATGACAAACTCAAAATTGTATTTGATGAAATTTCAGTATTTGAGTAATCTTGTATATTTTTGTTGTTGTGTATTGTTGAGTCAGAACTGACCCCTAGCTGACCCTCCAGTGGGTTTTCGGAGACAGTCAGTCGCACGGGAGATTGCTCATCCTTTTCCTGCAGAGCGTTGGTGGCCTCAAACCGCGTGCCTTCGAGATTGCAGTACAGCTTCTTGCCACTACTTAGTAATTACATAACTTGGAAAGTATTGCTAAGCACTTACAGAGAGTACGTGTGCTACATGATGCATATTTAACATTTCTTAATGAAAGGAGTCCATGCCATCTAGAAATTACTGATTATCAGGTAATAAAAGTGTTGTGTTGTCATTATACCCAGCTACAGAGGCCTGCCAGTACTTGAAATATTTGTGCTATTGAGGTATTAGGGAAGTAAGTAATCCATCCATATTAAATACTCGGTGAGTTAGTGGCAGGCCATTATTCATCTTGACTATAATTGAATCTATATTTACTAGAGGTGCTTGAAAGGCAAGGCAATTAACATCTTCAAACAGCCCAGTTTGTTAGAAAAATTTTCTCTTTCAAAAGTCAAAACTGAAAAGTAAGAATGCAATCAACCATAAATGATACTTTCATATTACTCAACCGGAGAAGTAACCACTAATGCTTCTTAGATGACTTCTTACAGAATACTAGTCCAAAGAATTACTTTAATTTCATCACTGTACAATTTATACAGTATATAATAAGGAACTTGTTGAGTTTTGATTTTTTATAAAACATAGTATTTAATCAAACAAATATCAACTCTTGTTGTTGACTATCTTTTGACCCAATATATACCTTACATATTGACTCTGTATTTGCTTGCTTGAACACAGATAGCCAGGGCAATTTTGGGTGATATTGACTGGTGTGCTGTATGCAATGATGCGTAGGGTAACTGCCATGGAGTCAGTGCCTGGTTGCCTACTCTTAACTTCTAAAAGGTCACTGGTTTTAATCCATCAGCTGTTCTGCAGGACAAAGATGGGCATCTCTGCCTGTAAAAATTTGCAACCTCAGAACTCCAACGGAGGGTCACTATGAGCTGAAATCAACTCAGTGGCTGATTTTAGGGTCATGTTTTTTAAATAAGTTATTGTTGGTTGCTATCAGTTTTGGCTCATAATGGCTCCAAAGTACAAGTTCTCTGTAAAGTGTAAAAGACTGTTCGCTTTCAGGGAGCTAACCACCAAAGACAGAGGCACCTCTGGATAGATGTGAACCACCACCCTTTTGTGTAATAGTTGAGCAAGCACTTAACATTTTTCATTACCAGAAAGTTAGAAGCATACAGATTTATGTTTCTAGAGGGGAAAAAGATATCATACTTTAAACATTATTGTTGTTATATCATTGAGTCAAAACTGACTCATAGCTGACCCTCTAGCAGGTTTTCAGAGGATGGAGATAACCCATTTTTCTCCCATGGAGCAGTTGTTGAATTCGAACTGTATACCTTTGGGTTAGCAGCACAATTTCTTACTACTAAGCCACCAAAGCTCTAAAAGTTATCACTAGTATTTAACTCAACGTATTGTCCTTGAGTAGGAACTACCTTATAGCTGATCCTCCAGTATATTTCTTGAGGCTATAAGTCACACAAGGAGGAGAAAGCCCATCCTTTGCGCTTGCAGCTGCTGGTGGACTCGAGCCAACCACTGAAAATGCCATGGAGCACAGTTCTACCCCCACGTGAGAGTGCCATGAGTTGACATTAACTCAGTGGCAACCACCTTACAGTTTGTATTTTAATAAGAATATAATCCAAATAAAAACACTTAAAGTCAAGGTGATTCTAACCAACAATGAACATATATTTAAGAATGTTGTTTGATTGTTGTTGTTTGTGTACCATTGAGGCAGTTAATCAGTCGCATGGGAGGAAATCGCCCATCCTCCTGCGGAGCAGTGATGGCCATGACTTGTGAAGTTCTTGCCAGGGGCTAGAAATGAAAATGAACTATATTCCACAGATTTTCATGAAGCCAGTTAATCACCTGCTTCATGAATATAAAATTTTAGGTGTCCAAGAGGAGAGTACAAACCTCAGTGAATTTATTCTGCACTCATTTATGGCGAATGTCTAGAATTATTGCTTTATTTGGTGGTGTTTACCAAGTAGGTCAACCTGCATTCTCTTAAGTAGGAACAATTCTTGAGTGCATAATGTGTTATCAGACCACTATGAGTCAGCAATAATTTGGAGCAGTCAAGGGGGAAAAAGGTTTTTTTTAAGAAATAATGCTTTTTAACTTAACACAGTTTGCTTTTAACATTATGTCTTAGAACTTCTCTGCACTAAACTTATTGATCTAATTGGTTGGGGAATACTCACTCAGAGAGATACATTTCCTTTTCAGGAAATGTACTTAGGTGCTTAAATTATTTACGAGGCCTTTCTTGCTTTCTATTGAATCATAGTCCCATTGAAGTTTGTTAGCTGTTATTTATTCTTTTTCTTGGTATCATTCTACTATAATTTTCTTCTGCTGGGTACAGCAGTAAACTAGCAGTCTAATTTGGAGTGTGGTGAATGTGTCTTGTATTAATTATATAGTTCCAAATAAGGATCATATCAAAACCTACTTACCAAACTTTGTAGCTCAGAATTCTAGCCCCTTCTAAAATGAATATCCTGAAATATTGCCCAGAGATGTTTTACTAAAAATTTACTAATGCAGTAATTTTTTTCCACAATGAATCATGTTTAGAAGTGTTTTCATGGAAACTGTGCTACAATTCCAAAGGCACACATTCAAATCTACCAGCTGTTTAGCGGGAGAAGGATGGGCAGTCTCCTCCCATGCGATTAACTCCCTCTGATAACTCATCAGAGGGTCAGCTGTGGGTCATTTCAACTTGATAGTACACAACAACAACAAATTTTAAATAAATGAAGAGAAAAAAGAATGAGAGATTAATAGTGAGATCCATGGTCCATCACTTGTAACTTTTGTTTCCTCTGTTGGCCTTCAGTATTTTTTGCCTTTATTTGTTTGCTGATATCTTTGAACACAAATCCAAGACATTATTTAGGTTTACCCATAAACATTTCTGAGGGCCAAGATGTTGGTTTGTGGATTACGGTGCATCTGATTCAAGGTCATGGTCTTTTCAGTCATTTTCAATGCGCCTGAGAGCTGAACCATGAAGAATTGTTGTCTTTGAGTTGTGGAGTTGGAGAAGAGTATTGAATATCCCAAGGACTGCCAAAAAAAACCACACACAGATATGTCTTGGAAAAAGTGCAGCCAGAGTGCTCCTTGGAGGAAAGGTTGTTCCTTCAAAAAGGATGTCTTGCTTAGAAAGGTGGAGAGTCAGTGAAAGAGAGGAAGACCATCAACAAGACAGATTGACAGTGAGTGCAGCAATAGGCTTAAGTATGTCAGAGATGATGACAGGGTTCAAATCTGTTTTTCATAGGGTCGCGATGAGTTGTACTCAACACAACAGCATCTAACAAACAACAACCTAAACATTTCAGTGTGTATCCAAAACTAGTAAGGACTTTGAAAATTTACTTAACATAAAATTTTTATGTTTTCTGTACAAAGGGTCTGTACTCAATGGCATCTATCAACGACAACAACAACATAAAATGGCTAGTCCCTGGGAAGAGACATCCTGCTTGGAAAGATCAGTGAAAGAGAGGAAGACCCACAATGAGATTGGATACACAAAACAGTGGGCTTGTGTATATTAGAAATGATAACTAAGACACGGTTCAGATCTGTTTGTAGGGTTGCTATGAGTTGTAGTTAGCTTGACAATATCTAACGACAACATGTGTATAGTGAGCGAGCTTTGGTGGCGTTGCCAGTATGGCCCTGTGTCACTAACACAAAGGTCCCACCTCTGCAAAGGTCCCACCTCGGCCTGATCAAATCCACAAGGGCTTCACAGAATGGAGCAGTCTCCACCTGTGTGATTTACAGCCTCTCAAATCTCACTGGAGGGTAAGCCGTGAATTTGTTCCAATGCAATAATAATGAGTCTAAGAAAAGGTGCTCTAAGTGGTACTTACAGCCGCAAACAAAAAGCTGGTGACCCAAACCTACCAACTACGACTCAGGAAAAGTTGTTGCCGTCTACTTCCACAAAGATGTACAAGCTTGGAAACCCTCTGACAGAGTTTCAGAGTAGGGTTATTAGAAATCAAAATTGACTTAAAGGTGTGGGTTTGGGATATGCCTGCAATCCTTAATAAGAATTTTCTAATTTTATTCAAAATACCTCTTTACATTTGGTCAAGAAAGGATCCCAAAATGTTCTATACATTGTATTTGGTTGTTATGTCTATAGATCTGCAACAAACGTAGGCTTTTTCTTTTTCTTGTGGTATCAACCTTTTTTAAGTTCAGTTGTCCTGCTGAATGTCCAGATTGTGGATTTATTTGATTGTTTTCTCAGGCTGGCTGCCATTTATTCCTTGTCTTCCTATAAGCATCTAGAAGATTGGATTAGAGTCCAACTCAAGGTTTTATACAAGTGTATTTATAGGTGGTTCTAAGTGCTTCCTAATGCTTTATATTAATATCTGGTAATTATACCAATTAGTTAACAATTGATGTTTAATACATGTCTTCTTTGTGGAGAGGATTTCAAGAATCCATATTGAGAAATCCATATATTACATAACTTACACTTTAATGTTTTAAATCATCAATTTTAAATCAAGATCATCTTTTATTATCATTAGCCTATTATCTTTATTATCCCAACATATACCTTGTCATCAATCATTTGTTTCCAATTAAGTAAATTATTTTAAAAATTCATCTGTTAAAATTGATTTTTACACATTTTGAAAAATGAAACTTAATTCTCAGCTAAATTACGAAGCATTTTCTTTGCACCTGAATGCTATGTGGCTAAAATTTTTAGAGTTCTAGAGCTCAAAGCAATATAAATCCCGAGGTGACACTTCATCTGCTATTGTTTAATCTGATGACCTATTGATCAGCAGAGCATTCAGCAGAATGACATATTGCTAAATTGACTAACAACCATCTTTCTTCACTGACATATATCTTCAAGATTATGTTTCCATTGCTCATAAAAGGGGGACCTTGTACAACATTCGAAGTGTTTTAACAAGCTCATTGTTTAAATTGATTGCCTATCACAAGCTGTCATTTATCTGCTTCTTCGCAGGAAGAAATCTTTCCTGTTTTCCGCTCTGTATGCTGCCTTTATATTTGGTGGTCGGCACCTAATGAACAAACGAGCAAAGTTTGAACTGAGAAAGCCATTAGTTCTCTGGTCTCTGACCCTTGCCGTCTTCAGGTACGTTATCTTCATTTGCTTGATACAATCCATTATGTTTCTTGAGAGAAAGTGACTGTTGAACATTTTGCTGTATATTTTTGTATGTATGATTTTTAAATGTGTTGAGGACTAAAACAAAGCCATGTTTAGGAAAAAAGTCTCCATGGAGATAAAATTTGCCACACTGTATGCAACCTTTTTATTTTGAGAAATCTAGGACCGTCTTCCGTTTTTGCCCAGATACTCGTGCAGTGATCCTATTCATCTGTTATGGTTGGAAGCAGTTCTATTATTTCTGCTACCTAAATATAGATGAAGGGCCACATGCAGTACAGGGCTGACGGCCATTGTAAGGCAGAGCTCCAATGTGATGGGCATGCTGTTACTAATACATGATCAAAGATGGCACTTGTTCAAGCAGACATTGGATATCTGTGTGTGTCAGCATCACTAGGCCAGAGAATGCTTTCAGTCTGCATTCTCAGAGCCCGCTCCACCCAGACACCGCCAACTGCCTCCACCTCCTCCACATAGGCTTATACAGACACTTCTTACTTTGCATCGCAGAATGTACCATACAAACAGACTGAATACAGACTGACCTGACTCGGCATGGTCCCCACAGACAGCTGTCCAGGCAGGCACATTCCTCCAGGATATTGGGCAACATTTCCAGCTTCCTAATGTTTGGTGATCCAGGCAATCACAAGTTTAATTAGCACACAGCTGGTGTCCAAGCAGGTGCCAGAATTTACCTGCAGTGATGACAAAGGCTATATTTGTGTTTTGCTTGTCAAAACCAGCAAGTTTATAAAGAGTCTTGGTGGAGGGGGATGGTGTGCTGAGTCTACTGCAAAGCACAGAGTCATCCATGTTGATATTCAGGGCTATTTTGTTGTTGTTAATTTTTCACATTATATGTAAACTGTTCTACCACTTAACAAAAAGATGGGATAATTACAAATCTTATTGTTCACTCAGTATATTTTCAGGTTTGATTGTCAAAATGGATTGAAAGTGATCAGATGGGAAGAAGACTTTCCTATCAACTCTTGTGTTCTGTATACTTGTATGATGTTGGATCCTTGCATCTAACACCCATTTCCTGCTACTATAAAATACACTTATGTTTTTATTATTATTATTATTATTATTATTATTATTATTATTATTATTATTATTATTTTCTGTGTATGTACCATCACATCAGATCTAAGTGGTACAGGAGGAGATTGCCCCTCCTTCTCCAGCAAAGCATCTGGTGAATTCAAACCATGTACCTCTGGGATTGCAGTGCAAGAATACACTTAATGCTTTGATATATTTTAGAAGATAGGTGAGTTGCCACTGAGTCAATTCTGACTCACAATTATGGTAGAATTTTCCCATATGATTTTTAAGGCTGCAAATCTTTAGAGGGCTCTGATGGGCTAGTTGATAGGGAATTGTGCTGCCAACCCAAAATGTGGGCAGTTTGAATCCTCCAGCTGCTTCACAGGAGTAAGATAAGCAATCTTCTTATAGCTTCAGAAAACCCATTGGAAGGTCAGCCATGAGATAGTTCCAACTTAATGACAACAAATTTGTTTAAGTTAAATCTTTACAAGAACAGACTGTCACATTTTTCTCCCAAACACTGGTGAGTTAAATCTTCCAGCCTTTCAATTAGTAGCCAAGCATTTAAGTGCTGTGTCATCAAGTCTCCCTTATTCAGACATTATTCAAGCCGTAGCCTTGAGGAACTTATAATTGAGATCTATCATTAGAGATTCCACTATGGTTTGTGCTAAGGTATACATAGTTGAATTTTAATTTTCATTTTTTATTTAAGCTTGAGAATATGCCCATCTATTGTTTTCTGTTCCTTCAATGGAGATTTATCTATATCCAACCGAGGCTTGTCAGAATTTTACAGCTTTTTGTTTTTTCGTTTTTTAAAACTTTAACGCATGTAAGTAGAGAAAATAGTACAATAAACTTTCATGCGCTGGTTTGTTGTCATTGTCGTTGTTGTTGTTATATGACTCATAGTGACCCCACAGGGAAACTACCCCATAGAGTTTCCAAGGCAATGTTGTATTTTTAGTATGATTTTTTTAAATGTTATTAAAAATCTTTATTCAAATTTTCTCATCTCATGTATTATTTTGAATGTTTTATTTTTTAAAAAGTAGATCAAAGTTTTTCAGTTGGTTAATCATATTTTTCTACTGATTGGATCTCATTTGTTTACAGAATCCCCTTTTCTCCCCACCACTCCTTTAAAACTACCCTGATTAAAGCCAGATCATTCATTTGCTTCATATGTGGGTTTTACTGATTGCAGGCTGCTGTCTTTTGTCTTTTTTACAAGCTGGCAATTAGATTCAGAAGGTTAATTATATTGAGGCTTACTGTTTGACAAGACTTCCTATAAGAAGAAACCTGGCTTCTCAACTAGCTATTCCATTAGCCTAAAATGTGTATGACAATGTGTGTGCGTGTTCTAGTACTAGAGGGGGAAAAGGTGCTCTTACTATGTAAGGCAGGATAAATGCTTTATGCTGCTGTTAGGTGTTGTCAAGTTAATACCACGTGTAGAGACCCTGTAAACAACAGATCTGAATCCTGTACTCTCCTCACTGTGTCAGTCTGCCTGGTTGAGAGTCTTCCTTGGGCCATTTTGTCTATTTATCAGTGTCTTCCTAAATCCACTACACGATATTTGATTTGATGACATAACACGCGGACAATAGCATTTGTTTACATAAACAGCATGCATATGAACTTACATTTCTATTTGTTATTGAATTTTATGATGCCCTTTTTTGGCAGTGGCAGTTTCAGATGGACTCTTGAATCCTTTCACATACCTTGAGCAGTGCAGATAGCTTGAAATTTGTTATGACAAGATGTACTGGGCTATTTTTCAAAGTGTGGAGGATAAAATTTGAAGTTTGTATCACTGAATTTACAGGGGCGGTCAGCTGACTTTATTTATGTTTTTCCGCATCTCTTTGAAACCCAAATGAAACTGTTCACTACAGTTTAGTAAACTCATGTGTCCTTTGCCCACAGGGTGCTTCATCCCTGTCAGGTTATGATATAAATTTGGAAGAAGACTTTGACTATATAGGAATGTACAATGGGGTTGGGAGAGAGGTGGATGCCAGCGATAGTTGAAAGTAAAATCTTTCACTGAAGATTTAGTATCTGTTTACATTGCTTATAGGATATGCTGACCCTGGCAATGTGTTTCTGTAGGTACTGGAGTTCTAGGAATGTAAAGAGTTGACCTGCCAAATGGAAAGTTTGGAGTTGCTGTAAAAGAAAGGCCTGGTGTCCCACATCCAGTATATATATGGTCAGCCACTGAGAACCCCACGGAGCACAGTCGACGCCAATAAACTAGCAACTACTTATTGGTTGTGCTTCACTGTGCTAACTTAGTGTTTATTTCTAGGCTTTTTAAGGCCAGACATGAAACAGACTCCTGAATTGAAACAGACATTTATGTTTCAATCTGAAGATTTTATTTGACCTTTACCTTACAATTAATAGTTTCTCTTCGGTTCCTAGTGTCAGTATATAGTTCCTCATTTATCTCACAGCACACCTATCTCCCTAGTACTCTTACTTATTTTTGATTGGCAAGTTCTCTTTTTTGTTTCTACTTCTTAATTTATTTCTTCTATTACTTGTTTTATATGAAGACAAAGAAGAACCAGAAGGACATGCAAGAGTGTAAGGCAGGCCAAATGATTATAATATTCTCTGCAGGAAATCTGAAAACATTGATAATGGAGTTCTAAGTTTATACTAACAGAACCTGGTTCTATGTCTAGAAGGGTATGTGGTTGATCCTCAATGGTTAAAGAATATTAGAATGTTAGTAAGGTATTGGCAAGCCATTTATTAAATGAAATAAGCTACATATAGAGTATTTTTTTAATAGAACATTCATTCACATTTTAATCCTAGGCACAACAGTTATCTGTTCATTTACACATTTAACAATTTGTAAATTCTTTTTTTTAAAAATTAAGTTAAAAAAAAAATTAAATGCTAAATGATGCATTTATTTACTGACTGTTGATGTAGTATGTAGCAAATTTAGATTAATTGCAGTAAGAAATTTTCTCTTTCGTCAAGAGTAACTTAAGCAAGGATATATTTTTGTAAAAGCTCTTCCTTTCCTGAGTTTTCAGATACATTTGTATAAATGTGTATATGTCTTTCAAGAGACCTTCCCTATATTAGCTGTAATGCCTCAGATTCTGTCATCTAGTCTACCTCTCTTTCCTCCTTCCCTCGTCATCCCCCCTTGAAAAATCTGGTGGAATTTGGAGAAAGAAGGAACAAGAAAGAGAGAGAACTGGTCATATCCAAATTTTTAAGCTACAGAAATTGGAGTATAGTAAGGTTTTTCTTTGGGAAAATTCTGAAAAGATGTATTATTATGTTTTCCTGCTTAGGAATAGTATTTTCTTCCTTCCCAACTGTGATTCTTTCCAGTTCCCATCTACTGTTGTTAATCACAAACTGAAGCAACTGAAATGGGAATTATTTTGGATACTTAAAAACCTTCCCTTGATTATCAGTATAGTCCAGGAGGGCTGGAATTTTTTTGCATCTTGTGGTGGCTATTCTTTTGTCAAGAATTATCAATGTGAGATTCTCATTTTCTGAAATGATGGTAATCTTTTTACAGGCCCTATTCAGTATGGTTTCTAGGACACTGGCATTGATTCCAATAAGGAGATTTCACTACTAAGTTTTCTGAGGCCCACAATGGATTTCACCTGTGAATTATTTACCTTTATTCAGAGCTCACTATCAGTTTTCTAGTCGTACCCACAATGGTGGTAACCTGTTTACCTCAACCTGAAGATAAGCATTTCCTTATTCAGTGGCCCGAGGTGTCTGAACATTGTTGTTATTGTTATGTGCTATCAAGTTGCTTGCGACTCATAGCTTCTCTCAATATTTGCCATAAGCTAGTGTTAGCTTATGGTAAATATTGAGAAAATCTGGCTATTTGAGTTCTGGTGACATAATGAGCAATGCTTCAGGTCAGCGATTTGAATCCTCCAGACACTCCTCCTGGAAAGATTTACAGCCTGAGAAGCTTGTTGGACAGTTACTATGAGTTTGAACTGACTGGATGGCGATGGTTTGAGAAGAGATTGTTCCTAGTTCCAAATGCAGTAAAGTTGGTACTGACTTGTTAGTTAGGAACTTTGTTGTGGAAGCAGTGAGCTCTTGGTGGTGTGGTCCAGTGAGTCATGTTGCCAACTGAGAACTGGTGCCTTTCTAGTGATTCAGTCATTCAGAGATACAGAAATTCCTTCTTGTATGATTTATAGCCTCAGAAAACCCAACGAAAGGTCAGTTATGAGTCAATTCCAAATCGAGAGTAATTTTTTATTATAGTTTTGTGTTGTATTTAGTGTCGAAACAAGCAGCAGACTTCTAAGCTCTGCTGACCCATTAAATCAAGTTGCTCAAGACATCTTAGCTGGGCTATTACAGCTTATTTGTAAAGGACAGCCTATGCATTTATTCAACAAATTCCGATGCCTTCCAGATTGAAGGAAGGTGTATGTGTTTCTGATTTGAGCTGTCTTGACCAATTATCTGTCTGACAGTGTTTCAGAAGCCGCACAAGGGGTCCCAAGGAGCCATTTTTGAGGTCTCTGACCCAAGGAAAGCGAGGTGTCTAGTCAGTGTGCGTTGTAATATGTGAAATGCTGTATGCTGCATGCCAAAAGCAAGCATCACACTTGCTTAATATTTGCTTATCCATGTTTCTTGGTGATTCAATCTGGTCTCGGTGGCTTTATGCTTTATTTGCACAAAGCCAGATGTTTCCCAATTAGCAGTTTGACTTGCTTAATTATTAACCAGCCGCTTTCCCAGTTGAGGTTCATTTTTGTTTCTTGACCACACTACATTGTTTTTAAAATTTATCTCAAACTCAAGGATGAAATATAATGAAGATTAATAAAAAGGTTTTCTAATTTTTTTCCTAGTAAGACTATATGTAATATAGCACCACAGAATCGAACGATGGTTTAATCAAATCATTGCCTGTTTGTTCTGACTTTCCATGTCCACTAGTATTTAATGTCTGAAGATAGGATTGGCAATCATCACTTTAAGTCCAATAAATTTGTAGTAAATCTATCTGTGTTTCATTGATTATGCAAAGGCATTTGACTGTATGGATCATAATAAACTGTGGCTGACTCTGAGAAGAATGGGAATCCCAGAACATTTAATTGTGCTAATGCGAAACCTATACTTGGACCAAGAGGCAGTAGTCAGAACAGAGCAGGGTAACACTGCATGGTTCAAAATTGGGAAGGGTGTACGCCAGGGATTCATCCTGTCTCCATACCTTTTCATCATGTATGCAGATTATCCGAGAGGCTGGGCTCTATGAGGAGAATTGTGGCTTCAGGATTGGTGGAAGATCTATTAACAATCTGCGTTATGCAGATGACACAACCCTGCTTGCTGAAACTGAGGAGGACCTCATGCACTTGCTGCGAAGGTTCAAGGACTGCAGCCTTCAGTATGGACTGAGGCTCAATGTCAAGAAGACAAAGATTCTCACCACTGGACCAATTGGCAGCGTCAGGATGGATAGCGAAGAGATTGAGATTGTTCACAGCTTCAGTTTGCTCGGCTCCACAGTCAACACTCTTGGCACCAGCAGTCAGGAAATCAAAAAGCATATCGCAATGGGAAAGTCTGCTGTTAGGGACCTCTCTAAAGTACTCAGGAGCAACGGTGTCTCTCTGGAGACTAAGGTGCACCTGATACAGGCCATGGTCTTTGTGATCGCTTGTTATGCATCAGAGAGTTGGACAATGACTAGGGAGGACAGAAGGAGAGTTGATGCCTTTGAGCTGTGGTGCTGGAGAAGAGTACTGAATGTACCATGGACTGCCAGGAAAACAAACAGATTCATCCTGGAGAGGATTAAACCAAGCTACTCCTTGGAGGCAAGGATTCTGGGGCTTCGTCTGACATACTTTGGACATGTTGCCAGGAGGGACGGGTCCTTGGAGAGAGACATCATGCTTGGAAGGGTGGAGGGACGGCGCAGGAGGGGAAGACCCTCTATGAGATGGATTGATTCGGTGACTAGGGTAATCGGGATGGGTGTGTCAGAGGCAATGCAATTGGCACAGGATAGAGCAGGGTTTAGGGCTGTTGTGCATAGGGTCGCTATGAGTCGCAGGCGACTTGACGGCACATAACAACAAACAACAACATGACTATATATTCACTAAAGGTAGAGAAGCGAAAGGATAATTCTTTGGTTATGAAGAGAGAGAGATGTGATCAGAGAGGTTTCAATTGCTTTTGTATCTATGTTATTATAAAATATTGAAACATGCAAAAAACCGTATTGATGCAACACATGAATTTTTTTTGTTTGTTTTCCTTTTAAAAAAATATTGTTTTTGTGTGTATACCGTCAAATTGGATCTGGTGGGTATAGGAGGAGATTATCCTTCCTTCTCCAACAGAGCATCTGGTGGTCACATGGATATTTTTAAAGTTGAACAAGATAATTGTAGCCCTTTTCTAAGAGTCTGATGAAATGATTCATATTAGAATATAAACTATTTTATTGATATAAAATTGTATTGATATCTTCTACTGTAGATTTATAGCTAATATTATATAATATTAATATATAGCTAATAGCTAATATTAATATTAACTATTTTTGCTGTTAGATGCCACCAAGTCGAAGACAACTCATAGCAACCCTATCAACAATAGATGTGAATCCTGTCCTATTCTGTGCCATTCTTGTCATCTCTAACGTACTTGTGCCTATTGCCCCAGTTAATGTGTCAATTCAAATGGTCGAGACTCTTCCTCTCTTCCACTGACATCCACCTTTCTATGCGTGATTTCGAAAGTATATGAGACAAAACTTTTTCATCTTTGTCCCCAAGGAATACTCTGACTACACCTTCTGTAAGACATGCCTGTTTCTTCTTTGGCAGTCCATGGGATATAGATATAACCAGTACTCTTCTCCAACACCACAGCTCAAAGGCATTAATTCTTCTTCTGTCAACCTTAATCATTGCCCAGCTTTCAGCAGCATAGCAAGTGATTGAAAAGACCATGGTCTGAATGAGACACACCTTAGTCCTCAAACTGGTATCATTACTCAGTAATTTGGAAAGGTCCCTGACTGCAGACTCTCCCAGTGCGATATGTTGCTAGGAGAAGTTATTCCTTGGAGAAGAACATTAGGCTTGGGAAGGTGGAGGAGTGGCAAAAGAGAACTGAAGGAAGACTTTTGATCAGGTGGCTTGACATGGTGACTCCAGCAGTAGGCTTGAATGTGTCAGATTGTGAGGATGGTGATTAGTTGTTCTTAACAGCACCTAACAGCAATACCAAACATCACTAGAGCTCCCTTAAAGAACAATAAAGGCAAAAAAAAAAAAAAAAGAAAAGAATCCCACAAACATAGGAAAAGTAAACATTTGCTTGTTGTTAGTTGTATCCCCAAACCATATTCTATGCTGCCAAGTTGATTTGATTCACAGGAGCCTTCTAGGGCTTTAAATCATTATGGAAGGAAACATTTTACCTTCCTCCTATTGAACAATATCCTGGGGGTTTGAACTACTGACATTTTGGTTACTGTTGCAACCAAAGTTCCTTTTAAAACTTTTCATTATTAGCACCTATTAACAGATCCTAAGTAAAACCCACTCCCTTCTATATAATCCCACTCCCTTCAGGAATAACTCTTTTCAAATGTTCCTAGGATTGGGAGTGTCACAGATTCTTCCCTCCATGTAAAACCTCTGGCAGGTTAGTTATGCTGGACCATCTGTAATAGCTAAGAGGAGTTATATGTCTGTCACAGGCTCTTTCATTAACACACTGTTGTATCTTCTAGGTGACTAAACTAAGTCCTTTGCCAGAAAGAGATGAGGTCTGCAAGCGCAAGAGAATGGCGCTGCTATAATCACTTGTCTAATCACAAGGCATGGCAGTTCAGCCTTGCCCTCTGTGGTCCATCCATCCTGGCTTGCTCATGACAGTCTTCAGTATGTGCCTGTTGTCTCGCTGCAATTATTAATAGTTCCCTTTTCACTTTCAAAAATGCCCCAGTTTGAACAATAAATGAAATGGCCATTCTATTTATAACCTGCTAAGAAATTGTGTTGGCTCAATAAAACAGAAAAAAGAATAGCTGAGAACATATGCCAACTGAACCCTTAATAAATCTTTTGACATTGACCTCTAATTTGACATTAGCTCTCCTAACTTTAACAATTCCAAATATTTGACACAGCATCAACACTTTGAAATATTCAAGCTATTCTGATGTCCTTTTTGTTCTTCAGAGGGAGCTCTGGTGGCTTAGTGGTAAGGAATTGCATTGCTAACCCAAAAACACATGGTTCAAATCCATCAGCTGCTCTGGAGGAGATATTCCATTTCCTCTCATGCAATTTCCTGTTTCTGAAAACAACTGGAAGGTCAGCTATGTTTGGGTTCTGGGCAGCAATGCCTCATTCCCATAGAACCTGAGTCAACCTGATTACCTATCCCTTTTCCATTGGAAAAGCTATGCGTAGTTGTTTCTTCTTCATAACATCTGTTCTTCTGAAGTTAACATAATTATCCTAGTGAATATCATCAAGTCATTCAAAATATACCAATAACTCTTTCAGCCAGTTACCAAGTTGTATTAATTCTTCTTTGTAAACATCTTCTTGTTGTTGTTAGGTGCAACTTAAGTACAACTCATCTGAACCCTGTCCCATCCTGTGCCATCCTTATTATCACTGACACATTTAAGCCCAAAGTATGTGAGGTGAAGCTTTTATTCTTGCTTCCAAGGAGCATTCTGGCTGCACTTTCTCTCAAACATATCTGTTTCTTCTTTTTACAGTCCATCAATTATATTCAGTACTCTTCTCCAACCACAGCTCAAAGGCATTATTTCTTCTGTCATCCTTAGTCATTATCCAGCTCTAAGATAGAAAGTGGAAGGACTGTAGCCTAAATTAGGCACACCTTATTCTTCGACTTGACATCATTGCTCTTCAGTACTTTGGAGAGGTTCCTGACAGTGGACTTTCCCAATGCAATGTCTCCTGATTTCCTTCCTGACTGCTGGTCCCAGGCTTTTGACTATGGATTCAAGTAATGTAAAATCATTGATATCTTCAGTCTTTTCTCCATCATGAAGTTGCTTACTGGTACAGTGGTAAGGAGTTTTGTCTTGTTGATGTTGAGATGCAGTCCATATAGAAGACTGTAGTCTTTGATCTTCTGTAGCAAGTGCCTCAAGTCCTCTTCACTTTCAACAAATAAGGTTGTATCATCTGCATGACACAGTTGTTGGTGTGTCCTCATATTCTGATCTCACATTCTTCTTCACAGAGTTTTGAGTAACTGATCAACATTGTATAATATAGCCATGACCATTTCACACTTTAATTGGTGCCATGACTGACTGGTGATACTCAAATATTTTCTTTATCCAAACTCCTCCATATCCTGTTTTATTTCTTTGTTTCAACCTATTCCCTGCAACTTAAGAGATTGGCCTTAGAAAATACACTATTTTGCCCTGCCCACCATTTGTTATTGATGTATACTAACTTTCTATCCAAGTAACCAAATGTATCTCCTATTTTTAATTTTATGTTCCTAATTGACTATGCTGCTCCTGCTTCTTTCTCTTTCTTACTCTTCCTTTGGTGGCCTACTGAGTGGGTAAACAGTTATGCTGCCAACCTAAAGGCATGTGATTGAAATCCTTCAGCTGCTGCCAGAGAAAGATGGGTAATCTCCTCCCATGCGATTTACTGCTTCTGAAAACCTGCTGGAGGGTCTGCTATGGGTTGATTCTGACTCGATAGCACACAGCAAACAACAATTGAACATGCAGTTCCTCCTCCTCATTATCTTTTTTCCTTTAAAAAAGAAAAAATGTGTGTGTGTATAGATAGATAGATAGATAGATAGGTAGATAGATAGATATAGATAATCTAGCCTGCTTTGGCATTAGCCTTCTTTGTAAATACGTCTTGGGTTTTTTCAGAACTTTGCTCATATTTCCCCTTTTCTCTGAAGCCTTCCCCTGTCTGCCATCTAAAACAACAATATTTCCCGCCCATACCTCTGTATTCTTTTCTTGATATATGTTTCTCTTCAGTGCTTATGACACTAGGGCAGAGTTGCTGGGTTGTTTTTTTCTTATCTTATTTCCTGCTGTGCCACTAGTGTACAAATAGTGCTTACCAGATATTTGATTTACCTTTTTAAAAATTCATCAAAAAAAAATTGGGGATAACTTAGAAACAATGATTTGCGCTTCTTTCGAAAGGGCAGAATTGGCAAGTATCTCTGCTTTCCCCTTGAATCTAGGAACCACCTGGAGTTTGACTGCCTTCCAAGAAAATAATTGGATCAGTTTAGTGTTTGTTTTTGTTTTTGTTGTTTTTAAAGGACTACATAGAGAGGATTCCAAGCTGCTGTGAAAGGGGCTTATTGAGGAAAAGCCAAGAAAACATCACACAGCTTTGCAGACTCGGTGGCCTTTGGCCTTCACCTCACCCTTGCTAATGTCCATCCTGAAGGGTCACTCAGCTACAGTTAGTTCCCTGTGCTGCTCCAGACAAACAGTTTATTAGTTGTTTGCTCCCTTTTACTCCCTGCAAATCCACTTAAAGTGTCACAGTTCAGTTCAAGGAAGACAAAAGTTCAAAATTAATGCCAGTGAGCTATAAATGCAATAGTTTGTCTAAAGAACCCAGACTTCTATCAGTGTGATGCCTATCAAGCCTGAAAATGGGCTGCAGGTTTCTGCCTATAGGAGTTAAGCATGGCTTCTCATTCCAGTGAGAACTCTGGTGGCCTAGTGGATAAGGCATTATGCTGCCAACCCAAAATCAGACACTTCGAATCCATGAGCGGCGCAGAGGGAGAGAAATGGGCAATCTTCTCCTAAGTGATTCACTGCCTCTGAAAACCTGCTGGATGGTCAGATATGGATCTGACTTGACAGCACCTAACAGCAACAATTTCTTATTCCAGCAGCACCAGAGTTTACCTGGCCATCAGTTTTTCCATTGGAAAAGCTACCAGCAGTTGTTTGTTTTTACTAAGTAATTTCTTTTTCTAGTTGGGAAAATGATAATTCTCATTTCTAAAATTCAAAAAAGCATACATTTAAAGCTTTTACTTACTCCTTATAGGTGTTTGAGAGAAGGAGGGAAAGACCCCCAGGGAGATGGATTTGACACTGTGACTTAAGCAGTGGGCTCTAATGTCTCAGAGATGAGGAGGAAGGCACTGGATAGGGTAGGTTTCAGGATGACTATTTATAGGGTCACTCACTTCATCGGCACCTAACAACAATATAGATGGTTAGTATTTGCCCTTCTGGTAATTTAAGTTTAAGATTGTTTTGTTATAATTTGGGTCTTCTTTAATCCAGTTAATATGTTTTAGGGTGGACCAATAACAAAATTGTAATACATATGGTTTAACAACTTGAAACAGCTTACACGTAAAATAGTTTAAATCCTTTTACCAAAATGCCTCTTACAAGTATTTAGTTACTGTTATGTGCCAACAAGTTGAAACAAATTCATAGCTGACCCTCCAGCTGGTTTTCAGAGGCTACCTAGCTTTCTCTCACAGAAATAATTAACGAGCTAGAGCAGTTTAAAAGCCTCCTTGCTATGGAGTCACAACTAACTCATAGCTGTCCCACCATGAAGCCTGAGTTTCCGAGGCCTAAGTCTTACAGGAGGAGATTGTCCATCTTTTTCTCGGAGGTGAACACCACAACTCCCTATGGACTATACTACCAGAACTCCCTAGAGTTTCAGAGAAAGGTTTTCTGAAATTTGGTTGAAAAATAACATGGACAACCTAGAACAGATTGCAAGAATAATTTAGAATGTAAGTCTAAAAAACCCCTGACACATTAGTTAAATATTATTCTGAATTGACTGAGTTAAGAATTGTAGTGCTTATAACCTTCTTGTGTTACTTTAAAAGTCTTTAAAATATCCTTCTTGTTTTGTGTTTGATCTTTTTTAAAAAAAAAAACCTGAACAAATTAGATAGTTGACTGGAAGAGATCTATATTTGTACCTGTTCCAAATACAAGTGATCCAATGAAACGCAGAAATAACCAACCTATATTGTTAATATCACACGCAAGTACATTTTTAAAGATAATTCAAAAATGAGTGCATCAGAAGGGAGCTAGAAATCAAGATAGACTCAGAGATATGGAATGGGGGATAGCAGTATTGACTTGATATGGGTTTTGGCTGAAAGCAGAGAATACAAGAAAGATGTTTACCGGTGTTTTGTTGATAGCATTGTGAAGAATGTGAATTCCAGAGTATCTATTTGTGCTAATGAAGAAACCGTACAAAAGGCAGTTATTTGAACAGAACAGGGTAATACTGCACAGTCTGAAATCAGAAAATGTGTGTGTTAGGATTGTGTACTTTCACCATATTTACAGTTTGTATGCTAAACAAATAATCTGAGATACTGGACTGTAAGAAGAATGTGGCATCAATACTGAAAGAAGATTCTTCTATAGCATACAGTGTACAGATGAGATAATCTTGCTTGCTGAAAGTATTTGATGCACTTACTTATGAAGCATTAAAAACTATAGGCTTCACTGTAGACTACAATTTAACATAAAATTTTCACAACTGGATCAATGGTATCCAGTTATCCATATGGTTTTAGAGAAAAGATTCAAACTTTCAAGGATTTTATTTTACTTAGATCCATAATCAGCGCCCATGGATGCAAGTAAAAATATTAGCTGATATATTGCACTGGGCAGATCTGCTGCAGACAATCTCTAAAGTGATATAAAAAGCAAAGATGTTACTTTGAGGCCTAAAGTCTGCCTGGCCTGTTCTACTGTATTTTTAATCGCCTCATGCTTTTGAAAACTGGACGGTGAACAAGGAAGGCTAAATGAGAATAGATGCCTTTGAATTATGGTGTTGGTGAAGAATATTCAATATGTCTTGGACTGCCAGAAAAACAAATTTCTCTTTGAATAAGTATAATTGGAATGTATCGTTAAAAGTGAGTTGGCAAGAGTTAATCTCAGTTACTTTGTAGAGGTTAGCTGAAGAGAGGGATCCCTGAAAAAGAACACTATACTTGGTAAAGTAGAGGCTCAACAAAATAGAGGAAGACCCTCAGAGGAATGAATTGGCACAGTGGTTGTAAATGAACTCAAACATAAAGCCAATAGGGTGACGAAGGACTGAGTAATGTTTCTGTGATATTTAGGGTCATTTCTTGTTGTAATCCAATATCAAGTCGGAACTCATGTGACCTTCCATTGGGTTTTCAGTGGCAGTAAATTACATGGGAAGAGATAGTCCATCTTTCTCTGGTGGAGCAGCTTCCAGATTCAAGCCATGTGCCATTACAGCTCATTTATTAAGGTTACTAGGAGTTGAAATTCAATCTATGGTAAGACTAAGGAAGAGCTTAAAATAGTAACTTTACTTGTATTTTTTTTTTAATGATGCTGTGGAACTGACATCTGCTCATGGTCTCACATGACACAAAGGTTCTAAGTTTCCTTCCTTGCAATTATTTTAACCAGTCTACCAGTAGATGGTCAGTGTTGGAATTCTCACCTTTCATGTAATCTTGAATTCTGTTGTAAGCAAGTGTACCTCATGCTCTTGTCCAAGTGGAAGCATGCTTGTTGTTATGATGCTGAACAGATTTCAGTAGAGCTTCTAAGCGAGGGTGGATTAGAAAGAAAGGACACATCTTTCTAGCCAGTGAAAATGTTGGCTCACACCAGAATCAAACTATTCCACTGTACATGGATTTGCTGGCTTTTAGCAATAGCAACCCGTAGATGGATAAGTTTAACTAATAACTAGCTCTTTAGCAAATTATTTCCTGCTCTTTGCTTTTATTTTTTTAAAAAAACAAACAAACCAACCACAAAACCGAAAAACCAAAACTACAGTGAACATTAGTAGGGGCTGTTTTATCCTTTCTTATTGTGACTTACCACCAAATTATTATGCTTCCTTCAGGCTGTGGCACTTAAGCACTATTCATTGTATTTGTTGTCATCTGTGATTATTCTTACAGTTTTCTGAGCCCTGAGATTTAGAATTAGATCTCTGTAATTAAAATGATTGATTCAGGGCATTATACTTCATTGCTCACACACTGCAATTTCCTAACAACGTAATAAAGCAATGATTTTCTTTTATTCCTGTCATTTCACATTAATGGTTCAATGTTGGCAAAGATGTAGCTTTTAAAAAATCTTTTTGTTCTGAGAAGTAGATGAGTACCCTTGACTTGTAAGTGGCTGTGCAGCGTGACTAAAATAAACTGGGAGAATACTGTTCATTGATTCTAAGTATTTGTGTTAACCCAGAATTGGAGTAGAAATCTTCAGTACAATTCAATAGAACTGCTTTTGATTTCAAGAAAATATGAATCACTGCTATTCAGAGTTTTCTAATGTAGGAAACCAGAACTTGTATTCTTTGAAAGAGTTTTGCTTTCAATTGGAGTCGATGCTAGTTTTATGCACAAAAATAAACCCATTTAAAAGAGTCCAGAGCAAGACCATGTAGAACTCAAGACAGAAGAACAGAGAAGACAGTCTTACTTTTATCCTTATTGTTAGGTGTCATCAAGTCAAGTATGATTCATATCAACCCTATGAACAAGTCTGAACCCTTTCATATCCTGTGTCATCTTCACACTTCCTGATACACTAGAGCCCATTGTGGCAGCCACCATGTTAATCCACCTGTTCAAGGATCTTCCTCTCCTTCACCGACCTTTCACCCTTTCAAGCATCATATCCTTCTCTAAGAAATAACCCCTCCTAGCAACATGCCCAAAGTATTGCCTCCGAAGAGAACTCTGACTGCACTCTCTCCAAGACATACGTGTTTGTTCCTTTGGCAGTCCATGGATGGGATGCTCAGTGTTCTTCTCCAACACCATAGCTCAAAGGTATCAAGTCTTCTTCTGTCATCCTTAATTCATTGTCCAGCCCTCAGACACATAGCAAGTGATCGGAAAGACCGCGGCCTGAATCAGATGCATCTTATTCAGACTTTCCTAGTGCAGTATGTCTCCTGATTTCCTGACTGCTGGTACCAAGGGTGTTAATTGTGGATCCAGATAAGATGAAGTTGTTGACAGTTTTAATCTTTTCTCCATCTGTTGTGATGTTGCCTATTGGTCCAGTGGTAAGAATCTTTGTTTTCTTGACATTGAGATGCAGTCCATATTGAAAGCTACCCGCTATGATCTTTTGCAACTAGTGCTTCAAGTTCTCATATTCAGCTAGCAAGTTTCTGT
The DNA here is from genome assembly GCF_000299155.1 of Elephantulus edwardii. NCBI lineage: Eukaryota > Metazoa > Chordata > Mammalia > Macroscelidea > Macroscelididae > Elephantulus > Elephantulus edwardii. Next base: position 23,008,030 of record NW_006399762.1, read on the forward strand.
CATTTGCATAACACATAATTTGCCTTTAGAAGGAACATAGTTAAAACTCTAGAACTTGTCTTGGTGCTAAGTTTTCATCTTAACATCCCTAGAAGTGAAGGAATTAGGCTTATATATTTTTTTTAATATGCTGACTGACATTTGTAGGATGTGTATGTAATTTCCTGAGCTCCTAAGTACATGTTGTTATTGTTGCTAGGTACCTTTTAGAGGATCCTGAGTCCAAGTGACCCTATATGAGACAGATGCACATTTTTTATGCCTCATGCATTTCTTCTTTTAAATTGATTATGTCTGTTTCCTTCCATCTGTTTCTGACCTGTGAATATTTTATTGTTCCCATTTATAATGCATTCTATAGTTCTTTCACATTCACAAGCAAGAGAAAATTGAGTCTGAACTTTTTCTAAGGAATAGAATTCAAATTCTCTTCACAATTTGATCAAGGACATACCTGCTATGAGACACATCTAGTTTGAGCAAAATATGGTTCACAATTATGCATCAAATCAGTAAATGATCATTCACTTCCCTCATTGTGCCATTCATTGCGTTATCCTTATGTGCCAAATGCTACAAGTGATGGGCACAAATTTGCATCATTTAAAAGTTATTATTGACACAGACATGCATAGATTATATCCCACTTTTGCTGTCACTCCTTCTCAACAGAAGGTTTTTTCCTAGTTGGTAACTGTTAAGAAACACATTGCTGCTCATACAGAGCCTTGCTCCAAAGAGAATCTATGTTCCTATGATGGATTGAGTTCTTGTTGTTGTTGTTGTTGTTTAGTTTCATTCCATTGATTACAACTAACAAGCACCCTATGAACAGCAGATAGGACCCTTGCTCTGTCCAGTGCCATCCTCACCATTTGTCATGCTTAAACCCATTTTTACAGTCATTACACCTCATTGAAGGTCATCCTCTCTTTCACTGACTTTTCCCACCATTGGCCTCATTTGATAACATGCCCAGAGTATGTAAGATAAAGTTTCACCATCGCATGCCTCTAAGGAGCACTCGGGCTGCTCTTCCTCTGACACAAATTTGTTAGTTATTTTAGCAGTCCATGGTACAGTCAATACTCATCAACAAAACCCCAGTTCAAATTCCTCTTCCACGCATCTGAAGCGATTGAGAATGCCATGACTTGAGATGCATCTTAGTCTTCAAACTAATATGCTGACTCTTTAACACTTTGAAGAAGTCCTGGGAAGCAGATTTTCTTTCAATTTCTTGACCTCTGCCTCCATGAATGTTGATTGTGGATTGACTTTTATGTCCTCTCAAAACAAGTATAAATGGTAGCCTCTGTGCCCATAGTTATAATCCCATTTGGGAATGCATTGTCTTCATTTTAAGACGGGAATGGGGTAGAATGTATCTTGAGTCAATCTCTTGAGATACAAAAGAGAGTAAAAGCAAACTAAAACAGGAAGAGAAATGCCAAGCCACATAAAGATCATTTAAGAATAGAAGCACAAAGAAGCAGACCTTCCCAAGGCTGACAGAGAGAAAGCTCTCCCCCTAGAGCTCTGAATTTGGTCTTGAGGTCTCTAAAAAAATGAGAAAATAAATTTGTTTGTTAAAGCCACCAAATTTTGATTTTTCCATTATAGCAGCACTAGCTCTGATGGTCTTCTTATTGTGCACCATCGAGTTAGAATGGCCCGTAGCTGACCTTTCAGTGGGTTTTCAGAGGCAATAAATCGTAGGAGAGGAGATTACCCATCTTTCTCTTGTGGAGGAGCTGGTGGATTCGAACCACATGCATTTGAGTTGGCAGCGCAATGCCTTATCACTAAACCAAAGCTCTCTTCTGGTGGTCTGGTGGAAAGGCATTTTAGTGTCAAACCAAAAGTAGGCAGTTCAAATCCACCAAATGCTTAATAGAAGAATGAGAAATAATCTCCTCCCTTGCATTAACAGCCCCTGAAGACCTGCTAGGGGTCAGCTACAAGTCTGTTTCATCTCACTGGTACACTACATTAAATAACTAAGGAGCTCTGGAGGTGTAGTGGTAAAGACTTGCACTGCCAACCCAAGGGCAAGCAATTCCCATCCACCATTTGTTCCATGGGAGAAAGATAGTGTGTCTTCTCCTATGTGATTACAGACTCTGAAGATCTGCTGGAAGGTCAAAACAATAGTACACACCAACAATAACAGACTACTGAAACAGAATTTAGTATCAGCAGAGTAAGGTAATTTTCCAACTGATATGTAAAATGTGGAAGTGGGTTTAGAATGAAGTATAGAGCTAGAAGAGTTTGAAGGTGCCTAATAGCAAAAGCCCATCCCAAAGAAAGCCAGTCCAACAGGATGTGGAAATTATGGAACAGTATTACTAATATTACAGGCATGTAAAGTGTTGAAGACTTTTAAAAATGGATACAGCGAGATATTGGCAAAGAACTGCCAATGAAAATCAAGGTACATTCACTAGTTGTTGTCAATAGACAATTTGGGCAGATAAAGAATGCAATTATTGATGTGAAATGGGTCTTAATTGAAAGCAATGAATACAAGAATGTTTACCTGTATTTTATTGACCAAGCAAAGGCATTTGACTCTTGTGGAGCTACAATTACGTCCTCTTGCAACAATTATGAGGATGGCACAGGATCCAGCAATGTTTCTATTACATGAGTCAGAACCACCTCTGACATCACCTAACAATAACAACAGATTTCTCAGAAATGTTCCATTTGCTTTGACTAATAGAATACAGAGAGCCATCTAACCCAAGCTATGAAAAATAAAGAGCAAGAAAATACTCATTATCTACTTCGATGCTACTGTAATGATGCAAGAAATAATGATTTCCACAAGGTTTTTCAGTTCCTTGGGACTTGAGCATGAGAGTTTGGGCAGGTCACAACTTTGCTGCTTATACTAAATGGAAAATTTTTATCATTCTGCAAACTGTCCATCTTCTAAAAATGTGCACTAATGTCCTGATTTAAGCTAAACAGACCATTTTTACTGATAGATGTTGTTCTGTGCCTTCAAGTTTGAACCAAATTATAGCTGACCTTCTAGTAGGTTTAAAGAGGCAGTAAATCACGTGGGAGCAGAATGCTCATCCTTTTTCTGAGACTCAGCTGGTAGATTTGAAGCGTATGCCTTTGAGATTGTAGCCCGCTCCTTTGCACTAGGTCAACCAAACTCCCTAACATTACTGACAATAGAAATTAAGTTTTTCCTTTTCTTCTCAATTCCCAGATCAAATAACTTGATTTGTTGTGGTGGTTAATTGCTATTGAGTTACTTCCAACCCATGGTGCCACTCTGTGTGCAGTCTAGAATATCCCATTGTAGTTTTTAGATGTTATGTATTGTAAACACACAAGTTGTTCTTCCTGAGAGAGTGCTAGACATTGCCAATGTGTTTCAGGGTAGATCTATTCCCTGGGATTTCCTTTGATATCATTCTTTATGAGCCAGGACTTTCTGCCACCGTGCTGCAGGGTAAATTGAAACCTTTAGGTTAATCCGTCTCTCTTTCATTGCCATTAAGTTGGAATACAGGCCTGTACTATCATAGTTGGAACTCCCTCTAGAGGGTTTTTAGAGGCTGTAAATAGGCCATATAAATCTATTTACATGGAATAGCTTGGGGATTTGAACCCCCCACCTTTGGGTTGGCAATGTAAATCCATATTTAGTAGGACACCAGAGTTCACAAATAGTCACTCACAAATGATTCATGTTCCCAGGGACCTGGGTATTATATGTGCTATGTACTTCAGTGCTGTGAATAGCTGTTCCACTCTGATTATAGCTATTCAAGTCCATTCCTTGGAAGAAAAATGGCCAGTCTCCTCCAGTGAGAATTCCCAGCCTCAGAAAGCTGAAGAAGGGTCACTCTTGAGACAGAACCAAGTCCACCACTCAAGCTTCTTTATTTACAACTCAAATATTTTTCTGTAGAAGAAAAATACTTAATTGAAAATGCAAGGGAGTTGACCAGATCAATCTTGGGAATCATAGACATAAACCTCTTAGACTAGTGAAAATTATGAACTGTCTTCTCCCAAAAATCCACATATACATATGGTCCACACACATTTATGTTTATTAAAATTCCTATATAGTTCAGGGATCCTACATGTTTGTGCAAACAACTATCCCTTAGCCACTAACCTAAGGTTAGGAGATTTCAGTCCACCAGAGGTGTCTGGGAAAAGCACTGATGATGTACTTCTGAAAATCCTATCACACACAGTTCTGCTCCGATACATTTGTTGAACCGTCAAAAGTTGGAATTGTCTTTACAGCAACTACTTTGCTATATGGTGCATATCATTTAGACACTAACCTCAACCCTTACCCTACAGTCCAGGGAACTGTAAACTAATAACCCAGATGGGATCATTAAAGGCGTTCGGGAGCTGTTCACTGCAATGAATGATGTACTTCTCTGCAAAGGTATCAGTCTGTGTGACTCTCTGGCCAGCCTGGCTTACTCAGTCATTAATCACACATTCGCGGTACTGCTGACCTTTCTACAGCCATTTTCCCAGCACCGTGGACTATTAGCTTGGTGCTTGCACCTGTGATAACATCAGTGTTCTGGTCACATTTCGCTTCAGGGTTTTGCTATCTCATCAACTTTCGGCTCGGCCAAATGCCATCTCTGCAGAGCTGGGAAAGGCAAAGCCACCCCATCAGACAGGTGTTTTATGAGTGGCCGTGCCGCTGCTGTGACGACTTGTGCAGAGATTTTAAATTCTGCGTTCTTCTACACGTGCACATGCTTGGATGTGTGCATTTGTCAACTCTCCAGAGGCCCTATTTCATACCAGTCTGTGTTTTCTTCTTTAAATGACCCCTTTTACCTCAACTCAACGGGGTTTGAAACTGAGTTATAATAATGTTCTTCTTGGTCAATCCTTTGGCTAAGTCATTTAACTACTGGGAATCTAACTCCAGGGAAACACTCAAAACAAGGGAAGGACTTCAGACAGATTGATGTCAATTAGAATGGTATTTATAGTTCCAGGAAATTAAAACAATCAAGAGAGATGTATAGACAAATGGGAGAGGTTGACTAAATTACAGTGCAAATATTTGATGAGCCATTAAATAGGAGATGCGTAAAGTTGTATAGCAAGATAGGGAACTCTGGTGGCCTAGTGGCAAGAAGCTGTGTTGCAATCCTGAAGGTATGCTGTTCGAATCCACCAGCTGCTCTGTGGGAGAAGGATGGGCAATCTCCCATGTGATTAACTGCCTCTGAACACCCACTGGAGGGTCAGCTGTGGGTCGGTTCTGACTCCACAGCCACAACAACAATAGAAGAACTACTGATGATAGGTGAGAAAAATTCCTTAAGTTTTCTGAACTTAACAGTGACTGAAACATGAACAAAACTGAACATCATAAAAACTAGTAATTGTTATGTTGATAGGATGTTATAATATATAACTGATTTTTCTAGTGCATGAATATTTCAAAATATATGCACCTTTACTAAATGTTTTTGTGTTTTAATTCATCTTTGTTTTGACTCTAATTGTCCCATGAGGATAATGGCCTGGCTTCTTCCTCTTTCCAAGCTTGGAAGGCACTCAAAACACACAGTGGCTACAATGTTGGTCAAGCACCAAAATGGTGCATGACCAGGCATAGTGGGGCTGTCATGAAACTGAACTAAGAGAATAAAATAAAAAATCTACATGTCTTGGAAAGAGGAAGCTGATGGTTTAGTGGTAAGGAATGTCAACCTAAAGGCACACAGTTCAAATCCACCAGCTGCCCCACAGGGGAAAGATGCAGTCTCATCCTGTCCAATTTAATGGCTCTGAAAACACACTGGACGGTCAGCCACGATTTGAGTCTAACTCGATGGTGCACATGATCTATAAGGATTTTTTTGTTTCATTTTTATTTTTCCTATAAAATTTTCTTTTGGGGTTATGTTTGAGAATATAGATAGCAAAATATACCCTAATTCTTGTTTGTACAATTTAGGAACATTGGCTACATTTTTGAGTTGTGCTACCATTCTCATCCATTTGTTTGTGAACGGTGCTTTCTCATTATCCCAAATTATCACCACCACTTATAGTTGTCAGTTTAATCCCATTATTTCTTATACAACCAAAATTCCCAAAAATCATTTTTTTTAAAACTAGTTATTCAAAACTGTTATTTGACTTTAAGACAATTTCAGGAAGTATATTTGGCTTAAAGTTTGAAGAGTTGGCTTAAAGTTTCAAGGGCAGAAGCTTCAGGGATATTACTGTTAACCTCCATGGCTCCAGAAGGTCTGGAAGCTGTGAGAAATGTAAACTATGTTTTGCATTTTCTCCATTTGGATCAGGATTCTTTATTGTTGTTAACCTGGTTTTGGCCCTTTTTAATCAATCAGATGATCTGTTATGCTGGGAATGACAAAGAGGAATGGTATCACATTCGTACTCGAAAAAACATATCGTGCCTTGAGTCAGGATGTTGATATGGAATCTTTTTGATGAATTACAGGATTTTCATTTGGTGAGCAAATTTTCAGGAGACAACCAGGCCTCTCTTCCTACACTATCTTAGTCTGAAAGCTCCATTGAAACATGCCCACCATAATTAACTCTGCTAGTGTCTGAAATAGTAGCAACACCACCTCCCACATCATATCAACCCACAAGCCCTCAGTACCACAGTGATCTATAACTTCTCAGTCATCCCATCCCCTCTCTTGGTCCTTTATTAATATATTGGGGACCTTCTATGAGCATTCTCTTTACCTGCCAGGTAGACCAGTCTTCTGACAGGTCCTTCTGCAATAGTGTCTAGTTGTCAGTCCTCATCTTCTCTCTCTTTATGTACTTTTCCTAAATGAGTTCATTCTCTCACACTCACTTCTACTTATTTGCTTCATTAATTCACAAATAAGTTATTTCCTCCATTTCTGTTCACTCTGTTAATCATGCCCAAAATCTTAACCTTCTTTTTTTCTTAGCTACAGGACACCATCTATAATCATATTGTACTGCTACCCCGATGGTCACATCTCTTTAGCAGTTCAAATCTGCAAGTGGCTTCTCAAGAGAAAGATATCCACTAATGAAGAGCCAGTTAAGAGCTGGTTCCAATTTGACAGCAGTGGTTTAGGGGTTTGAGTTTTAATTCTACTGCCAACATAATCTCAAATCTGTGTCTTTCTGTTCATGTCCACCATTGCCATGTCCCAGCCATCATCATCAATCATCACTCAGTGGAAATGAGGTATTTAATAGGCATCCATAGTTTTCCCCGATAGCTTTCTTATATAGCAATCCATTCTTTATATATAGCAGTCAGGAGTCATTAAAAAACTAAATCACATCTTGTTCTTGTTGCTTTTGTGTGCGTTTGAGTTGGAAATGACTCATTGCTGACCCTTCAGTGGGTTTTCAGAGCATGAGAGGAGATTGCCCATCCTTCTCCTGCAGAGCGGCTGGAAGATTCAAAGTATGTGCACTCTAGATCATGTATCACTCCCTTAGGACCCAACAATGTCTATGTAATGCATTTAGAGTAAAATATTAGTAATATTAATATCTCCATTCCAGAAAAACAAGGTATTCCAACTTTGTAAATAAATCAGATTTATATATAT
>NW_006399762.1:23015733-23025774 GCF_000299155.1 Elephantulus edwardii
AATCTCCATTCCATCTAAATTCTTCAGCTCATTCATTGTCATTGAGTCTGGCCCAGCTCATACCTGACCATCCATTGGGTTTCTGAGACTATACATTGTACAGGAGAAAACTGCCCATCTTTCTCCCTCGAAACCTTTGGTGGGGCGAAAATAAAATAGTGGATTGGAACCACCAGAGAGGCATGGCCTTTGGGTTAGCAGTACAGCCTATGGACTAGACTACCAGGGACCTCACAAAGTCTGGTCTGTGCCTTCCTGTTAGTATCTCGTTCCTGCTCCTGCCTCTGCTCGCTTCCTTCCCTTTGGAGTTCAGCCAGGTCAAACTAGATAATTACTACTGTGCAGTTGTCAGCCCATCCATCTACTGAGTTTGTTCTTTCAAGTCTGCCATCAATTATCAGTTCACTTGTCACCTCTGCTGACCACAGCAAGAAACCTCTTTGCTTCCCATCACTGTCCTTATCACTTCCTCCAGGTTTATTATCGGCTTGGCACTTAACATTATCACTAGTCTGTAAGCTATTTTTCACAAGCTCATTGGTCTCTTTCACTCTAATAAAAGATTCATTGAAAATAGGTTGTTAATCTTCCCCCCCTTTTTAATCCCCCAAGCCTTTAAGGAATCTTCCCTCATTCCCCCACCTATCAAATTGTACAACCCAATAATTAATACCCCACCACACACACACACACACATCCACATCGCTCTGCTTCCAGCCTCTCCTGCCTCTCCTGGATCCTTATACCCTTTCTACAATAACAGTTTTATACAACATTTATCCTTGTGGGACTGAGTTAGATCCCTCAGAATAATGCTCCCCAGTCCCTCCCAAATTAGGTAATAATTTACAAAGTTAATGCTCCTGCGTGCTGCATAGTATTCCACTGTGTGACTGTACCATAATTTCTCAATCCGCATTTTTTAAAAAATGAACTCTAATAGAAAGAGAATTAATACCTTTGAGCTCTGGTGTTGGAGAAGAGTATTGAATACAACAAGGACTACTAGGAGAACAAACAAGTTCATCCTACAAAGGGTAAAACCAGGCAGTTCCTTGTAGGTAAAGGATCTGAAGCTTCATCTGACACACTTTGGACATGTTGCAATGAGGGACATGTTGCAGTGAGTCCTTGGAGAGGGCTGTCATGCTTGGGAGGGTGGAGGGACAGGGCAGGAGAGGAAGAACTTCAATGAGATGAATTGATTCAGTCACTGGCATAATGGGGGTAGGTGTGTCAGAGACAGTAAGACTGGCACAGGATCGAGCAAGGTTTAAGGCTTTGAATATAGGGTCGCAATGAGTTGCCGGCAACTCCACAGCACATAACAACGATAATCTAATTAAATCAGAGTTTTCTAAAAGGATAACTATTTTATCTGATTTTATTGATAATAGGCCCCCCAGACTGTTATCTCAAAAGTCAGGTAAGATGTTATAATTTGATATTTATATGCAGCAATACGTAATGGAGTTTTGGTTTGTTTTGGTTTTGTTTTTTGTTTTTTTAATTTGAGATTTTTTGTGGAGCTGCTAAAAAAATTGTGCATAATGATTAAATCTATATCCTATAGTAAAAACTTAATGTAGTCTATCATAAGCCGTTGTACGTACAGCCTTCCTTTTACGGTAGCGCAGAGGATTGGGCTCCTAACTAAAAGGTTGGCAGTTGGAATCCACCAGCTACATCATGGGAGAAAGATGTGACTGTCTTCTGCCATCAGGATTTACCAACTTGGAAATCCTAGGGACCCATCCTGCTCCTCTTCTCCAGGGCAGTCTGAAGGGATTGTAAGCTTATCTTTGGTAATATGTACTTCTTGTGTTTTTGCAGCATGTAATTTGTGCATGTTACCATTCTCATCAATTCCGTAAAGGCAACCAACTAAAGATCAAATTTATAAGGATATTAATAATCAAAGCTAATAAAGATAGATTCTCACCACTGGGCCAATTGGCAGCATCAGTATGGATGGTGAAGAGATTGAGATAGTTAACAGTTTTAGTTTACTTGGCTCCACAATCAACACTCTTGGTAACAGCAGCCAGGAAATCAAGAGACGAATTGCATTGTGAAAGTCATCTGTGAGGGACCTCTCAAGAGTACTGAAGAGCAACGATGTCAGGCTGGAGACTACGGTGTGCCTGATTGGGCTATAGTCTTTGCAATTACATGGTATGCATCAGAGAGTTGGATAGTGAATAGGTTTCATAGAAAGAGAATTGATGCCTTTGAGCTGTGGTGCTGGAGAAGAGTGTTGAACATACCATGGACTGCTAGGAGAACAAACAGGTTTGTCCTGGAGAAGGTGAAGCTGGAATGCTCCTTGGAGTCAAGAATTCTGAGACTTCGTCTGACATACTTTGGGCATGTTGCAAGGAGGGACTGGTCCTTGGAGAGGGATATCATGTTTGACAGAGTGGAGGGGCGGCGAAGGAGAGGAAGGCCTTCCATGAAATGGATCGATTCTGTTACTGGAGTGGTGGGAATAAGTGCGTTTGAGATGGCTAGGTTGGCACAGGATAGAACAGCATTTAGAGCTCTTTTACATAGGTTCTCTATGAGTCACAAACGACTCGATGGCGCATAACAACAATAATAAAAAATGAAGAAAGGATAATAATGATAAAAAAATGAAGTATTTGACTTGTAGCTGAGTCCCGTTGCTAAGTACTCTGTTAATGTACCGCCTATTACCTGTATAGGCATAGACAGTAAATTATAAAGAACAGCTTGGGTCTTTCCTTATCTTACGCTTCATAGCATTCTTGTCCTAAGGCATTTGCACTAAAATCTCATTTTCTTCTGCATGCTTCACTAATCCTTATTTTTACTTACAAACAGATTCATTTCATAGCTTCCAAAGCTGAGTCATCTTCAGGCAATTTCCTTATATTTGCTCAGCAGGAGGCTTACTCTTACACTGGGACTTAATTTTTGTCATCTCCACAATCTGCATGGCTGTCTGTGTGCCATAATACGTTCAACACCACTCAGCTGCCTTCTCTGTTGCCTTCTGGATCAATCTCTAGTTCTTTCCATCATTTCTTCATCATTGGGCATACTTTTCGTGCCTTTTACGATGCCTTTTTAACATTTAACCAAATGTTTGAGACTTTTGATTTGACTTTGGTGTACTATACAAAATAAGATCATTGACTGGGAAATCCACTAAATAGTTGTATGGAAGTCATTCCTGAGGATTGAAGGTTTACACTGAAAGATATTACTCCTTCCAATATTCTTGTGATTTAGGAAGATTTGTTATTAGTGTAATTAAGTCTGGGCTACAGCATTGTCCTTGAGCATACTTCTCTAATAGATACCCAGCCTGTTTAAGACAGGAACCTATGGAAGCTCTTGAGGACAGAGCAGGCGCAGGTCTCTTATGGATCAGATGCAGGTCGAGCTTCAAGAAGAGGGCACAGCTTGATCTAAGGGTATCATTAAAGACTAAAGGCCTGGGTCATGGGAAGAAGGTACTATTTCATTTTTTTTCAGGTCTCTGTTTAACTCAACATATTATTATTGAAGCCCCTCTCTATATGTGAATTTTTTTTCCTTTATTCATATTCAATATTGTATTGAAATCCCAGACAGAGCAATAAAAAGAGAAAAGGCATCAAATTGGAAAGGAAGAAGTATTACAATTCTATTTGTAGACAATATGATACTGTATAAGAAAAATCTCAAAAATTCATCAGATAATAATAGTTTTTTTTCCATTCATTCATTGTTGCACTATTCTCTCTACCCTCCTCCCAGTTTGTTCTTGTCCAAATGCCACAGTGCTTGTCAAAGCCAGTTCTGATTAATCTTCTTTGTCAGTGTGTCCTTTGCCATTCCCTATCACTCCTCCCTGAGAGAGACTTCACCCTGAGTCATAAGGAAAAGGGGATGGCGTATTCTCTTAGCTACTTCCTGCTGAAAAGGGACGCTGTGGGTTTCAGGGTGAAGATCTTCTCTCACTACTCTAAAGGGCCCCTTTGGCAGTAGGAAACACATAGACTATTATGGAGATTGATTTTGGAATGTTTGTTGCTGATACCTAATACCTCTATTGTAACACTTCCCAAGATCCTGGAATTTCAAGGACCTCCTTCACCTGAAATAGTGCCCATCATGTATATTGCACCCAGGAAATACTAAATGAATGAATGATCAGAAACTTCTACCCTCTCCTGTCTGGAATCTCATCTTGAAACTCAACCAGTTTACAGTCCTGGCTCTTTAAAAATATACCTAATACTCCAGAAAGTTTAAGGTGACTTCCATTGTCAAGCCACATTTGGTATGGCCTGTTGAGAAATTATAAGAATTTTTGACAGAGATGGAGAAGGATCTGAAGTTTTGAAGGGCTATGGGTTGTAGGGAAGGAAAGGATCCAAGAGAAGAGAGAGCAGGCAGAGAATAAGGTTGGAAATTTCTAACAGGTTCAAACTGCTGTCTAGTTATGTTACCTGAGGTACTCACTTTGACATGTTATCACCTCACTTCATATTATGCATGTTGTTAGTGATTAACATTTTATTAAGCCCTTCTTTTACATGTGAACAAGGAGCACTGATGGTGGAACAGTGACTTGATAGCTAACCAGAAAGTTGGTGATAATTTAAACCCATCCTGTGGGTCCTCAGGAGAAAGGCCTGGCAATTTGCTCCCATGAAGATTATAACTTAGGAAACCCTATTGGAGAGGTGACAGTTCTGCCCTATTCATGGAGTTACTATGAGTCAAAATCAACCCAACAGCACCTTATAACACACTAGCCTAAACTACGTGACAGTCCTAAAATAAGCAGTCTTATTAGAAAAAATATGTCTTGGTTAATTGAATCAAAATAAGATTGCTGCATTCTGTTTAACTTTGACATGCACAGCATTTAAAAGTGATATAACATATATACATAATATTTATTTGTTTTTATATTTGTTTATTTACAAAGTTCAAATACATTGCTTTTCCCATGAGATGCTTCCCATTTCTTTCACTCATCAAATTGTACAACCCTGTAATTAACACCTTCCCCCTGCACCACTCATCCTCACCCCTCTGCTTCCTCCCTTCCCCCTCCCTTGCATCCTCATACTCATTCTACAATAGTGGTTTTATACGGTATTTGTCCTTATGGGACTGAGTTAGTTCACTCAGCATAATGCTCTCCAGTCCCTCCCAAGTTAGGTAGTAATTTACAAAATCATTGTTCCTGTGTGCTGCAGAGTATTCCATTGTGTGAATGTACCACAACTTCTCTAGCCTTTCTACTGTGGTTGGACATTTGGGCTGTTTCCATGTTCTTGTGATGGTGAATAATACTGCTGTGAACATTGGTGTACAAGTATCCATTTGTGCCTCAGTTCTCATTCTCTTGGGGTATATATTCTAAGCAGTGAAATATGGAATCATATGAAATGTCATATGGAATGTCTATGTTCAGCTTTTTGAGGAAACACTAAACTTCCTTTCAGAGTGGTTGTCCCATATTACAGTGCCACCAACAATGTATGAGTTCCTATTTCACCACATCCTCTCCAAATTTACTAATTACTGTCGTGTTAAATTTTGCCACTGCACTCATTCTGAAGGTTTGCTTGGAGGATGGGGTAGTAGCACGAGGTTTGCTGCTGGTAGGTGATAAACTTGTTAAATTCTCTGCAGAAAAATATGAAGAATCATATTAATACAAATGATTAAACATTAGAGTACAAACTGAAAGATGAGTGGTTGAAGTACTATGGATACTCTCCATCCATGGGGTCACTTAGAGTCCAGATTTATTCTACTCTGACAACCACACTCAAGAATATGAATTGCTAAGAAGAATGTAAAAAGATAAAGAGATGTAGAATTTCAGGACAAAGTGAGTTTTTCTTCTCTAATTAGGCTTCATCTGCACAAGTAAGTGATAAAACTATATAATGTAATAATGTAAAAATATAATGTAATAATGTAATAGTTTACCTATGCTGAGTTTTTGTGTTCAAAATTTTATTTCAGTTTGGCTCAAGGGTTCTTATTACCTCATTGTGAAGGGTTATAGGGGATGCTTTGATTTGAGCTCTGAAATACAGAGAAGTGAACATTCGCTCTTGGAACAAAGGAAACAGAAGGTGAAAGGACCCCAGAACAGGCTCTGGGGCGCTCATTCTATAGTTCCCACAGATAATCACAAATGTCAGAGCAGCCAAGACAACTTGTTGAGATAGAAGATTCTCAATGGCTTCTTCCTAAGAGCTGGAAGTGTTGCCTTAGGATTTTGCTGGGCTTTCTCTTTAGAGGAACGTGCCACACATGGTCACTGCTGACCTAGTGCTATGAGCGTGTCAGCTTTGAAGGATGACTCATCTGAGCACCACATGTGTTTTACAGTTAAAGAGCTTAATGGCAAGTTTCACCTAGAGGATGCATTCCTGCGATTTTCAGGGACAAAGAATCTTACAGCTGCCACTTTCTCTCAGCCTGCTGGCCCACTGCTCTTCTGAGAGGTCACTGATCAGTTGCTAAGAGTCACACACACATGTCCTCTAGAAAAAGTCTCCTGCCTTCCACAGAGAGTAGATAGCTGTCTGTGTGGCCATCTGGCCATAAAGTATGATAGTAGTGAATTGGTTTTTGTGGGGTTTTGTTTTCAGAACCTTTGTAATTATGACTCAACGGATCGTGTAATGGGGGCTTGGTGATCCCTTGCATTACCAGGTTCAACGTTTGGAAAGTCTGCTGAAATTTCCCAAGTACCCTCTAATTATAATTTTAAAATAAATGAATTCAAGATGTGATTCGATCAGAGATAAGGTGATTTGGTCTACCATGCTTTACTTACCTTAATCAAATCCCCGAACAGGATTGGATTGCCCACTTTCTCTCTAGGAGCACAAGGTAGCATGTGAATGTGTAATGTCTATCTCAGTGAGCAGCCCAACACATAACACTTACTTCCCTTCCTCATGATTCCCTGATGTCATAGCCATCTTCTGTTCAGTTTCTATGACAAGTGTGAGAGACTCCCCATCTCTGTCCCAAGGAACCACTAGTGGATTTGAACCACTAGAAAACAACAGCAAAGTAAGGTGTGAAATTACATTTATTGAATGTGTTGAATTGCTGACGTAAAGGTTGGTGGTTTGACTCCACCCACTGCTTCTCAGGAGGAATATGTGCAATCTTCTTCTGTATTGATTTACAGTATCCGTGAAACCCTCATGGAGGGTGACAGGGAGCTAGAATTCTCTCCACAGCAGTAGGGATTTCATCCCTGTTGTGTATTAATCAACCCAAAGAATAAGTTGAACATAGAATGAACAGAAGCATATAGTGTCTATTCCTTCCCTTTCTTACTATAACATGATATCACAGTACGTTAGAGCCAGAGTGAAACAGAAAACTGAGGGTCAAAATGACTTTTCCTTCTTCCTTTCTGTTTTTCGTCTTTTGTTTTCTGGATATTTTTCTTGGTATTGTTTGTTTGTTTGGTTTGGTTCACGTGGGAAAAGACTCTATAGATAATGCCATATATCATGACTGAAGTGCTTTCAAAATGAAATTTCCACTAATCATCCCTTGTGAGTTAAGGGGTAGAAAAGAGGTGCATTCCTCATCAGACTGTAAAACCTAGTTAAGACTCAGATGGAGTTAATGGAGCAATACTATTAGTCTTGGCACAAGAATTGTCACTCTTAATGTGGTAATATTCCAGACGATGTTAAGAGTTTTCTCAGAGGAATAAAACTTTTTCAGTAGAAATAAGATGATTAACCACTTTTATGCCCTTGGTGAGTTTGTTTGCCATTGTTGTTATTGTTGTTGTTATGTGCCTTCAAGTCGCTTGCGACTCATAGTGACCCTTTGTACAAGAGACCTAAACGCTTTATCCTGTGCCAACCTCGCCATCTCAAATGCACTCATTCCCACCACCCCAATCACAGAATTGGTCCATCTTATTGAGGGTCTTCCTCTCCTGCACCATCCCTCCACTCTGCCAAACATGATGTCCTTCAAGGACCAGTCCCTCCTTGCAACATGCCCAAAGTATGTCAGACGAAGCTTCAGAATCCATGACTACAAGGAGCATTCCAGCTTAACCCTCTCCAGGACATATCTGTTTGTTCTCCTAGCAGTCCATGGTATATTTAACACTCTTCTCCAGCACCACAGCTCAAAGACATCAATTCTCTTTCTATGAACCCTATTCACTGTCCAACTCTCCGTTGCATAGCACGTAATTGCTAGCACTATAGCCTGCATCGGTGCACCTTAGTCTCCAGCTTGACAGCATTGCTCTTCAGTACTCTTGAGAGGTACCTCACAGTGGACTTTCCCAATGCAATTCATCTCCTGATTTCCTGGCTACTATTACCAAGAGTGTTGACTTTCAATCAACTATCTCAATCTCTTCACCATCCATACTGATGCTGCCAATTGGCCCAGTGGTGAGAATCTTTGTTTTCCTAATGTTGAGCTTCAATCCATATTGAAGGCTTCATTCCCTGATCTTCTGCAGCAAGCACTTCAAGTCCTCCACAGTTTCAGCGAGGAGGGTTGTGTCATCTACATAACGCAGGTTGTTGATGATTCTTCCACCAATCCTGATGCCACACTCCTTATCGTACAGCCCAGCATCTCAGATGATCTGTTCTGCATACAGATTGAAAAGGTATGGAGACAAAATACATCCCTGACGGACCCCCTTCTTAATTTTGAACCACGTAGTGTCTCCTTGCTCTATTCTGATGACTGCCTCTTGGTCCAAGTATAGGTTTCATATTAGCACAATCAAATGTTCTAGGATTCCCATTCTTCTCAGAGTCCGCCATAGCTTGTTGTGATCCACACAGTCAAAAGCCTTTGCATAGTCAATGAAGCACAGATAGACATTCTTCTGGTATTCCCTGCTTTCTGTCCAGATCCATCTAACATTAGCTATCTGTATTTATTACTACCCACCTTCAGTTCAGGTTCTTTTTTTTGCTCATACAACGCTTATTTTCATTTTCTCACTACTGAATTGGAATCACTAATGGTGATGCATTATCTCTTTGTTCCCTATTATAAAGGTACAAAAATAAGCATGTTGTTCTTTCCATGTGTAGTAGAAAAGCATGCACCTGCAGCATGGACAAGTGCCCATCTTTATCAAAGATAAAGCAGAGGAAGATAACAAAACCATAGCCGATTTCTAAGCTTAAAAATACAGGGAGAAGTTTTCCCATTTAAGATAATAATACTGCATAGATGAGCAATTTTTCTTCGGCAGTCGTCAGAACAGAGCAAGGAAACACTGCATGGTTCAAAATCGGCAAGGGTGTACAACAGGGATGTGTCCTGTCTCCATACTTTTTCAACCTGTATGCAGAATCGATTATCCAGGAGGCCGGGCTCTATGAGGAGAAATGTGGGGTCAAGATTGGTGGAAGATCTATCAACAGTCTGCGATATACAGATGACACAACCCTGCTTGCTGAAACTGAGGAGACCTGAAGCACTTGCTGCAGAGGGTCAAGGACTGCAGCCTCAAATATGGATTGAGGCTCAATGTCAAGAAGACAAAGATTCTCACCACTAGACCAATTGGCAGTATCAGGATGGATGGTGAAGAGATTGAGATTGTTCACAGCTTTCGTTTGCTTGGCTCCACAGTCAACACTCTCGGCACCAGTAGGCAGGAAATTAGAAGACATATTGCGATGGGAAAGCCTGCTGTTAGGGACCTCTCCAAAGTAGTGAAGAACAATGATGTCTCTCTGGAGACTAAGGTACATCTGATACAGGCCATGGTGTTTGCTATCACTTGTTATGCATCAGAGAGTTGGACAGTGACTAAGGAGCAGGAGCAGGAGAATTAATGCCTTTGAGCTGTGGTGCTGGAGAAGAGTATTGAGGGTACCATGAACTGCCAAGAAAACAAACAGATTCATCCTGGAAAGGATTAAATCAGGTGGCTCCCTGAAGGCAAGGATTCTGAGGCTCCGTCTAACATATTTTAGACATGGTGTAAGGAGGGACTGGGTCTTGGAGAGGGACATCATGCTTGGGAGGGTGGAGGGA
>NW_006399762.1:23025874-23040213 GCF_000299155.1 Elephantulus edwardii
TCAGAGATGGTGCGATTGACACAGGACAGAGCGGAGTTTAGGGCTGTTATACATAGGGTCGCTGTGAGTTACAAGCAACTCGACGGCACATAACAACAAAACAGTCACCTAAAGCTGCTTCATTCAAAGTTCCGTAGAGTCTGGATGGGAGAGAGAGAGGAAGCAGGGAACCAGTAGGGTTGAATTTCCAGGTTATTCCTACCATAGAGCTGGAACTCATTTAAAAAACGAAGCCTGTTGGTTTTGAGTCGATCCCGACTCTCAACAATCCATGTGTTACAGAGCCAAGCCACTTGCTAGGGCTTCATTGCTATAATCCTTATGGAACCAGGTCACTAGGCCTTTCTTCTGTGATGCCTCTGGGTAATTTCAAACCAGGAACCATTAATTCAGTACTCAGACCCTCATAATTTGTGTCAGCATTTTTTGTCAGACCCGTGTAGTTATATGCAATAGAATCGATTCTGGCTGACTTATCACCAGCTACAACATATGGTTTAAAATAAACTTCAAACTTATACTGTCAAATTGACCCTAACCCATAGCAATACTCTATGGGTTTTCTTTTTTCTTTTTTATTTTTCTGTGCATGTACCGTCAAATCAGGTCTGCCTGGTACAGGAGGATTGTCCCTCCTTCTCCAGCAGAGCATCTGGTGGATTCGAACAAGGCACATCTGGGATTGCAGTGTAGCTTCTTGCCGCTAGGCCACCAGAGCTCCCCTCTATGTGTTTTCTGAGGCTGTAAATCTTTATGGAAAGATGTCACCTATCTTTCTGCCATGGAGCCACTGGTATATTCAGACAAAACCTTTGGGTTAGTATTGCAACTCACTATGGTCTATATCACCAGAGCTCTCTGTCCTTCAGGGCTTACTGTTGTTATTATGAGATTGTTATTTAAATGCCTTAAAATTGCTTGTGTGAAATCTATTGTGACAACACAGCAAGGGGTCACTACATTGTTTAAAATTAAGAAGGGTTTGTGTCAGGGTTGGGTCTTTTCTCTATACCTATTCAATCTGTACGCTGAGCAAATTACTTGAGAACCTAGACTCTATGAAGAAGAATGTGGCATCAGGATTGGAGGAAAACTGATCAATAACCTCCATTTTTCACATAATACAGTGAAGGTTGCGATGAGGAGGACTTGGAGTGCTTCTTGCAGAAGGTCTAACACTGCAGAATCCAATATGGATTACATCCCATCATCTAGGAAACAAAAATACTCACCACTGGACCGACGGGCAACATCATGATAGATGGAGAGAAGACTGAAACTGTCGAAGACTTCATCTTACTTGGATCCATAATCAGTACACTTGGTACCAGCAGTCAGGAGATCAGAAGATGTATTGCACTGGGAAAGTCTGCCATCCGGGACCTCTCCCAATTATTGAGAAGCAATTATGTCAGTTTGAAAACTAAGGTGTGCCTGATTCAGGCCATGATCATCTTTTTAGTCAGTTGCTAAGCATCTGAGATCTGGATAATGAATTAGGATGACACAAGAAGAATTGATGCCTTTGCACTGTGATGTTGGAGAAGAGAGTACTGACTATCCCATGGACTGCTAAAAGAACAAACAGGTATGCCTTCTAGAAAGTGTAGCCAGAGTATATCTCAGAGGCAAAGATACTAAACCTTCATCTCACATACTTTGGGCATGTTGCTATGAAAGGCTATTACTTGGAGAAGGACATCATGCTTGGAAAGGTGGAGGCACGTCAAAGGAGAGGAAGACCCTTGACCAGATGAAGTGGCACAGTGACTGCAGCAATGGACTCAATGTGTTAGAGATTGAGAGAATGGCACAAGACAGGACAGGGCAGAGATCTTTTGTTCCTAGGATCACTATAATGGCTTACTAGGCTGTAAATCTTTATAGGAACCAATCTGTAAATCTCTTTGACAGAAAAGTCAACTGATTTTCCAGTTAGCAGCCAACCGTTTAATCATTGTGCTGCCACGGTTCCTTTCTCAAACTCATCCAGAAAACCAAGTCTACTGAAGTCAAGTTTGTTCTGACTCATACAGTTTTAAAGGATATAGATCATTATTACAGGGTTTTTCTCTTAATGTTTTTTGTTGGTTTTTGTGTTTTTGTTTGTTTGGTTTTGTTTTTGTTTTTTTTTTAAGTGAGAGAAAAAGAAGAGTTTATTAGGAAAGCTACATCTTGAACAGTAAAACAGACCTCTCCCAGAAGCAGAGATTGGAAAAGGCACATCTCCAGTGATGGCTTTTTGGAGTGGGCTAGCTCTGCAGTTTGACATGTTTCTGGGCTTCACAGTCTACGCCTATGGGATGATATGACGGGCAGTTCAGAGGATGATGTGCTTGGCGGTCATTTTCATGTCACTTATGCACCTAAAATACTATACAAGAAACTACTATAGGTCTTTGATTCTGATTGAGTAGGGGTTGGTTCTAGCTGTCCATATTCGACACTTGCCTCTCAGTGGCAAACACCTAAGCTTTGACCTTAACACCCCCTAAGTCTTTTAGGATTTTCTATGTTGACTGCTCTAGCTCCTTCATGCTGCAATTGGGCATTGTCCTATCTGCAGGAGTTTTGAATCTCTCCACAGCCCTACTTTTACAGGTTCCTCAATTTTCTGGCTACTGAGTCAAACATGCTGAGAGGCATAGAATTAAGAGGCATGGTTTGAATAAGATGATATCTTTGTGGAGTTACCTGTGTAGTGTGAGATGCTTGAAGCCTGGAAGACACAAACTTCATTAATAGAATGAACCAACCAGCGTTCAAAAAAGTAGTAACAGGTACATTGTTATGACTGACACTAGAAAAGCTTAACTCTGAGACTAGTAACTATAAGACTTAGATTTATATGCTGATAATAAATAGAATAGAATAGAATTAATATAATACTGATAATAGATTTTAAAGATCATACTTGGTAAGTTTTTTCTGATTAACATAGAAAAAGCACACCTTTAGGAAGATGTATTAGATCCCTCCCATTAGTTATATCATTTTTGACTTGTTAGGTGCTCATCTTTCTCCCTCAGAATGACTGATGGATTTGAACAAACAACCTTTTGGGTAGCAGACCAACATACAACACATTACACGAGCAATGCTTCTTTCTTGGACCAATAAACCCACAGACACTGAGTCGATAGCGAACTTTTCTGATCTTGTGCTAGCCTCACAATTTCCGCTTTGCTTAAGTCTTCTGTTGCAGTCCATTGCGAAAAGGTATTCCTCTTATCAAAGAATGACATTCTTTGTCAAGGGACTGGCCCTTGATGATATGTTCTGTATTGATTAAACAAAGTCTTGCTGTCTTTTCTTTTAAGGAGCACTCTGCCGGCACTTAGTCTGAGACAGATGGGTTTGTGCTTTTGGCATTCCACATTATATTCAATATTTTGCACTAGATCACAACTCAAACCCAACAATTCTTTGGACTTCTTTATCCATTGTGCAGCTTTTACATGCCTATGTTGTTTTTGTTAGGTGTTGTCAAGTTAAGTCTGACCCATGGTGACCTTATGGAGAATAGCTTCTGAGTCCTGTCCTATCCTATACCATCCTGACACACTGGAGCCCATTGCTGCAGTCACTGTGTCAATATACGTGACTGAGGGGTTTCCTCTCCTTTGCCAATCCTCTGCCTTTCCAAGCATGATGTCCCTCTCCAAGGAATAGCATCTCCTAGCAACATGCCTGAAATATGTGAGTTGAAGCTCTATCATCTTTGCCTCCAAGGAGCACTCTAGCTGCACTTTCTCCAGAACATATTTGCTTGTTCTTTTGCAGTCCATGGAAAGTTCAGTGCTCTTCTCTGACACCACAGTTCAAAGGCAACAATTCTTCTGTCACCTTTATTCATTTTCCAGCTCTAAGATGCATAGCGAGTTATAGAAAAGTCAATGGCATGAATTAGAAATTCCGAAGTCCTCAAACTAACATTACTTCTCAATAATTGGGAGAGGTCCCTAACTGCTGACTTTCCCAGTGCAGTACGTCTCCTGATTTTGACTGCTGGTACCAAGGATGTTAATTGTGGATCCAAGTAAGTAGAAGTTGTTGATAGTTTCAATCTTTACTACATCAATCAAGATGTTGCCTATCAGTCCAATGGTAAGAATTTTTGTTTTCTTTATGTTGAGTTAACATCTATATTGAAGGCTGTATTCTTTGATCTACACGTACTTCAAGTCCACTTCACTTTTAACTTGATGCCACATTTTTCTTCATAGAGTCCAGCTTCTCAAATAATTTAATAGGTATGACAAGAGAATACATACCAGATGCATGCCCTTCTTAATTTTAAACCATGTAGTGCTCAGGAAATCAAAAGACAAATTTCACTGGGAAAGTTAGTTGTGAGGGACCTCTCAAGAGTACTATAGAGCAATGACATCAGGCTGAAGACTAAGGTGCACCTGATCCAGGCTATAATCTTGGCAATTATGTGCTATGCATCGGAGAGTTGGACAGTGAATAGGGATGATAGAATTGATGTCTTTGAGCTGTGGTCCTGGAGAAGAGTGTTAAATATACCATGGACTGCTAGGAGAACAAACAGGTTTGTCCTGGAGAGGGTGAAGCTGAAATGCTCCTTGTAGTCAAGGATTCTGAAGCTTCGTCTGACATACTTTGGGCATGTTGCAAGGAGGGACTGGTCCTTGGAGAGGGACATCATGTTTGGCAGAGTGGAGGGACAGCACAGGAGAGTAAGACCTTCGATGAGATGGACCGATTCTGTGATTGGGGTGATGGGAATTAGTGTGTTTGAGACGGCGAGGTCGGCACGGGATAGAGCCGCGTTTAGGGTTCTTGTACATATGGTCACTATGAGTCACAAGCGACTCGATGGCACATAACAACAACAACAGTGCTCTTTTGCTCTGTGCAGCAGCTTCTTAGTCTAGATATAGGTTTTATACGAGTACAATTAAGTGTTCTGGGATACCCATTCTTCTCAATGTTAGCCATAACATTGATCCACACAGTCAATGCCTTTGCATAGTCAAGAAAGCATAAATAGACATTGTTCTGGTATTTTTTTACTTTTACCCAGGATGCATTTGACTTCAGTGATATCCATGGTGCCACGACCTCTTCTAAATTTTGCTTAAACTTCTGGCAGTTTATCTATGCACTGTTCTAGCCTTTTAAAAATTATCTTTAGCTGTGTTTTGCTTGCATGTGATATCACTGATATTGTTCAATAGTTTCCACATTCTCTTGGATCACCCTTCTTGGGAATGAGAACCAATATGAACCTCTTCTAATCTGTTGGTCAGACAAATTTCCTGGCATAGACTGGTAAACTGGTAAGAGCATCCAGAACGGCATCTGTTAATTGAAATGAGTAAATTGATATCACATCAGTTCCTGAGGCCATTTTTTTGCTCAGTACCTTCAATACAGCTTTGACTTTCTCTTTCGTTTTTCTTGGCTCCTAGTCATATGGTACTTCCTGAAGTTTTTCCGTATCAATCAGTTCCTTTTGATACAATGGCTCTATGTATTACATCCATCTTCTTTTGAAAAACAGATCTCAAAGGCCTTAAACAAAATGCTCCCAGCTGTATGCATATGAGAAAATTGAAAATACCATGGTTTGGACCAAGCACACCTTAATCTTCAAGCTGATATCCTTGCTCTTTAGTACTCTGAACAGATCCTTGGTCATAAATTTACCCATTTAAAAGCATCTTTTTATACTGCCTTTTCTTAGCAGTATAATTATAAATGTGAACTTTATTTGTTGTTAACAGTTGAAAACATTAGCATACACTTTCAGATACTGCTTAATGCTTGCATACACATGTATACACATGTTACTAATTGGATCATAGTAAGAAAAATAAAAAAGGAAGGCAGAGGAGTCATAATAATTGTATATGTTGGCAACTACCTGTAGTTTGTTTCTTATATCCTTGGTTTTTTGTTTGGGACTTTTCCCATTTGAGTGAAAATTTACAAATCATCCTAGTTTTGTATTTTATACTTTCTTTACACTTTGTTTTGAAACACTGTCATTGCAGTTTTAATATTCAATAATGTATACAAATTTTCCTAACATTAATTGAAATATATTTACAAGTTACAATGTCTGATTGATATATCTCACTTTATCTTTCACCCCACCCAACTAATCTCTTTGTTAATTTGTATTCATCTCACTGTCCTTGCTCTTCAGCACTTTAGAGAGTCCTTGGCAGCACTTGGGCCCATTGCTTTGATTTCTTGACTACTTTTTCCATGGGTGTTGGTTGTGGATCCAAGGAAAACAAAGTCATTTGCAGGACTCCCTGTGATTGGCATAGATAGCCATAGACCTAAATGGAAGCTTGATGAGGCACTTAGAGGCATAGATCTGGGATTGAAGGCAAGCACTGAGGCCAGAGTTAGAAGATGAGGTTGCTTCGTAACTGTGGGACCTCTGTCAATAAACTTGGGATGATCATAGTATCCCATGAAGTTGTTGTGAGAATCAAATTACCTGATGCAGGAGGGCAGTAATGTTTTTTAAGTGTGAACTATCACGTCAGGATCCAGGACAAAGCCAGCACAGTGTCAGATCCTTGTTGGCAAGAATTGAAGCTGACATTGTTTGGGAGAGGCAGGTTGTAGCTAGTAGTGTGGCTGCCTTCCACTCTGTCCTTGACGAGCTTAGGCTATGAGGACCACCAAGGAGATGAGATCTCTGGGTTCACTGAAAGAAAACTCTGCCTGTAACAGGGTACAGCCTTTAATCCACCTCAAACTGAACTTAGTTTTTGTGAATTCTCCAGCCTAGTATCTGTACTGTTTCTTTTGCCAATTTTGATAGAGCCCCATTAAGTTATCAACATCATTTTTTTAAACCTTTCTGTCCTTTTTTGACACCCTTTTCTGCTTACTTTGTCAAACTTGACACCAGCATATTGTCAAATGCCTGGAGTAAGATGGGATTATCTATATTCTAGATGAGCAAGCCTTCTAGTTTGTATCTGTCAGATGTCTGAGTCAATGGGGTCCTTCTCTAAGTTGCCTTCAAACCCTTGAGATTTCATTTTTTTTCTTTTTAATTTAAAGAATATGAGGAAGTACTTAGATTTATGCATTAAGGGAATAATTGATGCATTAGAATCTGAGTCAGCAGCCAGCCAATCCTCTTAGACATTTAACTAGAACATCTGCCTCAAACCCAGGTTTGCTGCCTCTTGAAAATGATGGGCAGTAGCAATGGTGAAAGCGTGCATGTCCACTTTATAATTGTCTATAGTGACCGTAACGTAGCTTTTATGGGCTCCAACGCTCTCATTTACTGCTTCTCCTTGGAAGCCTTCGGCACTGATATCCCTGCACTGCAGCAAATAGCATTTAATTACCTAGGAATTCCATGAATGTCTCATATTACTAATTACAAGTTATTTTTAGGTATCAGTGCAAAAATACAAGGGCAGCAATTTCACGCTTTAGGACTAAGCTTTATTGAGGCCTTAGTTGTCTAAATGAAGTGGAACACATAAAGATTGATATTCTAGGCATTAGTGATTTCTCCAAAGTACTACGGAGCAGTGATATCAGTTGAAAGGCAAAGGTGTGTCTGGTTCAACCCATGGTCTTTTCAGTCACTGACTATGCAAGTGAACAATGAATAAGGATGACAGAAGACTTGGTGACTTTGAATTATGCTGTTGAGGAAGAGTACAAAATACCCACAGTCTTCCAAACGAACAAACATATCTCTTGAAGAAAGTGCAGGTATAGTGCTCCTTACGTGGCAAAACTTTGTCTCATATGCTTTGGGCATGGTGTTAGGAGAGACCCTTCCTTGGAAGGGGGACATCATGCCTGTAAAGTGGAGAGTCAGCAAGGGAGAGGAAGACCCTCAACAAGATTGATTGACACAGTGACTGCAGCAGTCAGAGATGAGGATGTCATGGGATACAACGTTTAGTTCTGTTGTTCATAGGCTTGTAGTGAACACCAACAAACATCTTCAAAGACTCCATTTTTCTTTATTGGTCCTGTTCTCAATCAGGTTCAACATTTTATACCTACTTTTTTTTCTTCATTGTCATGTATCTCAGGTTTCAGCTATGTGGGTCTTAAACTTTTGTTGTTCTGGTGGTGGGATTCTAGACTGAAAGCACTGATAGGAGGGGCCTTGGCTGCTTTCCTCATCCTTTTGCATATTAATTAGAGAACAACTCCTCTGCCAACAGTGGGCTTGACCGTGTGAGAGATCTTGAGTATGAGGCAGAATAGGTCAAGGTTCAAATCCGTGGTTCATTGGGTCTCTATTGCGTTAGAGTCAATTCAAAGGCACCTAAGCCAAAATATTTGCAGAATGATTCTGAAGAGTTAATTGAGGATTAGGGGAGAATGAGTTTTAAACCACTGCCATTTTTTAATTGATTCATACCCACTGGGACTCTTCTTAACAATGGTGCTCTGATAACATGCGGACAGCGATGCTACTAACCCAAAGTCTCCACCTCCCTTGCAATGTGAATCCACCAGCAAGCAGCTCTGAAAGAGAAAGATAGGCCATCTCCTTCAGTTTAATTTACTGCCTTGTAAGCCCACTGGAGGGTTTGCTTTGAGTCCGAACCAACAGGACAGCAGTACGTTTTTTTAAAAAATTTGTGGTAGATTTTTCATAGCTGCTCAACTCTGGAGGCCCAATTATAAAGAGCTGCACTACCAACCCAAAGGCATAGTTAAAATCCACCAACTGCTTCACCGGAAAGAGAGATGAAAAATCTCCTGTGTGAATTACTGCCTTGGAAAACCTGCTGGAGGGCTAGCTAGGAGCTGGTTGTGGCTCCAAGGTACATAACAACAACATCTTTTTCCTAAGGAGCCTCTGGTGGATTTCAACTTGCAAGCCATCTAGTTAGCAACACTGTATGTTGTGTGCTTCACCACCAGTCCCTATTTTGTCAATAATTGCAAATTATATGGAATGACTCACATGATTTCTTCACATTGATTCTAACTCATGGCAATCCTCTTTGTGTAGCAGTAGAACTATGTGGTTCCTAGAATTTGCAGTAACTGATTCTATCACCAGACCTTTTCCCAATGTACCTCCAAGTGAAGTGAAACCACAGCCTTTAAGCAAGCAGCTGTGTTAAAAGTTCATTTCACCCAGAAGACGCTCACACTTCTTGAGTTCCCAATGGAGCATTGTGCTCATTAACTTTTTAGTTGTTCACTTAGTAACTTCAGATCTCTAAGTAGAAAATGAAAAATAAAAATATTGAAATTTTTAATTTCTTGAAGTACTTTGTAGTTCTTTATGGTATTATTATTATTTTCATTTTCTTTCTTAATCCAAAAGGTTCTTTGGAATCAAGCATCAGTTTAAAAATGAGAAATTCACAAATACTGGCAATGAGAAAATGAGGTTTCTAATCACTGCTTTAAAAAAGGTGATACAAAGGCATTCAGCTGTGTGGATTGCACCAAATTGTTGATAACAATGTGAAGAATGGGAATCCTGGAACACTTCGTTGTGCTCTAGTGAAATCTGTTCCTTTACTGTGAGGCCGTTGTTTGGATAAAACAACTGTTACTTGAACAGATCCTGAAAGGTATTAGTCAAAGTTGTGCGTTTTCCTTATACTTATATAATCTGCATGGAGAAAAAAACCACCACAAAAACCTGAAGGATATGGAGAAGAAGGTGGCATCAGGTTTGGTGCCAGTTGTTGTGTAGGATCAAGTCAGATTTGATCCATAGTTGAGCCCCCAGCAGGTTTTCAGAAACAGTGAATAACACAGGAGGAGATTGCTCATCTATCTCCCATGGAGCAGTTAAGGAATTCAAATCTCATAACTTTGTGTCGGCAGTGTAATTCCTTACCCACTAAGCCACGAGAGCCCCCTGTCAGATTTGGAGGGAGCCTTATTAACAATTATGACAAGGAGATGATACAATAGTGCTTGCTGAAAGAGTATTTGAAACACTTACTGATTAAAGAGATTATTCTTTAACACAAAGAAACTAAAACTCCTCACAACTGGGGTAGGGGAGAGTAAAGATACATAGATTTGTTGTTGTTGTTGTTGTTGTTGTTGTTGTTGTTGTTAAGTGCCGTCGAGTCGCAGGTGACTCATAGCGACCCTATGAAGGAGAGTCCTCGATGCTTGGGTGCATTTCATCCTCTCTCCAGGTTCATAGGGTTTCCGGAGGCAAGCTATTACGGAAGTGGATGCCACTCCGCCTTCCAAGCTTGTTTAATCGGGGAGCTCCACTCCACTCTCTGATACATAGATATAGTAAAACAAAATTCTAATAGTAATCATTGTTAACAATTTCAAGGCTTTTTCTAAAGGATGTTTCATATTTACAGCAGTGGAGTTACTAGGTCAAAAGATGTGTATATTTTCAGTTTTAAAACACCTAAATAAGTTTGTCTGGGGAGAGTCTCAGGTAGTCTAAAATCAATAGGTCCAATAAGTCTGAATTTTTTAAGCATTTATATTCTGTTGTGCATTTCTTTCCTGTTCTTGTCAGCGTTGTTTGAGAGGTTTTTTTAACTTTCTAATGAAGCTCTATCTGACTAAGGGTTCCTATCAGGATAAATGAGTCAAATTTAGAGATGTTCACTATAGAAAGTCAGCAGTTGGGGATCTCACCAAATTATTGAGGAGCAATGATGTCAATTTGAGGACAAATTGTGCACCTGATTTCAGCCATGGTCATTTCAATCACATATATCTGCGAACTGTACAGTAGATAAAGATGATAGAGGAATTGGTGCCTTGGAACTGTGTTGTTGGAGAAGAGTACTGAATAAATATCCTATGGACTTCCAGAAGAACAAATAGATGTATCTTGGAGAAAGTGTAGCCAGAGCGCTTCTTGGAGACAAAAATAATAAAGCTTCTTCCCTCACACTTGAGGCATGTTGTTAGGAGAGGCTATTCCTTGGAGAGGGACTTCATGCTGGAAGAGGGTGGGGTATCTTGAAGGATCAGTGAAAGAGAAGACCCTTACGGAGATGGATTGCCACTGTGACTGCAGCAATGGACCCAAATACACCAGACTGTGAGGATGGCACAGGACAGGACAGGGGTCAGATCTGTTATTCAGGGAGTTGCTGTGATTAGTACTCAACTCAGTGGCATGTTAACGACAACAATGTAATATAAAGTAATGTGAAAATATAAACAGAACTGTTAGTACAGGATCACAAGAATGATACTCAGTTAAATTATTTTTGAAAATGTCTTTTTAGCAAAGGTTAAATATAGGGCATTCTGTGCTGAGAAGGTTTCTAAGCAAGTGGCAAGGTTCTAGAAGGCAGGCTGCAGTACTACACTGAGACACGCGATCCTGATGTGGGGATGCTGGCTGTGATTGCCATTATTCTGTGTCTCAGACACCAGGATCCACTTCCATTCTCAAGCTTCAGAGTTTTCCAGTGGGTGCTCTGGTGGGTTGATTTGTTGTAGCCTGTATATTCTTCCTACTCTAGAAACCAGCAAATCCTAAGACAAAAGGCAGTTCAAGTTTTGTTATCAGGAAAATCAATGACCTCTCCTATGTTTATAGAGTTGCTACTGTGAATCCATCATCAGCTGTTGCCATGTTTTGACAGTTGACATGATCTCACGCCCTGGTGTGTTTTTGGAGTTCCCCCCGCCCCCTTCCAATTATATAAGATAAAAATTTAGTTAAAATTTCCCATTATCCAATCCCAGAAGTAATTGTACCTTTGATTGCTTAGTTAATTGGCTAGGGAATGGTTAATACTTCATAAATAGTCCTTAAGGAATGCTGTTTTGATTTCAAAATAGTTTGCATTTAAATTGAGTGAACAGTGTAGAAGAGTGGTTTAACCAGCTGACAGTGTTCATGTTGAAATAATTGAAAGCATTATTAATGGTTTCTAGTCAAGGTCCTTTTTATCAAGACAGAATTTTTAGGGGCTCTACTGAGATACCCCTCCTCACAGAAGTGAGCCCCTTCCCTAGTCCTCACCAGCCTGTCCTGATCTGACTCACATTCATGATGACCCCACGTGTGCGACGTAAAACTACTACCCAGGGTTCTTCAGGCTTTCATCTATAAGAAGTCAATTACCAGGCCTATCTTTCCAGTGACTCTGGGTTGATTCAGACTTTCGGTTAAATGGTCAATACTTAACCATTTGCACCACCCAGAGAGTCCTTCCTGCACTTATGAACCACTAATGAGCTTTGGTCTTTATACACTTTCCTTTCTCAAATTACTTGCCCCCCACCCCCACTCCAAATTTACTTTTAAAAGCCTCCCAGCTTTTGGCTTTGAGGCAGAAAGTCTCCTAAACTGCCACCTTCCATTTCACAATCAAAAGCATCTTAAACTTTTATAGAGGAGTTCAGAGCTACTATACATAGGGTCACTGTGCATCACAGGCAACTCAACCAGTAACATTCTATGACAGATTTGGAAACAGGAGTGGCAGCCACTTCCGAAACAACATGCCTTTAGAAATTCTATAACTTTGATAAATGTCAATAGTTGTAGAAAAGCTTCAGGCCTTTTGTTCATAGGATAATCCATAACAATTTGTAAATGTGAGATAGTATTAATTTGCTTGTTCTGAAAGTAGTGAGCAATGGAAGTAGGGCTGGAGCCAGTCTACAAAGATTTTGTTGCAGCGTATCTATTGATAGTGACTTATTGTTGTTGATTGCCGTTGAGTCGAGCATGCCTCATAGTGCAACTCCATGAAAAGAGACCTAATGCCTTTCTATAAGTTTCTCCAAGTTCATAGAGTTTTCATAGGCATGTTGTTTAGGAAGTGGATGCCACTCCTGCTTCCAAACCTGAATCAATCTGGAAGCTCCTCCAAACAGTGTCCATGATGGGTAACCATCATGGCATTGACACAGCTATGGCACAGTGATCGGCAACTCCAAGTTATTCAGTATAGCAAATAAACAAATGACTGCTGTACCGCTTAAAGAACATTCATTCTCATATTAATAAATTTCAAGAGTGGAGCCACAGCACAGCTGACTCCATGGCCAGCCATGCAGACTTTGCCCATCACTACAGAATTTTAAAGACACACCGGGCAAATGCTGTTGACTGCTCCACCCTTGGGGTCCTTGTCAACTAGGACAAAAAACGTTTGTGGAGAGAAAAACCATTGACGCAAACCAAACATCATCCAAGAATGTAGCTTTCAATATTGATTACATTACCAATAACCCAAGCCAAACACAGACCATATGCAAAAAAGAGTTTCCTTATATCATCCCCATCAAGACGGGAGAAACTGGACTTCTAGAGTAGAGCCACAGCACAGGCGTTGTTATGTGCTGTCAAATCATAACTTAGTTACAGCTGGCCCTCCAGAGGCTTTTCACAGGCTATAGAGTGCATAGGAGGAGATCGCTTGTCTTTCTCCCATGCTGTGGAGCAGCTGGTGGGTTCAGACTGTTTGCCTTTGGGTTGGTAGTGCAACTCCTTACCATTAGGCCACCAGATTTCTTGGAAGTGGCTTTATGTAGGTGAGAAGAATAGTCCAGGCATGACCAGTGATAGTATCTCAATTGATTAGCAATGTCTGTGAGAACGTACGAAAGGACTAGAAGTAGCAGAACATGAGTTTTCTTTCTATATGTGCCTACTGCTGAGTGTTGTGTCTAGAAGTACTATGAATTTGGGAGGAAAAAATATGTATCTCTCCTAAAGTATGTTATGCTAAAAATGCCACAATCTTAAGGGCACTGTGCCACATTATAATAAAAGACAGATGGTGCCAAAGTGTGCCGTGACCGAGATGTGCCAGGGACAGAGCAAATGGCTTTGCACAAATAACAATCATCCCATTGGCCAAGCAGCGCCCCCTCAGCTCCGCAGCACTGTCACATCACAACAATGCGCCTTTGCCTGCAGACACATAAGCCCAATGGCTGGCACTGATGGTTTCCATGAAAAGCCACTCTGTCTTTTGTTCTCAGTCTGGCTTATTGTTCAAAGCTTAGGGAGAGAGGCTTATGTCCAGATATGAGACAATAATGTGCCATATACTTGTTGTCAGCAATATTTTGAGTCTTAGTGATAAAAACATTTCCAGTTCAACAGTGCTTTGAAAGGCCTTCCTCGCCCCTCTAAATCCCCCACCTGTGAATACCTATTCATTCGACTTAACCATCTCTTCCTCATAAGTCTTATAGGACCACTGTGTATGAGAGTTGGCTTGTTGTTGTTTATCAGTGTAGTGTCTTGCACAGTGCTAATAAATATTAAATAACTGAGCTGTGGTGCTGGAGAAGAGTATTGAGAATACCATGGACTGCTAGGAAAACAAACAGATTTGTCCTGGAAATAGTTAAACTGGGTGGCTCCTTGGAGGCAAGGATTC
>NW_006399762.1:23042898-23047529 GCF_000299155.1 Elephantulus edwardii
ACTGGGGATGGGTTTGTCAGAGGCAATGAGATTGGCACAGGATAGAGCACGGTTTAGGGCTGTTGTACATAGGGTCGCTATGAGTCGCAAACGACTCGGTGGCACATAACAACAACAACAACATAAGGTTTTACTGTCCTTGCCTTTAAGGACCATCCTAATTCTACTTCCTCCAAGATGTTGTTGTTAAGTGCTGTCGAGTCACCTGCAACACATAGAGACCCTGTGGACAACAGCCCTAAACCCTGATCTATCCTGTGCCAATCTTAAAGTCTCTGACACACCTACCCCCATTATCCCAATGACTGAATCAATCTGTCTCATCTAGGGTCTTCCTCTCTTCCGCTGCCCCTCCACCCTACCAAGAATGATGTCCTTCTCCAAGGACTAGTCCCTCCTTGCAGCATGTCCAAAGTATGTCAGACAAAGCTTCAGAATCCTTGCCTCCAAGGAGCAGCCTGGTTTCACCCTCTGTAGAACAAACCTGTTTGTTAAGTTAGTAGTCCATGGTATACTCGATACTCTTCAACACCACAGCTCAAAGGCATCAATTGTCTTTCTATCAGTCCTAGTCATTGTCCAACTCTTTTATGAATAGCAAAGACCATGGCCTGTATCAGGCACACCTTGGTCTTCAGACCAACATCTTTGCTGTTTGGGAGTTTGGCGAGGTCTCTGACAACACATTTTTCCCAATGCAATTCATTTGTTAATTTCCTGGCTGCTGGTACCAAGAGTGTTGATTGTGGAGCCAAGCAACCTGAAACTGTCAACATCTCTTCATCACCTATCATGATGCTGTCAATGTGAGAATCTTTGTTTTCTTGTTGTTAAGTTTCAATCTGTATTGAAGGCTGCAGTCCTTGACCCTCTGCAGTAAGTACATGAGGTCCTCCTCAGTTTCAGCAAGCAGGGTTGTGTCATCTGCATAACAGATTGTTGATGAGTCTTCCTCCAATCCTGATGCCACATTCTTCCTCATAGTGACTAGCCTCCTAGATAATCTGTTCTGCATATAGATTGAAAAGGTATGGAGTGCATTTGGGGAGGGGGGATTGTATACCAATGAAGAAGTTTATCTTTTGCTTTTCAAAGAGAGGAGCGAACTGGGGAGAGGGGGCTAAATTAAAAAAGTGCAACAATGAATAAATGAAAATCCAAAATCTCTGTAAATGTTCATAAAAATTAATAAATTTTTTTTAAAAAAAAAAAAAAGAAGGTATGGAGATAGGACACATCCCTGGCATACACCGTTCCCAATTCTGAACCATGCAGTGTTTCATTGCTGTGTTGTGATGACTGCCTCCTGGTCCAAGTATAGGGTTTTATTCTTTAGACAGTCTATAGTATTTGCCTTGTTTTTCAAAGACATCGTGAATTCTTCTTTGGTCTTTGTTATTTAATGTACATCTTTCATATATTAAGCCGTTAAAAATATCATGACATAAGCCAGGCATGCTTAGTCTTTCCTATGACATCCTTGCTCTTTAACATTTAACTTAAAGGGTTCCGTACAGCAGATTTCCCAGTGCACAGAGCAGAAAACATTTTTGTTTGTAGGTGACTTTAGTTTTGTATTAAGTTATTGACATTTCCTCCACTAGTAAAATAAAAGCGGATAACTGATGTAGTAAATAGTTCACGAGCTATGTCTATCCACATGGTGTTTCATAACCACAGAGGGAATGTCTGCACAAAACGTTGATCAGTTTAAAAGCTTGTGTGCTGTGTCCACTGGAATGCACTGGGCTGACAGTGACAGAGAGGAAAACTCAGAATGGCTTATGGAGTAAAGAAGGTATATTATCTCAAAAGTGAAATGTCTAGGAATAGAATCATTCAGAGATTAGCAAACTCAGTGGCTCAGTTACAACCTTATGGGGTATTTAGAAGCAGCTCTGGTGGCATAGTCTGTAGGGAGTTGTGTGGTTAACCCAAAGGTGGCACTTCTCTGACAGTTTGAATCCACCAGAGTCTCTGACAGAAAAGCCTCTGGTAGCCTGCTGCGGGGCCAGCTGTGAACTGGCTCTGATTCTCCAACAATGAATTTTACTTCTAATTTCACTTGGTTCTCTTAACAGTAAGGGATCCTTTCCCAAGTGTCCCCAGCATTCTTCTCTTCAAACCATATTACTAGAATTGGGTCACAAGTCCACCCTAATAACTCACAGTAAAGGAAATAGGATTATTGAAACTGGTTTAGATACTCAGGATTTGCCTGAGGTAGAGACTAGGTGTCTTCTTGTGGGAAAGAAGAAAAGAATTTGACTCTGACAGAGGTAGTGTCTGCTTTGTAAGCTTGTGAAGACACCAGGTCCATGCTTCCATATTACTTCGCATGTTATTGTTATTAAATACAGTCAAAATGCTTGTAATCTTGTACAACAGCCCTGAACCCTGCTCTATCTTGAGCCAACCTCATTGTCTCTGACACACCTACTCCCATTACCCCAGTCACTGCGTCAGTCCACCTCTGCAGCTTATAAATTGTTTAAGGTATAATATTGTAACTTGTGACAAAGGCAGTTTTTTATATTAAAGATTAGTCATCCTCCCATAAGGAAAGACAAAACAGACATCTCAATTCAGAAAAGCCTTCAATGTGTGAGTGGCCTCCACATCATCGTCCCAAATTAAAACTGTGAATAGCGTATAAAGGGATAAATTGTTCCACTGAAATAGGTATTTGAGAAGGAGCTAGCAAGAACGTAAGTGAATAAACATGTGTAAAGGCCCTGAGGCAGGAAACCGTAAGGAAGTTCTGGAATTGAGTGACTATGTTAGCAGAAAGAATGGTGGAGGTGAGGCAGAGAGAGGCAGAACCTCAGGGTGATGAGGGTTGTAGTTTGTTTTGTGAGGTTTTTTTTAAGCTCTGTGAGAAGCCATTAGAGGATCGGTCTACTGTGTAGGATGGACTTCAAACTAAAAGTTCAGTCGTGTGAACCTACCTGTGATGCTGGTGGTGGTGGTGGTGGTGGTGGTGGTGGTGGTGGTGGTGGTGTATGCTCTCAAATCAGAACCAACTCATAGCTAACCTTCCAGTGGATTTTCAGATTTACTACCCAAACAAAACCCAGAAAACCTCCCCCACGGAGCTATATTATTTGGTAATTCATGGGATTATCATGAGTCAGACTCAACTCAATGAGTGTAGGTTTTATTTCCAGATTTGGTGAGGCTGCCACTGAATACATTGTTAACTAATTTATTTCCTAACAGATTTCTAGAACCTGGCAGAGGTTCTGCCCTAAAGGGCAGAAAGGAGTTGGACAAGAAAATCGCATGGCCAGCCAGCGGTGCTTTCAGCCATGCCTGTGGTTTGCCTGCTCTGAGCACACATGTAGGGGTCACTCACTTCCTGGAGGCGGTTCCTTGGCGAGTCCTCTCACACTTGAGATCACATTACTGAGCACACGGCATTCCAGGGTTGTTGTGCTCTTCTTCCTTGGCTGCCCCTCAATAAAAATTTCCCGTGACGGTTTCTCTTTCTCTCAAATTTTTTTACAATCTTTCACCTTTGTGTATGCAGAGCTAACATGATAAAGAACATTGATAAATATTGTCGGAGCAGAGGAATATACATGGGCCTAGGGAGTCAAGGGCAGTGAGCATTAATGTCTGTCTGGGTTCGTTTTCTAGAAGCATCTGGTGAAGTGTCCCCTCTCTCTCTCATCGTCATCAAGTCAGAACTCACTGTGGTTTACCCTCCATCAGGTTTCCTAGTCTACAAATCATATAGGAGATTACCTTCCTCCTTCAGAGCAGCTGGTACAATCAAACCTCTAGAGAGGCACCAAATTTGGTTATCGTTGTAACTCTAGGGACTACAGCAGGTGATGGGAGAGTTAGAAGGATGGGCAGGGAGTTGACACAAACAAGTGCTTGACTATTGAAAGGTTAGTGGTTCAAACCCACCCAGAAGTGCCTCTACAGATGGGCTGGATCTAAAAAAAAATGTATGAAGCAGTTCAACGCAGCACACTGTAGTCACACGGCGACAACTGACTGATGACAAGAGAAAGAAAGGAAAACAATAACGAAAGCCTCGAGGAATCCAGTGAGAGGCTGTGGACTGATTAAAACTAATCCAGATGAGGAAGCGTTGGATTAAAGAGATGAGTAGATATTAGAGCATAGAACCAGAATGATTGGTTCTGAGACAAAGATTGTAGCAATTCCCTTCTTACCCTAAGCGGTTGTTCTCAAACTGAACTAAAAAGTCATCAGGGTTCCTCCTGAGACTCTGCTCTGGATCCACACCTGCTTTTCATGACCTCCTTGGGGGACCTTGATGAAGTGTACTGGTGGCCTTCAGAACAAAACTCTGAAAATATAATTAGCAATTGCTTGTGGATTGTAAACTACTATGTGCGATGTGCTGATTCCCACCAACAGCAGCTCAGTCTTCTAAGTAGAATTAATGTCAGAAGTAAAAGTATTTTCCTGAATGTTGTTTCTTTTCTCTTTCCATCATGAAGTATATTCGGTGCTCTTCGAACTGGTGCTTATATGATGTACATTTTGATGACCAAAGGCCTGAAGCAGTCAGTTTGTGACCAGGGTTTTTACAATGGACCTGTCAGCAAGTTCTGGGCTTATGCCTTTGTGCTAAGCAAAGCGCCCGAATTAGG
>NW_006399762.1:23048738-23049289 GCF_000299155.1 Elephantulus edwardii
TATGACCTACAGTAATTTTGAAACTCGGGGCAATGAAAGAGAAGCATCCCAATGGAGAGTTACCTCATCGTTGGATCTGTTCATTCATGTGTGAAGCATGTAATTTAATAGCAGATTATGGAAGAAGGGGCCCAGGACTGTGTGATTTGAGTACCTAAAGCTGGAGTCACCGGGGAAGAAGATGCTTTATAAAATGTCCAGAGAATCCGTAAGAAATACTGCAAAGGTATTTGCCTCATCAACAAAGACGAATACATGTTGAAATGCGTCACTCGTGTTTTATTGCTTTGTTATTATTGATAAGTGCCTTCGAGTCAACTACGACTCATGGCCACTCTGTGAACAACAGATGAAAACCTTGCCCTATCCTTCATCATCCTCATTATCTCTGACATGCTTGAGACCATTGTTACAGTCACTGTGTCAACGCATCTCATTGGAGATTGTCCGCTCTACTTAGAGATGACCGGCTACCTTTTTCAGCCTGATATCTTTCCCCAACGGTTAGCATTTCCTCACAACATGCCCAAAATATATAATTATATAAAATA